>NW_027362771.1:317544088-318060142 GCF_046119375.1 Phyllobates terribilis | reverse complement strand
CTCTCTCTCTCTCTCTCTCTCTCTCTCTCTCTCTCTCTCTCTCTCTCTCTCTCTCTCTCTCTCTCTCTCCATCACTCTCTCTCTCTCCATCACTCTCCATCTCTCTCTCTCTCTCTCTCCATCTCTCTGTCTCTCTAGATCAGGGTTCCCCAACTCCAGTCCTCAAGGCCCACCAACAGGTCATGTTTTCAGGATTTCCTTAGTATTACACAGGTGATAATTGCATCACCTGCACAGACAATAATTCCATCACCTGTGTAATACTAAGGAAACCCTGAAAACATGACCTGTTGGTGGGCCTTGAGGACTGGAGTTGGGGAACCCTGCTCTAGATGTCCGGTACGAACCCCGAACTTTACAGTTCGGATTTTACATGCAAGAAATCTCATGGATGTTTCAATGGGGCACTGCAATGGCAGAGGATATAGCAGCATGAGTTTTTTTTCTCCATTCTATCTTATTATTGTATTTATCCCTTTAATAGCACAATAGCAATATATTTGTTCCAACTGACTTACTTCAAAGTCTGAACTATGAGAAGCATTAGATCGCTACAATGTTGGTTTTGGAAGAACATATTGTAATCCAGTAATTTATGTTGTTTTGTCCTTAAAGCAGAAAAGTATCAGAAGTATACTAGTGCAATGAAAATTATTATTTTTTATTTTAAATTGATCTTTTTACATGTTCCAAAATGTATTTTTTTTCTGTTTCATGTTGTCAATGTCTCTGTCTATCAGAAATTGTGAAGTTATCCAAAGCCTTTGATTGTAATCTTGAATCAAGAATTTCTCAGTGGTTTAGCTCTGACCTGAAGGGCATGATCTTTAAATGTCTATCTGACTTTTGTAGTGCAATCAGATTTATCTGGAAGCTCCTGACCCTGTAACCTTACAGCTTTCTTAGTCTAATAATTTCATTAGCTTTTATGCCTGTGACAGAGGTCGGGTAAAATGCTGCAAAAAAGAGTCTTTCTTAAAGTGCAGTTTTACAATTCTAGAAAGAGACGACACTTTCTTTTATTTAGTTTGTTATTTGTACACAATATTAGTGCTCTAATCTAAAAAAAATTATCTAGACTCCTTTTGGCTCCTAGATTGAAAAATGTATGAGCTGAATAATTTTATCAGCGGCAAGATTTCACTGTGTGCAATGCCCCATTATGCCTTCTTCATCTTTCCATATATACTTATTACAACCAATAGTCAACTTTAAGATATCATATTTTGAAACGTGAAAATTATTTTCAGTCCCTAATAAAAGGTTCAGCTGACACTCTAATGTGTATGGGGCTAATTGTCTGGAGAGCCATTGATTCCACATGCCCAATGTTGAACTGCCGATCGCATTGTTCTCTTTGAGATACTTGTCATTCGTCGGCTTTCTCATAGCTGAGAACTCCTGTCTTCTCTGAGTGAGCTCTCCTGTGCGTGTATGAGAGTCGTCCAAGGTGGGTATTGGATGACGCATCATTTGGCCAACAGCCATTTAATGTGTATGGCCAGCTTTGAGAGTTCTGTGGTCGTTGTCCTCTTTGTCAGCATTTCCAGGCAGTGAAGTTTCGGCAGCACTTTTAATTGTAAATGAAGACAAGACATTAAAATCGGCCCAAATTATGGAACGTACTGATAACCATTTTGGTCGCCAAATGAATAAAAGGGGAACACCTCAGTATTGTATTACCAACATATGATACCTAGATAGGATTCAGATTTTAAGTTGTGATCTTAGAATTATATTTCGAGTGCAAATCTTCTATTACTGATGTGTCAGAAGTTTTAACCAATTGAGGTTCATGTCCTGAATTCCCCCAACTATCACTGGATTAAATGGGTACGAGTTCTGTGTTCACCCTTGTTGCCCCTGCAGTGTATGTTGGCATTGATCAGCCATCCTCAAAAGAGCGGAGCGTTTTATGCCACAACTTAAAAAGAAATGTCCATATATAGGGATTGTAGCTAATGTTTGACAATCATATTTATTGTACTTAGATTTTTGCAAACTGTTTTTCATGTGCCCTATTTTGTAAAACTTCAGCTATATTTTCAGCTTTATTCATTAAGCATGTTTTTTTTCTCTTACTAGCTTTGTAAACTGAAGTGAACACAGCAGGAGATGGAGGCTGAAACACAGAATTCAGGGATGTGTCACTTGTCAAAGTGCTGTTGTTTACTAACTGTGAAAGATTTATCACTAAGAGATTAGCATTGCTGGACCCGGCAACTAAGCTGCTCACTGTCTATGGACTTTATACATAAAGAGCCTGGTGTGGGCGGGATTAGCTTTCTCAGCTCTGCTGCATTCTAAATCAAAAAGCTCTGATTGTGTCAAAACTGCTGCACCCAGTAATATAAGTGATACATGGTTGGATTCAGCTTCTCTTACCCTACATCATGCTGCTGACAGATTGCCTTTAACTATTTTTTTGTGTTTTAGTATTTTTTTAGTTCACTTAGTGCATACCTATGATAGCTCCCTCAGTTGACTTGCATTTACCTTTATTGGGTCATGTCTCAGCTATGGACTAGTAAACTGCTTATTCATATGCTTTACCCTGCAGCGTTGCTTTTTCAGGGTAGGCACTCTGTTAAGCACAAGCTGTACAGGAAGTCAGCACATGGAGAGCATATTCTTATTTCATGAAGGTGAGCGATAATAAACTACAAGCATTGAAATATGGATATCTGGGAAAAGCATACTTTACTGTGGCTTGTTTGGTTGTAGCTTTTTCCTCTGATATAAAGTATATATTGCAAGTGTCAGGGCTTTTAAAATAACAATTTAATGAGGAGATTTATATTACTTGATGTTCGCTTCACTTGAAAGCTTTGACTAGTTCTCTCTTGATGTCCATTAGGTGCTCCCAAGGTCATTCTTGGTTGAGGCGTCTTTGAAAGCTAGCTCTTATATACTCGTCTAAAACAAATGTTTAAAGGGAATCTGTCAGCCAATGTGAACTGCTTTTTCTGATGGCAGCATATAGTAGTGATAGACACACTGATTTGAGCCTTTTGTCACTTGTGTGAATGTGCTGAAGTTTTGGAGAACTTGGAAGTTAATTTTTCAGTGCAATGTCATCAGTGGATGAATCTGACGCATTTATGAAATACAGGCTCCCACCACTAGTTGGCTGCTGTGTACAATCAGGGGTGGGTGGGCTCAGGGAGCTTGTATCACATGAGTGCGCCCATCTCCTGCCTCACTAGCTTTGACATTGAGCTGCAACAAGTAACTTGTAAGTTAGACCAAACAAAAACATGTAATCATTTAACACACCCCAAAATTAAGCATCATCTGTCACTTCTTCACATTAGTCTCCAAGATGACGGCATAAATATAAAAACCGGGAGATCAATTTTTATGCTGAAAAACTATTGCAAAATTCTGCTAAAATTCTTGAAATGTATTAACTTCTCATCCAAAAAGCTGGTACTGTAATCCACAGAGGATTTCCAATACATATTTCTGTATGGAAAATCCACAGCATATATAGCCTGGGTGGATGTATTCTTACAAGTAGTGTTCAAAATAATAGCAGTCCAATATGACTAACCAGATTAATCACTGTTTTTGGTATAAATTATATTGCCACATTTCAAACAATTTACCAGTTGGTGCAGTAGATTCTAAGAAAACCAACAGACTCAGCATTCATGATCTGCATGTTTTTGAATCTGAGTATTTTAATAATTAATTGAAAGGGGGTGTGCTCAAAATAATAGCAGTGTGGAGTTCAATTTGGAACAATCATTCTGTGAAGAAACAGGGGTGAATCAGGTGGCTTAATTAAAGGTGAAGACAGCACATGTTGTACATGCATTTCTCCTTGAAAGCCTGAGAAAATATGGATCGTTTGAGACATTGTTCAGAAGAAAAGCGTACTTTGATTAAAAAGTTGATTGAAGAGGGTAAAACTTATAAAGAAGTGCAGACAATGATAGGCTGCTCAGCTAAATGATCTCCATTGCTTTAAAATGGAAAGGAAAACCAGAGAGACGTGGAAGAAAACAGAAGACTACAATTCGAATGGATCGAAGAATAGCCAGAATGGCAAAGGCTCAGTAAGTGATCAGCTCCAGGATGATCAAAGACCGTTTCAAGTTACCTGTGAGTACTGTGACAGAAGACGCCTGTGTGAAGATAATCTCTTAGCAAGAAGTCCCCACAAAGTCCCACTGTAAAAAAAAAAAAAAAAAAAAAAAAAAAAAAAAAAATGTACTGACCCGATACAATTTGCAAAAGAACACATCAACTGGCTTAAAGAGAAAAGGAGAAACATTTTGTGGACTGATGAAAGTAAAATTGTTCCTTTTGGGTCCAAGGGCCGTAGACAGTTCGTCACACAACTCCCAAACTCTGCATTCAAGCCACAGTACACTCTGAAAACAGTGAAGCATGCCCTTGAAATGGGTGTTCCAACAAGACAACAACCCTAAACACACCAGTAAACAAACAAAATCTTGCTTCCAGTCCAACAAAATTTGAGGCTATGGAGTGGCCAGCCCAATCCCCGGACCTTAATCTGATAGGATACTTGTGGGGTGACATAAAAAATGCAGTTTCTGATGCAAAGCCAACAAATGCCAAAATATTGTGGTATGTAGTCAAAGCATCCTGGGCTGTAATAACAGTTGACAGGTCCCAGAAGTTGGTTGACTCTATGCAACATAGATGTGAAGCAGTTCTAAAAAACTGGTTATACAACTAAATATTAGGTTAGTGATTCACAGGAATGCTAAATACTTACAATATGTACTTTTTTTTTTTTTTTTTTAAGTTTATAAGACAAATGCAGACACTGCTATTTTTTACAACAGCCTAATGTTCATTGTTTATTTTCTGTAAAGTACCGTATTTTTCGGACTATAAGACGCATTTTTTTTCCTCCATTGTAGCTGCAGTGTCAGCAGAAGACCCCCCTCCCCCTTAAAAGCGCATCGTGAACACATTTTTTGCTTATATTTTTTTTTCTATTTTCCTCCTCTAAAACCTAGGTGCGTCTTATAGTCTGAAAAATACGGTAGTTAAAAATTATATACACTTCTCTTCATGTTTCAAATTAGAAAACAATGTGCAATGTTTCCAATGCATGGAAATAAAAACTAGTGTAGTGCCGGCATCCCTGCCCTCTGCTAGGCAGGGACGCTGTTCCCCTCACCGCTCTGCTCCGTGCCCGGCGTCCCTCTCTCGCTCTGCTGGCAGCGCGCGCTCCTTCCCGGCCACTGTGCTTAGGGCGCGCGCGCGCGCCCTCCCTCCCTCTTAAAGGGGCCGCGCGCGCCGTCCTAAGGAGTCCCCGGCCAATGGCCGGAGGACTTTACCATATATAAGGCACCTCCTCCAAAATGGAGGTGCCCGAGCAATGTTGTTGCACCGTTCTACTCTGCTTCAGCCCTCAGGTCCCTTGCCAGTTACCTGCCAGATTCCTGCCAGCTTGCTGTCCTAATCCTGCCTGATTTCCTGTTACCTGCCTGCCTGCCTGAGGTCCGACGGTCTGCCTTACAACTCCGGTCAGTCTGTCTAAGGACCAACTTGCCCGCTCACCTGGGAGCGCACATCAGCTACCTGCCTGCTTGCCTGAGGTCCGACGGTCTGCCTTACAACTCCGGTCAGTCTGTCTAAGGACCAACTTGCCCGCTCACCTGGGAGCGCACATCAGCTACCTGCCTGCTTGCCTGAGGTCCGACGGTCTGCCTTACAACTCCGGTCAGTCTGTCTATGGACCAGCTTGCCCGCTCACCTGGGAGCGCTTCTCCGCTACCTGCCTGCTTGCCTGCCCGGAGGCTCCGCTGTCACGTGCTGTGACCACCAGCTATTCCAGACTCTTGCCCGCTCACCTGGGAGCGCTTCTCCGCTACCTGCCTGCTTGCCAGCCCGGAGGCTCCGCTGTCACGTGCTGTGACCACTAGCTATTCCAGACTCTTGCCCGCTCACCTGGGAGCGCTTCTCCGCTACCTGCCTGCTTGCCTACCTGGAGGCTCCGCCGTCACGTGCTGTGACCACCTGCTATTCCAGAGACTCTCGCTTGCTCACCTGGGACCACACATCCTCCATCTGCCTTGCTAGCCTACCTGGAGGTTCAGCCATCACAGGTCGTACCTACCCTTTACCCAGAGACTGCCCTGATCACTTGCCGTGACCTCCAGCCCGTTCTTCCAGAGACTGCCCCGGTCACTTGCCGTGACCTCCAGCCCGTTCTTCCAGAGACTGCCCTGATCACTTGCCGTGACCTCCTGCCCGTACACCCAGAGACTGTCCCGGTCACCTGCTGTGACTGCCTGCCTGGTCGCCACCCGCTCCCTTACAAGGACCGCTCCCTTGTATAGTAGCCCAGAGGTTCCGCCTCCCAGACCCGTTACAACTAGTATAAAGATTTTGTGCTTATCTTATGTTTTTGAACACACTGCTATTATTTTGAACACTACTATATATGGATCTTTTGCCCTCGGGTGTTGCTCCCTAGCTATTAGCAGATGCCATTGTGCTTTAGTGGTAGCAGGGATTTCATAGTAATATTAGAACTGGGACCAGCATCAAGTATAATGGCATTGTAAGAAAACATTTTTTTTTTTTTTTAAATCTAGATTATTATATCCTTTAATCCCAAGCCACCGACCGTTTAGAACAGGGGTCTCAAACATTCGGGCCGCATGCGGTCCCTGAGGCTCCATTGTGTAGCCTTTGAGACGATCGCGGCCCAGTTCAGGGGCCACCGATGTCAGTGTTCCTTTTCAACTGAATGTGCATCCTCAGATGCACATTCAGTTGAAATGTATTGCGGCACAGAGACCCGCTCTCCGCACCGCAATATCAGTAACAGCCACTGGCCAATCAGAGGCTGACGACGGACATCGGCATCTTAGACCACGACCTCAGTTCCATACGCTGCCCCAGCTTTGGAGAAGGAAGAGGACATTGTTCGTCGAGGGAACATGGTCAGGAGAATTTTTTTTTTAATGTGTGTGTAAAGAGCTACAGAATGGGGACATTAATACTGAATGGGGACCATTATTATAAGACAAGGGACATCATTACAAGATGAGGAACATTATTACCGGACGGTGAACTATTACCACAAGTTGAGGGACATTATTACAGAATTGGGGACATTTTTACAAGATGAGGAATTTTATTACAGTACAGGGGACATTAATAGTCTACATGGGACATTGTTACAAGACTGGGGACTTTATTATAGGATGGAGGCAAGAATTACTATAAGGGGCTAATTGTGAAACAATAATACTGAATGGGACTGATTGGGGGCCAAAAAATCTAAACTTTTTTTTATTTTAAATATTCAAAATAAAGTATGAAAAAATAACGGGAAAATATTTGGCCCCTAAATATGTTGTTTATATTAAAACTGAAGTAAAAAAGACCTGTACCATAACCCATACACACCATTAAAAAAAATAAAAAACAAGCCAAAAAAATGATCAAAAAGTCAAATAGAAAAATAAAGGAATCACTGAAAATGTCATCTTTTCCCGCAAAGAACGCAGACCTTCATATTCAAATTTTTTTTCTACGTGCGGCCCATTTACCCAGCTGAGTTTGAGATCCCTGGTTTAGATCCTCAATTTACCAGTAGGAAACTAGACAAAATGAGACCAATTCATTATGTTTCTCCAAGTACACAATCAGATGCAGCAGATATTTTGCCAATTCCTGTGTGAATTCTGTTGCTAAAATCTGCAACAAATTACAGAACTAAACACGTGGATGGGGTGTGCAGTAGTGTTTTATATCACCTAGGAGTTTAGCCATACACGAGTAAGCAATGTCTGTAAGGGTCACAATATTACCCATAACTACTGCAATATTGATCCAGTTCTGCTTGGAGTGATTCATTTCAGTTTTAGTAAAATAACATGGTTAACACTAGAAAAAAAAGTTTTCCAGTTTTCTTTTCAAATTGCCATCTATTAAGCTTTATTTAGCAGAACAGAACTTGAGAAGAATAGTAAAGTTTGTGTTAGTTACACCGGCTGCCACCCACATCTGCAGCGTAAACAATAGGGACAATGCAGAATCCGTCTTTGTCTTTCTTGTCATATAAAGCGATAATAATACAATATTGAGCAATAAAAAAAATCAAAATTTGCTTCAACTATGCAGCTACTGCCTCACAATTTTGATAATGATCAAAACTTTGCAACAATGTAAAAATTCTACCTATTAATGGCACTTATTGTACAAAAGCCTTTATAATGCCAAATGCAGCTGCTATATGCAACATAAATCATGGCTTTTTGACTGAATACTACCTAACAAGTGCTATTATTTCTATATATTCCATCCGATACAAAAGCCCTTAGTTTATTATATGAACCATTACAAAAGGTGCCCATACACTTAAAATAGTTGTCAGCTGCTACCACTCCAGACTTACCCATATATTCAAGCATCATGGTTTTCCTGTAGGGAAGTGGCGCAAGCAAATGCAAGACATGTTTGACAGCCACTTAGAACAAAAGGATTGCTGATTGAATTGAAAGTGCCTGATCCTAATATCCACATCATCATGTGTTTGTAGGGAGTCGGGAAGCCCCCTTGCTCATCACATGGTTAGCCACTTCTGCCGAAATCTACTTGTTCAGTCTACTTTTGTCCAATGTGTTCGGTGGCCCAAATTTTATTTGTCTCGATTGTGAGACCATTACCACATTATAATGGACCTATCAATGGCAGTTGACTGAGCTTCCTTTTTTTTTTTTTTTTTTTTTTTTTTATAATCTAGAACAGGGTTGTCAAACTTAAACACACAGTCCTCCAAACAGATTAATGGGCCCCCCCATAGTCCTCCGTACAGAATAATGGGCCCCACGTAGTCCTCCATACAGAATAATGGGCCCCACGTAGTCCTCCTTGCAGAATAATGGGCCCCACGTAGTCCTCCTTGCAGAATAATGGGCCCCACGTAGTCCTCGTTGCAGAATAATGGGCCCCACGTAGTCCTCCTTACAGAATAATGGGCCCCACGTAGTCCTCCTTACAGAATAATGGGCCCCACGTAGTCCTCCTTACAGAATAATGGGCCCCACGTAATCCTCCTTACAGAATAATGGGCCCCAAGTAGTCCTCCTTACAGAATAATGGGCCTCACGTAGTCCTCCTTACAGAATAATGGGCCTCACGTAGTCCTCCTTGCAGAATAATGGGCCCCACGTAGTCCTCCTTGCAGAATAATGGGCCCCACGTAGTCCTCCTTGCAGAATAATGGGCCCCACGTAGTCCTCCTTGCAGAATAATGGGCCCCACGTAGTCCTCCTTGCAGAATAATGGGCCCCCGTAGTCCTCCTTGCAGAATAATGGGCCCCCTTAGGGGTGGCAGTTCTGGTGACGCGGGCCAAATATAACCACCCTGCGGGCCAGATTTGGCCATGGGCCGGAGTTTGACATGTATGGTCTAGAAGCAGATGCATTATTGTAAGGGTACGCTGACTAATAGATTATACAGGCTGCAAATCACCTGACTAACAAAAAAAATTATTTCCTTTGCGTTACATAGGTTGAAAAAAGACCTAGGTCCATCAAGTACAACCTTCCTCCACCAATTATACATTTTGTCACTAAATTATCTATAACCCACAATGTTCTATGTACTGAGGAAATCACCCAAACCTTTTTTAAAAGTTGTTATTGCGTCTTTCATTACTACCTTGTGGTAGGTGAAATTATTTTTTTAAGCTTGCTTATAAAATAATTATTCTCCGCAGCACTTTGTTCTGTGTAAATGGGACATGTGCTGCCGAGAACAATGGCCTATTTGCACAGAACAATCGGAATAACGATTATTCTGTGCACATGGGATTGCCTTAGATGTTACCATTTGTAACAGCAAGAGGTTGGCAATTGTAAATGTTTCCTTAGGGCATGGACACACAGAGATGGGACATTGAACAGTGAAGTGGAATGAAGCTACGCAAACATGTAATTTGATCTCAAATTGTGGGCAGTTTTTCAAATATTTGTTAACATTTGCTTATTTGTGCAATTAGTTTTAGCTGCAAAAGTCAAAAGCATTAATGATAATTCAGAAAACATGACGATTTGCAGTAAAACCAGACGTGTTTTTTTTTTTTATCCTGCAACTTGGTTGCACTTTGACTATTATATGTGTTTGTACCACAACATGACAATGTATTAGGCGGGAATGTTCCTGAGTGGCTCTGTGCATAACGTTGTTACCCACTACATTCCTGCATGTATGGGTGAGGGGTTATGGTAGTTAGAAAGTATGAAGTAGTATATTTTCACGTTCAAGTTTTTTTTTGCCATTTATGTAAGCTAAACCCAGAATTGGATCATACACTTGGACACACCTGTAAAGAAAAGACTGAGATGTCTCCTTTTTTTAATCCATTTTTGGCATCTGCTTCTAAAACTGCATCAAAATCTGAACATGGATATATTCTTCGTGCATTAAATTAGGAAATGAGTGGGTGGTTTTTTTTTTTTTTTGAACAACCTCATTCTTGATCTGACTTTAATACTGGGCACAAATTGAATTATAAAGTTTAACCTGCTCCAAGAAATGCAAAAGATCTTAAAGGAAATATATTCATGGGTATTCAGATTTGGTAAAGGAGAAAAATCTTTGAGGCGATAACTTTTCCTGTCTCTTTCCTTCTAGTAGATGAGATTCTTTCATCTAGGGGGCTAAGAAAGGTCACTTCTGTCTACAAACAGTTATCTCTATTAATCAGAGTACACCCTGTGAATAATTTAGAGCTCCCCTATGCTGCTGTTAACCATTTGAGTAGCAGTAAATTGACATTCTATGTCATAGTGTTGTGTGGTTTTCAATAAAGACATTCTTGTATAGTTTTACTAGTCTCTTATCTTGCAGATTGTAACCATTGTTTTGAAGACCCTCTGCGTCATATTAAAGATAGAATAAGTGTATTGTGCCTAGTTACAATTTCCGATGCTCTTCTTTTTAACTTGGCTTGCAAACAGATTCCCTAGTCTGTCTTCATTTCTGCAATATGGCTTCCCACTTTTAGATTTCTCTATGTACGGTACATTGTGCTTTGGTATTGTGAGATACTCCTCCTTGCTTTCGATGGACCAGTGTGCTTAGAGAGGTCTAAAACACTGGCAGCCATTTTAGAGAAATAAACAGGAACTGGGAAAAGTCATTGTATGGAAGGCATAAGGCCTGACTTGCACGATGCCTCGAAACCTAAAGATGTCATTTTCTACAGCCCTGCTCACAATGTGACGCAGTAAATAGTAGGACTTTGCCATAACTGCACACCAATATCGATCATGGACATTTCTATTAAAGGCAATGTGACTTTATTAAAAAAAAAAGCATGAAAAGTATATATATATTTGAAAAGCATACATTATTTCAATATATAGTCCTGCACTAAGACCTACATTGACATATAATAAGTTTTGCACAATGAAATGTTGCAATCCAGGCAATAAAGCCATGTCAACCTACATGATGCTTCAGATTAATACATAAAAATACGTACACTGGTAAGGGAAAAGTGCAAACTATATAAAATGTACAAGGTTTATCAAGTATGAGAACTGTCTGTATTGCTAACATATCTGAGTAATGTCAATCAGAAACAGAAAAACCAATAAACAACTAAACACAAAAAAGGAAACTGGAAACAAGTGTCTGCGAGAATACAAATCTCACATTCCAATAACTCAGATACATTTACCCCAGTGGTCAAAGATCTGTGCGAGTGTCGTGCAGTGCCCAACAACATAACCCATTCAATTGAGGCCACAGGAAGAGTACTTAAAAAATGTGAGACAAGTTGTACTGAAGAGTGTTGGCGCAGTGACACAGGAGGAGGGTTGCATCCATCTCCTCCATGCCATCTAGAATTTATCCAAGTGGTTTCTGTGTAGCATTCTAGTATATAAAGCAGTGACAGCAGTTTATAGAGTGAGTTATTCTTTGTAAAAAGTTGACGTTCGTAGCATATTATTTGCATGGAGATAAAACAATTTCACTGCATAACGGGAATCCAGGAAAGCAGTGAGCAATATGCCCACCAACATAATATTGAAAGCTGCTCTGGACTATAACATGGGCTCCATTTCAGGGTCTTCTGTATGGAGAATGATTGTTCATGGTTTCTGCAAATTAGGAAGATTGTTTATACAACCGAATATTGTAGAACATATTTGAGTAGATGACTGTAAGATGTTCTACACCTTTGTGTCCGTCACATGACCGGTCAGATTTTTATCTTCTGGGGATACACGGTGGTTCATATATATGACTGCTAGCAAAGATCTTGAAGACTTAAGGGGGACCTGATAGATGATACATGATCTACGGGCAGCATATCTCAGACACTGATTATGGTTTCGTCCATGTATGTTTAAACGATGCGACTTTTCAGAGAAAGGCAAACTTTAAAAGCTGTCCAAGAGACCAAACTAGTCGAAAAGGCAAGTTCCTGGCTGATTCTCTCTGCCCGCTGTTTGAGAAGAAGCTGTCCTTTTCAACTTTTCTCCCGTGCGGCTTGGTCTCTGGTTTTTAAAGAACGGTTTCAGAGTCAAACACACCTGGCTTAGATCACACAGCCAGTGTCTGAGACATGCTACCCGTGGATCAGGCAGCATGTATCAGCTGTCAGGTTCCCTTTAAGAACTGTTATAGAAAGTATATTGGAAAATTTTGAAACTTTTTATTATTTGATAAATAGCGTTTTTTGCTTACACTGTGAGACCCTTTAACAACAATTTTGAATGTTTCATTTGATTTCTGATTTACATAAGAAAATGTTGGATGCATTGAGTTTTTTTTTTCCCCCACAATATATTCTCATAGCTAGTCTAAAACCTCTTCAAACTCAGAGCTCTCTTTTTCTATTTAGTCAAATAGAAAGTTGATGCAGGTCGAGGTACTTATTTCTTATGGAGAAATTCACATTGTGTCATTGTGCTCTCCTGTCAGTAGTCATAGCTAATTTAAGAAACTGCAATTGTTTGGAGACCTTTATTGAGGTGGAGGTGGTCTGCTTTATGAAAGAACATTAAATAAATCAATAAAAATGAATAAAAGTAGGAGGCTTGTAAAAAGGATTTAACATTTTCCAGAAAAGGGTTAGCGCATCACTTCACACAATGCGTCATCTCTGATTATTCTGTATATATCTATAGCAAAATCAATACACATTACTTGTTGTTCAAGGCTTTAGATATAGTCATTTTTTTATTTATGGAAGCTTTTTATGTGGGGCATTAATTCAGCGATGAAATATACTCTAAATGCTGCAGTTGGTTTGAAGCTTGTCAGTATTGTGCCTACCTTTGTGCTACATGGTTAACAAAGTTGGGAATTGGATGTTCGCTAATAGGACAGGCGTCCTACGGTTCTTTTGCATCTTTGTGCCTTAACATTGCAGGGTATGTTACAACTTCATAAATGCAGGAGGATTTCTAATCTTATAATGCAAACTGATATCACAATATCAGTGCATTCAGTTTGATGTGGCAGTGGCTTCCCATTGTATTTCACAACAAGAGTTCCTTAAAAGATAAAAATAGCATTGCAAGGCTGGTATCTCCGATAGTATCTCTACCGAGCCCTGTCCTCTTCTCAATGACATCACCGCTCTTCAGATTCTCCTGATCACTTTTGCTCTGCATGACCCATAAGTGGCTTTACAATGTTAGCCTATGGAGAGTCAGATCAAGACTCCATAAGCTTATAGTATAAAAGTGACTTCCTGGTCACACGTAGAGTACAGAGTGAGCTGGATAGCCTGAAGTATGGTGACATCACTGAGAAGAGGACCAGAACAGCGCTGGATCCTGAGGAAAGCATTGGTAGGTGAGTATATAAATACACACACACTACATTACATGCACATATACACACATTTATAAAAAAAAATCTTCACGGGAGATCTTTTTTAATATAGGAAAAAAAACTTATAATGCAGTCTCTATAACAGAACCAAACCGAGCCTCACATCAAGGCCATTTCTCACAACACTAATGACACTGCACTTTTACTCCCTTCCTTAAAGTATGGTACAATAATGGATTACCATATTTTTCGGATTAGAAGACACACTCTTCCCCCCCCCCCCCCCACCAAATTTGGAAGGAAAAAGGGTGTGTGTCTTATAATGTGAAGGTACGGTATTTTACCTGCGGGGTGGTGTCGGTGGAGCGGGGTCACAGATACAGGAGGTTGGCTGCGGCAGGAGTCGGGCGATGCTGCGGGCCCCGTCCTCCCAGAAGGGCTGCTGATTCAGGATGACTTGTTCGGTCGCGGTGGCAGGAGTGGGGGGATGCTGCGGTCCCCATCCTCTCAAAAGAATTTGGTGGTGAGCGGAGGTTCCTTCTCCCGTTATTAGCCCTGCAGTAGGCTTCGGTAAAATGGCTGCCAGAGCATGCGCAGATTGAGATCTCGTCTCTTGAGATCTCGATCTGCACATGCTCCATAGCTTCTGTGACCCCTGCTACACCACCGCCACCCCCCTCAGGTAAAACGGATTATAAGGCGCACCATTTTATTTAAAACATTTTTTCCTATTTTGTACCCCAAAATTTTAGGTGCGTCTTATAACCGCAAAATACGGTGCTTTCCTTCTTTACCTGGAGCTGTGTTTTGGTGGCAATATATAATTTTCCATCTTGGAAAACGTATATGGTAGTAAAACCTCTTGCCTCAGTATGAATACTTAAGGGCCTCATGAACTGGCAGCAGGCACAGTTGTAATTCGCACACAATATTTTTGCCTCAATTGTTTGCCATTCCTGCGACAGATTTTATGAAGTAAATGAGTCATCAGTGTGCTTTTATTTAAAACCTCTTCACTACTAAATAGAACTTAGATATCCTGTATTATAGCATGAGGATGACAAGAGCAGGATATACAGGGAAAACGTTACACTATAAGCTTCATTTAGGACATTTTGCGGCATAGCTGGTGGTCTTTTGTGCAGCTTTACCTGTATATCAGTGAAACTTTAAGTTCTGTGATTTTGTATGAAGCAAAAGGGATGTCATCAAGATGTAACTTAGTTGGTAATTTCTTTGAGGGAATGAATATATCTGAAGATTTTTTTTAAAATTGCTTTTCACAATTTCTACTTCTTGTAGTAGCACTTTTGCTCCAATGCACGGCACCTCTCTACCAAGAATTAACCCTGGAATGGTCTTGTTTTTTGGTTCAAGGTTGCTCCCAGCTTTTAGACCACCTATGGGCGCAGTCAGACGGCCGTATAAATTGGACCATAATCGGTTCACAATGCTTGGTCAGGCTGGCAACTCTCCCGACCCAAACGAGACAGCTGTGTAGAAATATATTAAGCTGTCACGCTCCAGTCGGTAGAGCCGCCGGCCACTCCATGCACTGAGTTCCAAACTAGGTCCGTTTTTTAAGGCTGTCTTACTGCGCCCTAACAGTTATTTTAGATATGACAGATTTGTTGTAGAAATTGCTGTGAATTTCCCATTCAGCTGTACTATTCTAGATGACAGGACTGAATGCGGACATAATATTTCATCCATTGTTGCGTCCATACTTGCAGTTCTTGTCTGTCTGTTGTGGCTTTCTTTTTCGGAGGACGGAAGGGTTGAGATTGGATCCTGTTTTTTGTGAACTAAAGTGTAGGAACAAAGATGAATTTTTTTCAAATTTTTTTTGGTTGTCAATCCTTAAATTGTTTTGATCATTGGAGTAATTAATTCATTTTAAACACTGAAGCACATAAAGTCACTGCTGACATTGCTAGTTATCTGGCAGTGCAAACGTTAATGATGTTTAGGATGAGATGCCCCAGCCTAATGTTGCATTAACAAATAGCATAAGCTTTTCATCTTGAAAGTGTTCATCCCCCATGAGTGCAATGATTTCAGATCAATTGTTCCTTGTACTCCATCGATACAAATATTTACTTTGAAGTTCAGTCCCCATAGTCCATTTTGTGGCTGTGCATTAACTTGGAGGTTTTGTGTTGCTAAACACTGTAAATAACTTTATTTTTAACATATTGGTTGATGAACAGAGCAACCAAGAAAATCAATGGTGGTATCCTTCATCATGCTAAAGAGCAGTCAATTTAGAAAACCTAGAAGATGGAACTTGTAGAAATAATTGATCTCTCTGACTTTTAGGGGATAATGTAAAACTGCAGCCGCTTATCTGTCCAGGACAGCAGCTCTTGTATTTGGCTATAAAATAATGTCTAAACTTGCACCTAAAAGTTGTCGTATGCCACAGTACTGCCTCACATCATTTCTAAGTCTTTGAAAAAATATCTTAATAGGCCACATTTAGCCCCTTTATTCCCATGCCAAAGCCTCAGACCAGTAGCATGTATTTAGTAATTTTTAGACTAACATGTATAATAGGTGTAACGCTGTTAACCTTTTGTGCTGAAGATTTGTTGCAATTTGACCACAGCACATGATAAATTAACATGTAGATTAGTCTTTTCTTTTGCTACTATGCTCTTTAACCAATGGAGCTTTGTAGCATGTTGTCTACTAATCACATCATCTATAGGGTATGTAAGTGTTGCATTTACAGTCTAAAATACATGAAAATATATGGGATATTCTGACTAAATCTTAAAGCGAACTTGTCAGCAGGATTTTGCTAAGTAAAGTACAGGCTGTGTCGTGTTGGGGCTGCTGCACTGATTTAATATGAAACCTGAGGTGAAGAAATCCATCTGTGGGCGTGTTTTTTTTTTTTTTTTTTTTTTTTGCTGATCTGGCCTAGAGCACCAGGATAAGACCCTGCCCACTGTCCCACCCCAGAGCATGGGCATACCATTAACTCAAAACTGTAAACACTGATTACACAAGAACCAGAAGATAGATTTCTTCACCTCTCATCATATTAATCAGTGCAGCAGCCCCAACATGGCACTGCCTGTAGTTTACTTAGCAAAATCCTGCTGACGGGTTTGCTTTAACTATGCAGGATTACCTTTTTTGTCATGTAGTTAGCAGATCACTGCAGTTTAGTTTCAACTTATGCCCTTGTATAATAATTCCTATTGCCAGATATGAGCATGCTCGACCTGCAAAGTGAATTGAACCTACAGGTCATAACTCTAGACCAGTGTTTCCCAAACCCCATCCTCATGGACCCCCACAGGTCATGTTTTCAGGATCTCCTTAGTATTGCACAGGTGAGAGAATTCCTGATGCCTTGATGATAGTTCGCCTGTGTAATACTAAGGAGATCCTGAAAACATGACCTGTGGGGGGCCGTGAGGATGGGGTTTGGGAAACACTGCGCTAGACCGTCCGCTATAACCATCTTATATTGGAACAGTAAGTAAGCTGCAAATGTTTACTTTGTACTGCATACTTTTATTAGCAGTCAAGCTCTATATAATGCAATACCCCGTTAATGCCACATAATCTAGGTATAGAAATTGACTTTTTGTTCTTACATGGTTTATTTGCAGTGCTACCTGCAAAATTCACCCATGGCAAGATGTGTTCTGTATAAAATTTTGTGTTATGGACTTAAATACATATAAAGGTGTAAATTGTTAAAATGTCATATTGTATAAAGAATGAAATGTCACAGTGCCTACCAAGTGTCCGTAGAAACACTACGGTGGAATTTATCAGGACTTTAGTTTTACACACTAGTCTTGAACGAAGGCCAGCTGGATTAAGGAGCACCCAATTTATTAATAAATTGGGACAATCTTTGCTACTGTCTGTGTGCAAGAAAATTAAATCTACGCCAATCGTTAGCTGGTGTACTGTAGATTTGAGCTACAACTTCCACCACTGTTCTAACGTGTGTTATAATAAATTTATCCGGGTGTGATTGCCCATGCCCTCTATTAACCAGCTCTATATACTTTATAGAAAAGAGCTAAATGATGCTACATTTTTGTGCAAATACTTGTTGAGGTAGAAAACTGATGTAGAGGTATGATGGGGGGAAATGTAAGTCTGCCGTAAACCTTATGCCTCCATTGTCCAGGAGTTAGTGATCGTGCATCTGCCCATGTGGCAGCCATGGTTCTAGACCTCCGGTCTCTTGGTTGAATATTGGGTGTTGGTACTCGGTGATTTGAGAAGTTTACATCAGGCTTTTCATTGTCCTCATGTAAACCCTCTTTAATCATCTTGGTGCTCATCTTGAATGCTGATATTTGCCATAAAGTAGCGTCTAAGGGCGTGTGCACACGGAGTTAGTACATATTTAGCACTATTACTGTGCAGTCCTGTATTAGCATCATGATCTATACTTTGGCACTAAAGGAAATAATTTCTTATTTTCTGTATGAAATGTATTTAAACACTTAAAAATGTTCTTCTTAAACCTCAGATTCAAACCATAGATGCCTAAAACCTCTTAGCAAATGTGTATTGGATCCTCTAGTTTTTAGTGACATTTAGTTCTGTGATGACACATTCAAGCTTGAGAAGCTTGAGATTTTTTTTCTTCTAAGGGTATGTTAATTTAATGCGTTATTAATTGCTTTATATTAACGTTGATCTAATATGAAAGTCAATAACAGGATAACACTTTAGCAATTTCCTCTTGCTAATATATTAATGTGATGTGTCTTGCTGGATTAGCGATCCTTCCTACGGCTTCATGCTGTACATTTCATGCACTATTAATGGAAGTCAAAGAGGTGTCACACAGCTGAAGAGAGCCAGGATGAGAGGCAACGTAGATCATACCCATCTACTGCCAGTCAGTGTGGAGGAGCAAAGGTGATGTAGATATGTCATTTCTAGAGACCATGCTTGCAATCCAATATATTGGAGTTCAGACAGTTTCGTATCTTCTACCAAATCCATTATTTCTTTGCCCACCTTATAGCTCTTGAAAAGTGGCAACATTTATGCTAAGTGGGTAGTCAATTCTTAATCTGCTCATTCACTAGAGATTTTTATGGCCACTCTGAATGACTTGCCCACAATGTCAACCTTCACAGATCAACTGTAAATTGCATCAGGTCTATTAGTTAAAACAATAAATCGTCAACTACTGGCAGACTGATCTCTGTCTTGCTGGGTGACGCTATGTGGACTTTAATTATAGAAGTCATATTGCAGTCAGCTTGAGAATGCTTTCTAGTACACTTCTGTACACATCCCCATGCACTAAAAGTGGCAATCGAAAGTTACGTTTTGAAGGTTTAGTTCTAAAATGTTTCCATGTCGCCCTAGCCTTATTCTTTTTGTTTTGTGTCACAATTTGTACGTGTGAGGAGCCAAAACTATGGTATGGCTGTCTACAGATGGGTAGCTCAAGTTTCACTCATCCATAGAGATATGATAAAAGGGCCCAATTTTAGGATAGTGTGCCCCAAACTGTGTAAAATACTCAACGTAAAAAACTCAGCAAGTACTCTCTCTCCCTGGGTACAACGCTGGCTCTCTGCAAATGTACCAGTCTACAACCGTGAAGTCACGTCAACGGCACGCATCATCACTCTAGCAAGTAATTTAGCTCTTGGCCTGAGCTCAGCTTTGTTTGCCATCATCCTTGGTTCATGAGCACTGAGCTCAGTGACTGGCTAGATCAGTGACACGTCCCATTGACGTGACGTCACTACTCTAATAAACCCCCCTGAAACCAACCAAAGCAGCGGCAGAGAGCTAATGCTGGACTCCGGGAAAGTTGAGTTTGCAAAATACATAAAATAACAAGTTCAGCAGGTACTAATTCTCCATTGCACCAGGCCACCGATGCTGCATTGGTCCTCGCGTGCAGACTACAGTGGCGACGTCACATCAACCGCACATGTCATCGCCCTAGCCATGCTTGTGCACTGAGCTCCGGTTTGCATGCTGTCAAGCTCCAATAACAAGCACTGAGCTTCAGTTACTGGCTAGAGTAGTGACACGTGGTATTTACGTGTGTTTTCAACACACCGGAACCGCAGCAGCGGCGGAGAGCCAGTGCTGAACCCAGGGAGGGAGAGTATCTGCTGAGCTTTCTGTTTTTTGTATTTTAAAAAGTTGATAAAAGTGGATAACCCCTTTTAATGCTCTTGAATGAGTGGGACCTTGATTTACAGGGTAGTTGCCAATAGGTGGCACTATAGAGACAGGTTTTTTTCTGTCTGGAGCAGAGCTAATTTGCATACTTTCCAAGAACATTGCATGTAAAACTCCGTACATTATGTGGATCTCCACAAGAAGAATCGGTTTTCCCTATGAGCTGTGCGACTTGACAGCTTTCAACATGTAAATATACAGAAAAAAGTGGGAGCTACATATTTGCTTATGATCAAACCCCGCTAACTTTCTGCGAGATATTGCAGTGTGCAACCCAACTGAAGGGCAGGGGAGAAAGCGCTGTCATACTGTAGAACAGTAGAAAGGTTTGACCTTTCCTTTACTCTGGATAATTTTTACTTTTTATATAGCAATGCATTATGGGACCAGTGTTTTCCTGTTCAAAGGGATCTTAGTGGTTTAGTTATTCTGCTGTAGCGTACATGCTGAAGTGGTAAGCATGGCGTTTGTAGTAAGCGAAGGTTATTGGCATCTGGGGACATTCTGGAACAAGGCTAGCTGTTCCTATGAGATGTGCCATATCATGATGCAGTGTGTACTATCTGTATACACTCCATGTATTATATTTCCCCCCAAGGCTGAAAGTTTTGTATAAACTGATGATTGTGTTCGGACTTAAACGGGCTTCAAAATATGAAGCTGAAATTAAAGTGCTGGTAAGCCTGTCAAGAGAATAATGATTGAAAAAATGGAGAATTTTTACAAAGTGAAGCCACTGTGCCTTCATACAGTTAATTTACCACAGTAATGACATCAGTGCTTGTGTTTTCCTGGTGTGCATTGCTGTCCTTCCTTCATTTAATAACAAGCCCTTGGATAAGTAGAACATAATGTATATTCCCATAAAGAAGAATGTCCACTCACTGCTTCATATAATTCTCCATTGACTTCCATAAAATGCACCTGCTTCTTATGATAATTCATAGTCTGCATGTTGTATTATATGTTTTCCCACCTTATAGCAGTCTGACTTTTCATGTCTGTTTTTTTTAATGTTGTTGCGATACTCTACAATAGTGACTTTATTATGCGTCTATGACAGATTACAGGTGCATCTCACTAAATTAGAATATCATCAAAAAGTTAATTTATTTCAGTTCTTCAATACAAAAAGTGAAACACATATATTATATAGAGTCATTACAGACAGAGTGATCTATTTCAAGTGTTTATTTCTGTTAATGTTGATGATTACAGCCAACGAAAACACAAACGTCATTATCTCAGTAAATTAGGATACTTTATAACAACAGCTTGAAAAATGTTTTCAAAAATCCGAAATGTTGGCCTACTGAAATGTATGTTCAGTAAATGCACTCAATACTTGGTCGGGGCTCCTTTTGCATCAATTACTGCATCAATACGGCGTGGCATGGAGGCGATGAGCCTGTGGCACTGCTGAGGTGTTATGGAAGCCCGGGTTGCTTTGATAGCAGCCTTCAGCTCGTCTGCATTGTTGGGTCTGGTGTCTCTTATCTTCCTCTTGACAATACCCCATAGATTCTCTATGGGGTTAAGGTCAGACGAGTTTGCTCCAATCAAGCACAGTAATACTGTAGTTTTTAAACCAGGTATTGGTACTTTTAGCAGTGTGGACAGGTGCCAAGTCCTGCTGGAGAATGACATTTCCATCTCCAAAAAGCTTGTCGGCAGAGGGAAGCATGAAGTGCTCTAAAATTTCCTGGTAGACTGCTGTGCTGACTTTGGTCTTGATAAAACACAGTGGATCTACACCAGCAGATGACATGGCTCCCCAAACCATCACTGATTGTGGAAACTTCACACTAGACCTCAAGCAGCTTGGATTGTGGCCTCTCTACTCTTCCTCCAGACTCTGGGATCTTGATTTCCAAATGAACATTGGAACTCTGGGACCTTGTGGAGTGTGTCAATGACTGCCTTCTGGACATCTGTGAAGTCAGCAGTCTTCCCCATGATTGCGGAGCCTACTGAAACAGACTAAGGGACCTTTTTAAACACGTAGGAAGTCTTTGCAGGTGTTTTTTGTTAATTATTTTAATTTACTGAGATAATCATCAACATTAACATAAATAAACACTTGAAATGGATCACTCTGTTTGTAATAACTCTATATAATATGAGTTTCACTTTTTGGATTGAAGAACTGAAATAAATTAACTTGATGATGATGATATTCTAATTTTATGAGATGCACCTGTACAGTATCTCTGTATTATAACATCCAATGGAGTATGGTCTAATTTTTTGGGGTTATGAAATTGACATAAATAGAGGTAAAGCAGGGTACCAGAGAAGTCTCTAAGGTTGTATAGAACTGTAATTTGATGGTAGGTGCGCAGTCCAATTTCAGATTTACATGTGCCCTAAATAGGGCTGTGGAGTCACCTGTTTAATTTGAATAAGGGGCGGATGTGCGGTACCCAGCTTTGACCACTATCGGTAGACCATACAGCTCTGTAACTGAGCACTTCTGGCTGCTTCCGGCACCTAGAGCAACTAATCGGCAGGGATCGCACCCCCACTGAACAGATATTGATGACCTATCCTAAGGGTAAGTCCTCAGTGTTAAACTAGTGGAATCCTCTTTAGTGACAAATTTACTGCAGTAAGATGGTAACATCAGTCTTTTCTCACCATCATACAATAGCGACCAAAAGTTTTGCTTTTTTTTTCTTTTAAGTTTTGTCTGGTTGTTGTGATGCCATTTTCCTGGTGATGAATTAAAAGTGCATGAAGTTGTCATCATGCAAGACCTTAATTTTAACCAAAATGCCTTTGAATATAGGTATGGTCATTTAATTAGAGAAAACTGACTGCCAAAAGTTTTGCATATACTACTTATTCATCACAACGTAGAGAGTAATTCATTGTTTACAGTGCCATAACAATTCATCTTTATTGACATGGGTACGGGCCCCAACTCGTCGCCCTAACTCATCCCAAAGGTTCTCTATAGGGTTTAAATGAGGTGATTGGCTTGGCCATTGCAACAGGTGAACATTTTTTTTTGCTAGGCAATTTTTGACTAAATTGGATGTGAGCTTTGGATCAGTGTCTTGCTGGAATTTCCATCCCCTGCCTACTTTGGTTTTACCATGTGGCAGCATTACATTCTCCAGTATATCCTTGTACATGGTAGCATTCATATTTCCATCAATTCTATGCATAAGGCCAATGGCAGATGCAGAAAAGCAGCCCCATACCATGACATTGCCGCCACCATGTTTCACTGTAGGTGTTTGGTGCCTTACATCATTACATTTTCCAATTGAGTGGTGTATATATAGTGCTTGCCATCACTACCGAACAGATTGAACTTGGATTCAACCGACCACAACACCTTAGACCAATCTGGCTCTTTCCATTGGCTGTGTACTTTGGCTAACTCAAGTCGGACCTTCCGGTTCTTTGCAGAAATGAAAGGCTTCTTGACTGGAACTCGTGCATTCAACCCTACTGCTCTTAGCTGTCGCACCACAGTTTGGCGACTCACTTTGACCCCATATCCTTCTTTCATTTCTTGTGAAATCTGTACAGCACTTTTATGGACCTCAGATACTGACTTTTTCTTAATAATGTGATCAACTTTGGAGGAAGTTTTTCGTGGTCGTTCACTTCTAGGTTTGTCAGTTGTTCCATAACCTTCTTTTTCTCTCTTTAAGGTTATGAAAGTCTATTCCGGCACCTAAATAGGAAAGTGTTCTTTACAGTCAGAGTCTGATTGTGGAATGCCCGACCACAAGAGGTGATGGCAGATACTATAACAGCTTTAAAAAAAAGGGCTGGATGACTTCCTCGATACACATAACATTGTGGGTTACAGTTAAATTAGACAAAATGTTGCACCTGTAGTAGTACATTTAGTACGGTAATAGTAATTATATAACTAGTAATATAATTAGGCTTGATCCAGGGTTCTTGAACTGATCGCCTTTTCTCGTGGTTAAGAAGGAATTTTTCCCCCTGACGCAAATTGGCAGAATGTGTCCTTGGGTTTTTGCCTTCTTGTGGATCAACAGATATAGACATAGGGATTTTAGTAATACCATTATTAGAATCACAAGAGTAATACAAAATATAAAACAAATTTAAAAATTATAAACGGGTACATATTTAATTGTAATAGTGCAGCAATAATAAAAATTGTAATAATAAATTTGTGAGGCTTAGTCCCAGTTGCTAAGTTAGTGTAGTGTTAGTGTAGGGAGTACAATTGTGGGAGGAAGGTTGAACTTTATGGTCCTAAGTCTTTATTCAACTTACGTTACTATTTAATATGCGTGACATTTGACTCTGAGAACAGTTGAACAGGTGAATTCCATAGCTACCTCTTTTTGGCTTTTGCCTGACTTCACTCTCAGAATAATAAGCTTCCTGACATCTGGTGATAAATTTGGCTTTGTCTTTGCCATGTTTTAGCCTGAAAACACACACACAAATTTTTTGGACAAAATTCGACTACCCATGACAAAATATGCAAAACATGTGGCCCAGCCAATATTGAAAACCAACACATAAAACCATTGTCAAACATAATTTTCTTCTTTATAGCTGTCAACCATTTGCTTCTGGTTTGCTAAAATCACCAGGAAAATTGCATCACAACAACCTGACAGAAGTATTCAAGTTACTTAAAACTTAAAATTATTGGAATACAGTTTCTGTACAAAAAGTTTTCCTTAATTTCTGTAAGTAAAGTTACGGTACTTGTATGCAGGAAACTAGTAAGTAACTGCTGTACTGCCCTCTGTGACATCCTGTTCCAGGAGGGACGCTGGTGGGAAGCGAGTGCAGCCCCAGCCTCCTGTGACGAAACGTCACAGGATGTACAGTAAAAAAAAAAACATAAAAACAACACATTTAGGTAGCTAGATAGGAAGAAGTGTAGAGTATTATGTAATAATGCAAATGCAAAAGTGGTTAGGGTGTAAGGATAGATATTTACAAAATACACTTTAAGTGCTGGACCTCTCCTTTAAGAATACATCTACACAGGATTGAGCAGCAAAAAAAATCCAGACCCAGATGTGCAGTGTTTGCTGCTGAAATGCTGCAGATTTACAGCGGATTTCAACCTCTGCATTACATTGAAAAACTACTGCATAAATTGATGAGCTGCGCATGACAAATCTGCAACATTCTTCAATTTCTGCTGCAGAGAAAATCCCTTTGTCGTAACCTATTATCCTCTGTGCTGGTACTGTAATACATAGTACATTTTCAGCTCTGAAAATTTGGATCTATTGTTATGATCCTTTTGGGAATATCCTATGATATAAAGGGGAAGGGATCAGCCCATAGCAGCACTAGGGCACGTAGTATATTTATTTATTTTAGTCACTTATATAGCGCCATCAAGTCCACAACACTTTACAGACAACAGTATTGCTTGTCCCCATTGGGGTTTCCAACTAAACTCCTTATCAGAGTGTGTGTATATATACACACACACAATGAATTATTGAAATAAAATGCTCCTTTCATGTTTTTATCTTGAGAACTCCTGGTTTGTGTGACAAATTTGGAATACAAAGAAATTATTTCTACCCCTACAAGGCGATTTTGTTTTCTTCTCCACCTCAAAGACTATGTAGCAATCATGCAGAGTTGCTAATGATCCCATCATAAGTGAGTTAGACTGGACATATAGAGCCCAGGTAAATTATGAAGGCGACACTTCTCCCTGGAGTGAATTTATCTCCAATGTCAGCGCATACAATTTATTTTCACTTTCATAAACTATTTATTGCAGGGAAAAAGTACATGTCTGCATTCTGACAAGCTACGCATAGTGGTAAGATCTGATCATCATTTGTTTTCGTGCTTTGATTTATTATGTCCACTGCAAGGTTCCAGAAACTGCATTAAACCCCAACATGTGCTCCTGTTTGCTGAGGGCTTTTCTAGCAGACCCCAAAGATTAGTTAAGTAGGTGTTCTGGTTTATAAAACTGATGTGATGCTACTGCTTCCATATTATACGCATTTTAGACTTCATCCCCATTTGCAGCAGTCCAGTCTAAGATTGGGACTACAGCACTGTTTTATCCAGAACTGCAATGAAGACTGACAAGCAGAATAGTAGGTAAAATAGCCAACAAAGCAAGGGTAGTTGTGCATTACATTGCAGATTTATGCTGTTAATTTCTCTCCAGGCCTATTTCATGAGTTTAATTTTTTTTAAATTCTGTGGAAGCAGGGTTGAAAAGCAATCACTGACTTTCATTTGTTCATTTTCATAGATTTTTAATTTCTCATTACTTTTGTCAGATTCAAGTTATTTCTGTGACCATTGTGCGTTTTTCTTTCATTAAACGAGGGGTACCAACAATTTTGACCATATGTGTATAGGAAATATTCCTTTCAAACTGCATTGAACTACTGTACCCAATTTATTCTATATTTTAGGAGTCAGAGTTGGTTCATTTTATACCGACTCCACCAAAATGGGCTACGACTCTCTGACTCCACAGCCCTGATGGAAAACTACAGTGGTGGCCAAAAGTATTGGCACCCCTGCAATTCTGTCAGATAATACTCAGTTTCTTCCTGAAAATGATTGCAATCACAAATTCTTTGGTATTATTATCTTCATTTAATTTGCTTGCAAGGAAAAAACACAAAAGAGAATGAAGCAAAAATCAAATCATTGATCATTTCACACAAAACTCCAAAAATGGGCCAGACAAAAGTATTGGCACCCTCAGCCTAATACTTGGTTGCACAACCTTTAGCCAAAATAACTGCGAACAACCGCTTCCGGTAACCATCAATGAGTTTCTTACAATGCTCTGCTGGAATTGTAGACCATTCTTCTTTGGCAAACTGCTCCAGGTCCCTGATATTTGAAGGGTGCCTTCTCCAAACTGCCATTTTGAGATCTTTCCACACTGCCATTTTGAGATCTCTCCACAGGTGTTCTATGGGATTCAGGTCTGGACTCATTGCTGGCCACCTTATAAGTCTCCAGTGCTTTCTCTCAAACCATTTTATAGTGCTTTTGGAAGTGTGTTTTGGGTCATTGTCCTGCTGGAAGACCCATGACCTCTGAGGGAGACCCAGCTTTCTCACACTGGGCCCTACATTATGCTGCAAAATTTGTTGGTAGTCTTCAGACTTCATAATGCCATGCACACGTTCAAGCAGTCCAGTGCCAGAGGCAGCAAAGCAACCTCAAAACATCAGGGAACCTCCGCCATGTTTGACTGTAGGGACCGTGTTCTTTTCTTTGAATGCCTCTTTTTTTTTTTCCTGTACACTCTATGTTGATGCTTTTTCCCAAAAAGCTCTACTTTTGTCTCATCTGACCAGAGAGCATTCTTCCAAAACGTTTTAGGCTTTCTCAGGTAAGTTTTGGCAAACTCCAGCCTGGCTTTTTTATGTCTTGGGTTAAGAAGTGGGGTCTTCCTGGGTATCCTACCATACAGTCCCTTTTCATTCAGATGCCGACGGATAGTACGGGTTGACACTGTTGTACCCTCGGACTGCAGGGCAGCTTGAACTTGTTTGGATGTTAGTCGAGGTTCTTTATCCACCATCCGCACAATCTTGTGTTGAAATCTCTCGTCAATTTTTCTTTTCCGTCCACATCTAGGGAGGTTAGCCACAGTGCCATGGGCTTTAAACTTCTTGATGACACTGCGCACGGAAGACACAGGAACATTCAGGTCTTTGGAGATGGACTTGTAGCCTTGAGATTGCTCATGCTTCCTCACAATTTGGTTTCTCAAGTCCTCAGACAGTTCTTTGGTCTTCTTTCTTTTCTCCATGCTCAATGTGGTACACACAAGGACACAGGACAGAGGTTGAGTCAACTTTAATCCATGTTAACTGGCTGCAAGTGTGATTTAGTTATTGCCAACACCTGTTAGGTGCCACAGGTAAGTTACAGGTGCTGTTAATTACACGAATTAGAGAAGCATCACATGATTTTTCAAACAGTACCAATACTTTTGTCCACCCCCTTTTTTAGGTTTGGTGTGGAATTATATCCAATTTGGCTTTAGGACAATTCTTTTTGTGTTTTTTCATTGAAGACAAATTAAATGAAGATAATAATACCAAAGAATTTGTGATTGCAATCATTTTAAGGAAGAAACTGAGTATTATCTGACAGAATTGCTGGGGTGCCAATACTTTTGGCCACCACTGTATGGGTGACAGATGCTACTGTATGACAGATGTACTGCATGTCATGAAATATTGTATAGGCAATGCCAGACAATCCCTTAAAGCTCTACTTGCTGTCAGAGGCCAGAAATGTATTTTTTGCCCTTGGTATGACAGTGGAGCCCTATGGGTAAGTTAAGCAGCCTAGGATAGAGTGGGCGATGGTGAGCTTGGGCAGATGCCATTTTCAATGACTTGTATGACTTTGTATCTTAATGTAGATTGCTGTAGACATGCTGCCAGAACTGTTAAAGAAAGCCTGTTCGCCCATTCCCTGCCCACACAGCACCTGATTGATGGGTCTGTCTGCATAGAAGGTCATACAGGGATAGCTGTCATTCACACTGTGTGGGCGTGGGACCCAGGGCTAAGTACTGATGTTTCTTACTGTAACCTATGCTGTTAATGCGTGGGAATTAAGTGATCATAATAATGCCACATTCTGGTTGTCACAACTGCATTCTGCATAGTGGAAGGCAGTTGTTTACTTACTTCTGCTTATAATTGGCATTGTGCTGCGTTTCTCCAGGGTTTCACCTGGCGCTGATTGTTCACCATTGTTCTAGAAGTACCGTGAAACATCATTGTCTTCAGATTTATAACCTAATTAGCAGAAACACAATTTCTATGTATATTAATTTGGTAAGTAAACCAGAACATTTCCATTAAGTGCATAGTGAGCTGTTCTGAAGGCTAGAGACTGGCCTCTGTGTGATAACGGCACATATGTACTGGGAATTCATGATTATTTTTTTTTCCTTGCATTTTTGTTCTGTTTGCTTTAGTCATGTGTCCCTGATATTCATGAAATAATTTAAGACTTCCTTAAGCCTCATACAGACATCTATTTTTGCAGTTATATGTTCTTTCTGTGTTTTACCCAGATACAATATGCATCTACTATAGTCATTGGTGCTGTTCACTTGTCCATGTTTTTTTTTGCAGACCTTGTGTCTGAAAAAAACACCGCGACCTCGCAGTCATGGATAAAAATCATCCATACAAGTCTATGGGTCAGTGAAAATCCATATGCTGTGTCCATATTTGAAGGGAACCTGTAATTAAATTCATGCTGGCCGAATCATGGTCAGCGTGAATAAGAGACTAATTGTGCACTTGCAACCAGCTGTCTCTCTTTTCTCTCAAAAAAAAACAACAACTTAGTTTGAGCAACCAATTGGCCTGACTGTACAATTGCAGCTATGTACATTTCTTTCTAAAACGCCAGAGCAATAGCAAGCTGGGCAGAGACTATAGGAGGAGACAAGAATAGTTCAGTGTAGCCTCCGTCTGGCTTCTCCCCCCCCATTCTCTGGGTGATTAATGGGTCTCTTATGTGTGTATATAGGGAGAGATTTGTCAATTAACTGGAGAGGTGTGGAGAAGCAGCCGGGGCAAACACGCCAAGGTTGCAATCATACAGTCTGTCGGATTCATGCTGCCCGTGGTTCAGACAGCATGAATCTAGTGACCAGTTCCCTTTAATATTGCAATGCATAGGAGAAGCATTGCAAGTTTTTTGTTGTTTTGTATTGGAGAATATAAGTGAATCACTGACACAGAAAAGATGGACACACTCACCAGACTCTGATTAAAATCTGTTTTTCTTTTTGTTTTGTTTTTCTTCACGTAAGCGAAAGAATCAGGTGTCTGAATGAGGTCAAAAAGAGGTTTTCCCAAGAAGAACATTTATAACATAACCATGAGATGGGATATAATTGATCCCCGAGACTACAGCTGATCTCTAGAACTTGGGTCCCAAGCCCCCATTCATTCTGTCTGCTTGACTGCAGCACTAAGTGGTTTGAATGGAGTGGCACTCCAGCATGTGCTCTGCTGCTCCCATAGACTATAGCGCCTGTTCTCTGGTTAGATGATAAATGTCCATCTTGGGGAAAAACCCCTTAAAGGGAACTTGTCAGTTCATCCATAATGTCCAAATCATGGGCAATATGATTTGCAGAATGGCTCTTGAATTTTTAGCAACCATGAAATTCTGCAGCATTTTATAGAGAAAGCTACTTAAAAGTACAACCAAGGATGAGGTGACTGGACACAGAAGTATGTCCCTTCTTAGCTTGACCCACATATTGCTCTCTCTGTATTGGGAGAAGCCGCAGCATTTCAGAGTGAACTATGGATGTCTAGGAGGCAGGTGGTTGGGGCAGCATGGATCTGCTGACAGGTTCCCTTCAAATAACCTTCCAAAATGTTCCTACTCAAGGCAGAACTAGCAATGTTAAAAAAAATATCTGTTAAATTATTCATGTCACCATTCCACTTATGTGATGATGGTGGATAATAAACTGCATTGTTCTTATGCCGGTAAAATATCCCATAAAATAAATACTGTGCGTACCCTGGTTCCCAATCCACTGCTGGCCGTCTTGCAGGCTGCTGCTGACTTTGAGTGGCCGGTTATTCCATTCCAGCTATCAATAAACAAGCAATTTACAGACGCTCTGCACTTTCTTCCCAAAAACCCTTGATGAACCCGAATGTAAGTTTATCATCTAAAACTACTGTACAGTCTATGAGCCTGAGGTCCTCACTGGAGCCTGAATCTCTAATGGAAAAACAATACACATTTACTCCTTCACTGATTAATTTCCCTGCGCCGGTACATTCATTTTTCATAATACACAATGAGACAAATTAAAAGCTTGTGTGTGCGTGGGGATGTATCATCTGAAGGTCGCCCTCCCCCTGCCCTGAATGCTGGCGATTTACTGCAGCTCGGGGCCATATTTCTAACGCAGCCACAATTTATTTTATGAAGTAATTTATTTTATTTATTTTTTCAGCTTTGGCAAGACACAAAAGTTGCATATTTCAGGGAGTTGTCAGGAAAAGTGCTCTGTTTCAAGGTTTTATGAGAGGGTTATTTACTGAAGCAGCAGAATTCACAGCTAATGTCAGGCAGAAGTGTTGAGGACAGAACAAGCATGGTTCATCACGGCAGCGCCTTGTCCCACTCTGGGCCAACGAGAAAATGAATGGACTTGCTATAAATCAGATCAGCTTAGTAATACATGGTGCTTACCCTGACACCTGCGCTGCTGTCAATGGATGCTCAGTACATGTTGCTGTCATTTGTGCACTATTTTTATATTAAAGCGGAATATGCACAATGTGGCTTTTATGGCGACACCTTAATTTTAAGTCCTATGTCCATTATCACAAAAAATCAGTGAGATGCTGCCACTGTTATTTTCTGATATGCAGCTTTTCATTAATGTTGCGTTAAAAAAATTAAAAACCAATAGTTTGCTCTATGTCCCTGACACTTAGGAGTCTTTTTAGTAAAAGGATAAATTTACATGTATCTATGTCTGTTTCAGAAATTTCTGCTGCTGAAAGTCTGTTCTAATCACCTATATCAGGTTGTTTTGGTACAAAGCAAATGGATTTTTGCAAGCCACATTCACATGAATGAGACTGTCACAGCAATGTCTGCAACAAATCCAGTGTGATTGTAGCATTAAAGGGGTTTTCTCATTATCATAAATGGGTAAAATTGCAAAGTACTTGAATTGAAAATCCTCTCCGTTCTTAAGGACGGATGGATTTTTAATCTTCCTTTCTATTGCTCACCATTTAGGTTATTGGCCACTGATGCAGTCTATCAGAAGCGTCTGCTCTCCTAGGCAAGGGGCACAGCATTTGCAAGATATTTGCTATAAACCTTGCAAGCGCTGCTCTGAAGCGGACCAGATCATTGGATTTGGCCAACGTCTGTGCCCCTGCGCTTATCGGATGCTGCAGAGGTAAAACCACTTCTGCTTGCAGCACAAGAGAGTAAGCCACTTGGGCCAACGGCTCAAGAATGCTGCAATCCGAACTGTCAATCAGCCAAGAGCGCATTGCTCCCTGGCAAGCAGGAGGCTGGAGTGATGTGCATCAGAAGATCAGTCTAGAGAACAGTCCTTTAAGCTTCCCTGTGCTGCTGTTCATGGTACATGGGAATCTGTGTGTGTTTAGATATTAAAGGGGTTATCCTAGAAGGCTAATTTCTTTCAGAAACAGCGCTATCCCTGACCGTAGGTTATGTTTGTAATTAAGCCCTATTGAAGGGAATGGAGTGGCACTGCAATACCATGCCAAGAGCCCAATGGGACATGTCACAATTTTGTTTTCTTGATCTGTGCATAATCTTAGTATACATATTATAATAGAAATTTTGTGTGTCCATGAAGCCCTATTACAGAGCTATATTATGACCATATGCATGAGCCCTAATCTTTGCATCTTGGGCGTGTCTGACAACTACTGTTAAGTGATCTACGGTGCCCACACAACTATAGGCTGGCAGCCATTGTTTCTATACTGTGCTGGACAACTGATATGTCGCTTTTGCACTTTGGATATTACTACTAGGCTGCTCTCAACAATGGTAGTGATTAAAAAGCATGTCTTTATCAGTGCCCCAGTTCATGCCCACAGGTAGACAGCATTCAGATGTCTGTTTGTTTCATGCATGTTCTCTAACCGTGATTTTCATTGTGAGAACATGTACCCATTTTAGTCCATGGTACAGTGTTTCTGTGTTATTTTGAGGACAATGTGGTCACAAAAAGAAACAAAACAGAAGCATGTCCATTTTTGATCCGAGTGTCACAAATAAAAATCACCCATAAAAGTCTGTGGCCCTGACCCATTAAGATTGGTGTTGTACAGGCCAGTCTTAATGAATGGGGCTGTTTGAGTAAGACATCCCTATTTCAGTAATCTGGAGTACATGTCTAGAGTATGTTGCACAACTAAAGTGACCTAACTTTTCCTGAATATGAAGGAGCAGGCGTAACCATACCCCGTCCGGCTTTCTCCACCCATATTGGCATAGCTGTTTGGGATTGCCATGAAAGTCACTATCTTTGCTCAAATTCTGAGTTGTGCAACAAGATTGTGACTTATTAAGGTGTTTTACAACAGAATTCTGGTGTACGCACGTTGATGAATCAGACCCTAGGAGATTGGGGAAATCACGGATAGCACCCTCATGCTATTCGTGTGCAATCCGTGTGCTGTAGCAATGTAGTGCTCAGCAGAAGCTTTGCATGTTTTTTTTTGGCATAAGAAAAAATCATTGACGATAAAAACTGACACACTGACTATACACCGATGAAAATCTGAAAAAGCACACTAAAATTTGATCCCTTTTTTTTCACATACCAAAAAAAAAAATCTGAAGGGGGCCTTTCAGTCTACAAAACATGTATCTATTCACAGGTAACACCACAGAATACATGAATATATTGGTATGTCAAAGTTCTGGTTCCCAAACACGTTTGGATATAGCCGGCCAATAATGGGAGTGATATTTTCTAAATGGTGAATGCTGCATATGATCCATGGAAAGGACGTACACTCTTTAGAAAGACTGCTGGTTTTGCTTCTAATGGTAAAACAAGAAGAAAAAATCATCGTCTGTAGTATTATGCTGAGAAACAGATATTGGAATTAATGCGTGGGGTGACATTTGTGTGTAATAACATTAATAAGATGGTCTGACCTGCTCCTCATAAGGTGGACCTTTCAATGTCCTGGCCTATGATGAGGCTGCATGCATGCCCTTTTATTAGATGACCTTTTGGGAAGTTACCTATGCTCTTTGCATACATAGTCACTTTAAAAGGGGTTCTTAAGCTTTTTTTCTTAATGCTTGCAATTATGGAACACTGGACAAAATCTTAGCATTGATTGATCCTTCCTGTGGCATAATCACGATTCTGAAATGTCACAGCTAGGAAATATTTTTCCTTCTATTGACAAATTTTAAAAGCCGCCGTTTTTCTTCTTTGAATGCTGCCGCTGTGTTTAGTGATGTAGTATAGACTGTGAGTACCACTGCTTCTATGAAGTTTATAAACATTAGTACATGTTAAGGCATAAAATGGTGCAGTGGGTTACTGTAATGTGCCAAAAAGACATTGTTCAAAGCAGGTAACTCCTGTAGGCTTAAAGGCCTGTGGATTTAAAGCGGGTTACAACTTGTCCTCCAAGCAGGTTACAACTTGTCCTCCAAGCAGGGCCACAAACAATCTGCTGTGATCTGCCCAAGGGCTTGAGATAAATTATGTTTCTCTACAGCACCACCACAGGGCTATCTAGGGATTTCATTGATTTGATGGTTCTTCCAGAAAAAGGGCTATCTTTGCAGCTGCTCTTCAGTCTGACAAATAGAGTAGTTTCGAATGAAAGTTGTAACTTTTTTTTAACTGCAGGGATGGATAAATGGCACAATTTTTTGGACCTATATAAGTATTTGAACATTCTACCTGGGGACTTTTTTTTTTATTTTGTGTCACACATATATACCAAAGTAAAGAAAAAAAAATGTACAGTATATAAAAAACACAAGAATGCATAAAAAAATATCAGAACTATTGCTGCAGAATTTATTTTAATCAACTGTCAGAAAGACAAATACATAATTTAATTTTTGAAAATAATCTCCCTTCTTTTCAATACGTTGTCCATCTGTTAACAAGCCTTCATATTTCCTCATTGAAAATATGAAAAATATTTTAGATTGTGCTATAGGCTACAAATGCCCTACTGTCTTCACCGGACATGAATCTTCAACCTCGTGGGAACTTCCTTCAGGGCACCAAACAGGTGATAATCCAATGGGGCAAGATCAGGACTACAGGAAGAAAGCTTTAACACCTTTGTCATCAGTCGTGAATGTAGACCGGTGTCTGGCTCCTTTTTCATGGCTGACACTTGTGCGACCTAAGACTAAGACTAAGTGCTACAGACTAAGTGCTACAGGAAGGGAAGAGGGAGAGGAAGCACAAACACTAGGGAAAGGGGGAGTGGAGACCCCTAGGCAGATCTAATACCACCCTGCCTACCCTATCATCCCTATATAGGTTCCACACCTATCGCCGAGCAGGACCCTATGCCCTGGATGTCCCTAGAGCTTGGCGCTAGATAGGAAGGGGGAGGGGTAAGCACTGGTCAGGCCCCACTACAAACTAAAGACAGCAAGGTAGACAAACAAAGGGGATAAACTTAGCTTGAGCAGACACCAGAGGAGTAACGCCAGCCGTCCTCCTAGGGAGACAGAGAAGAAGCTAGCCAACTGCTAGTGCTCCAAGCCTGCACAAAGGTACATAGAAGTATCACCGGCGATTCCCTGGAGCAAACTGAGTATTTTTAACTCCCAGGCAAGGGTGTGTCATTCAGCAGCAGGAGGGAGGTTGCTGCTGGGTCTTAAAGGAAGAAGGATTAAGAAGACGTCTGTAATGCCAAGCGCAGTGACGTTCTACAGCCAGATCCAGAGCGACTGTCTACTACACGTGACACACCTGTGACATCTGGTCACACACACTTCTCCTCGACTTTCTCCATACTGTGTTCAAAGACTTTTGGAAATATCAGTATCCAACACTCTCAGACCACAAAAAAATGAATCATTGTACGCAGATCTCTCGTGCTAATCACAAGTGGTGCAGCTATTGTTTCTTTACACTATATTCACAAATGAACTGACTTAATACGTTCAAACCTGAAAAGCAGTGACTTCGCACAGAAAGTGCTGATAAAACAGTGCGGCTAACAGAAGTTTTAATACAACTAGATTGCTGAAAGTTTTTGATGATATGCATGTGTAGTGTGTGTGTATATACATTAAAAAAATATTTACCGTATATTCCGGCGTATAAGACGACTTTTGAAGACTGAAAAATCTTCTGTCTAGTCTGGGGTCGTCTTATACGCCGGTAATGCTTTTGAACTTTCAGAAATTGACATGCGGGGATACTCTGGGGGTGTTAATAAGCTGCCGTGGCCGTATCCCTGCCATGTCGGAGTTAATATAAGGTGGAGGGAGTTAAAATACGGCGGCGGTAGGTCCAGACAGTCAGCGCTTCTGTGCTGAAACTGACACATCGCTGCGTATTCCCAGCTCCGGACACAGCGCAGGGCTTCTGTGCCGACAGCTTTCACTTGTCACAGAAGCGCTGCGCTGTGTCCGGAGCTGGGAAGTTCGCATCGCTTCTGTGACAATAAATGAAAAGCCGGCAATTCAGCAGCGGCATAAGCCGGCACCCGACAATTTAGAATAGAAAGAATAGAGCTTCACACATAGATTAGATAGATAGAAACATGTCAGTCACATATATATGAAGTACAGTGACAATGTTGCTTACTGTACTTGTCATTTAGTGTAAAGGATTTATTAAAACAAATAATAGTGTTTTCATGCACCGTCTCTTTAAAAAAGCCGGCCGGCAATTCAGCAGAGGTACCCGACAATTTAGAACAGAAAGATAGAGCATCACACATAGATTAGATAGATAGAAACATGTCAGTCACATATATATGAAGTACAGTGATAGTGCTGGTTACTGTACTTGTCATCTAGTGTTAAAATAACGGATTTATTAAAAAAAAAAATTGGCGTGGGGTTCCCCTTAATTTTAGTCTCTAGCGGAGGTTAAGCAGACAGCTGGGGCAAATGTTTGAAGCCTGGGAAGGGGATAATACCCACGGAGCTTCCCAGGCTACTAATATCAGCCCCCAGCTGAATACCTAGCCTTTACTAGCTATTAAAATGGGGGATCCCAAAAAAATGACGTGGGGTCCCCCCTATTTTAATAGCTAGCAAAGGCTAGGCAGACAGCTGGAGGCTGATATTAATAGCCCAGGAAGGGTGCCATGAATATTGGCCCCCTCCCAGGCTAGAAACACCAGCCGTCAGCCGCCCCAGAAATGGCGCATCCATAGGATGCGCCAAATATGGCACTTAGCCTCGCTCTTCCCACTGCCCTGTAGCGGTGGCAGTGGGGTAATAGGGCTGGGGTTGATGTCAGCTTATAATGCCAGCTGACACCAAGCCCAGGTTAGTAATGGAGAGGCGTCTATAAGACACCCCCATTACTAACCCCATAGTCAAAGTTAAAAAAAAACACAAACACCCAGAATAAAGTCCTTTAATTGAAATAAACACACAATTCTTTATTGTTCTAAATTAAACCATACTTACCGTCACGCCCATTCCAGCTGAAGCCAACGATCTCCTGCAATAAAAGTAAAATAATAAAGCAACCTCATCCTTACCTCTCCATGGTTCCCAGGACAGCTTCAGCTCTGCTACATCGAGATGACAGGCTGGACCGCAGCAGAACGCTGCCATCCAGCCTGTCATCCCGCAGACACTGAGAAGCGCAGGCATGCTTGCGCTCTGCAGTGTCTGGCTGTGACGGCATCCAGATGAGCCGACAATGAACTCAGCTCACCTCCTGGACGTCCGTCACTGACAGCGTGGGAAACTTCTACTGCGCATGCGGGGAGCAGGAGAATTTTCCCACGCTGTCAGTGACGTGCATGAGGTGAGCCGAGTTCATTGTCGGCTCATCTGGATGCCGTCACAGTCAGACACTGAGGAGCGCAAGCATGCCTGCGCTTCTCAGTGTCTGCGGGATGACAGGCTGGATGGCAGCGTTCTGCTGCGGTGCAGCCTGTCATCTCGATGTAGCAGAGCTGAAGCTGTCCTGGGAACCATGGAGAGGTAAGGATGAGGTTGCTTTATTATTTTACTTTTATTGCAGGAGATCGTTGGCTTCAGCTGGAATGGGCGTGACTGTAAGTATGGTTTAATTTAGAACATTAAAAAATTGTGTCTTTATTTCAATTAAAGGACTTTATTCTGGGTGTTGTGTTTTTTTTAATTACTTTACTAGAAATTCATGGTGGTCATGTCTAATATTGGCGTGACCCCATGAATTTCGGGCTTAGGGCCAGCTGATAATGCCAAGCTGGCCCTAACCCCTTTATTATCCAGTGAGCCACCGCACCAGGGCCCTGGATGAGTTGGGTACAGCGCCAGAAGATGGCGCTTCTATGAACGCGCCATTTTCCGGGGTGGCTGCGGACTGCAATTTGCAGCGGGGGGGGGCCCAGAAAGCTTGGGTCTCCCTGCGCTGCAGATTCCAGCCCCCAGCTGCCTAGTTGTACCTGGCTGGACACAAAAATATGGCGAAGCCCCACGTATTTTTTTTTTTAATTATTTCATGAAATAATTAAAAAAAAAAAGGGCTTCCCTATATTGTTGTGTCCGGCCAGGTACAAATAGGCAGCTGGTGGTTGGGGGCAGCCCGTTCCTGCCTGCTGTACCTGGCTGGACACAAAAATATGGCGAAGCCCCACGTCAACATTTTGGGGAAAAATTAATTACAAAATTAATAATTTAGGGACTGCATCTTTATTAACCCCTCAATTGTCATTTAGTGTTAAAATAAAGGATTTTTTAAAAAGAAAATTGGCGTGGGATCCACCATCATTATAGTCTCTAGCGGAGGTTAAGCAGACGGCTGGGGCAGATGTTTGAAGTCTGGGAAGAGGGTAATACCCACGGAGCTTCCCAGGCTACTAATATCATCCCCCAGCTGAATACCTAGCCTTTACTAGCTATTAGAATGGGGGACCCCCCCAAAAAATGACGTGAGGTCCCCCCTATTTTAATATGTTTATGAGTGACAGTTTTCCTGCTATATACCTGCATGTCATAAGAATTTAAATTAAAAAAGGACCATGTTAAATTCAAATCTGTTTTTTTTTAATTTTTACCGGTGTTTGGTATGCGTTGGAAAAGGGGTAGTCTTATACGGTGAATATATCCTAAACTCTATATTTTAACAGGAAAGTAGGGGGGTCGTCTTATACACCAGGTCGTCTTATACGCCGGAATATACGGTATGTAATATTTCTTTTTTTGCTGTTAACATTGTAGATTTATCTTTACATTTTTCCAATTTTTCCACCACTTTGGGTTTAAGCCTGCAAATAGGGTCTAATGAGTTCATGTTCATGGAAAACCTGCAGAGCGCTTGTTAGGGCCCCAGCTGCCTTGGGAACCTATTGGCGAAGCTACTTATTGCATCTTGTGTGCACTGATTCCCCCCCCATCCCCTTTTCCAGGCTGTTGTTGGAAAGAGTCAGGTGTATGTTACAGCTGACCTCCAAAGCTGATGCCTGTGCCATCACTGTCCTGTACATTTATGATACTCTGGAAACTACCACCTGCCTGCATAGTAAATATAAAGTGGTTAAAGGCCTATTTTATAATTATGGAAGCATTCTGGTAGATTGACCTGCTCCACTTTTTCTTTGCTGCAGTTTTTATAAAAATGCTTGACATGCTTGTTTGGTGAGTTGTAAAATTCTATTTAATTGGATTTACTTCTAGGACAACTAACTAAACTTTGAGGAATATATACAACTTTATAGCAACCAATGGCATTATCTTGTTTTCTTAAGTTCTAAACCTAGATGTGCAGTTGACTACACCAATAGAAGTTTCAATGGTTGTAGTATGGGTGTCAGCAGTAACAACAGCCTAATTGAATTTTTAATAGAATATTACGACCTATATTTTTCTATTAACTATACCCAGATATTGAACCACACTTCAATTTATTTATTTTATTTTTAGTACCTAGTTATGAAGGCAGCCATCTGGGTAAAGCTGCTGCTCTCCTCTGTTATCAGCTTTCACAGAATCAGTAGTCATAGTAACCTGTAGACTGTAGGTGTTAATTGTCTGAGTGTTTTTCAGGCATGTTCTGTGACAAGTGAAAAAACACAAAGAGGGGGTGAGCTGTGTAACCCTTTCTACTTGTGGATCCTGTGTTATCTATACATAGATGTTACATTATAACATCTATGTAATCCAGTCTTTTGATGATCCACCACTTCTGTGGAGTGATCAGTATAGAAAAAACTTTTCTCATGCTGCACCAGTTCCCTGGAATGCATTACCCCAGACAATCAGGCTAATTTCCAGTGTCCGCAGCTTTCAGCATTCCCTAAAAACACTTCTTTTTATACAGGCTTATCACACCACTTAGCTAATCAAACATTTCTCAGTTTTCCCTTATTATATTTTTTTCTTATGAATTTGGTCTTTTCTTTCATCAGTTTCCCTCACGCTCCATGCATTCAATAGATCTTTGTCTATTGGTCTATCAGTAAAAGGTTTGTACACACCAGTTCATGCAATGGTTTTCTTTGTCCTTATTGGATTGTGTGCATTGTAGTTTCAGACTAAAGGCAGCAAAACCACAGGGATACACATATGGAACAAAGAGTAAAGAAACACGTGTGAAATAAACCAGAATGGTGTGTTAGATTCTTCAAAGTACTCCTTTTTTAATTTGATCACATTACACATCCTTTTCATTCTCTCAAGCAGCTGCATGAAGTTGACACCTGGAATTGTTTTCCAACATTTCCTAGAGGTGCCCATCACTTGTTGGCAGCTGTGCTTTCACTCTGTGGTCTCACTCATCCCAACTCGTCTGAGGGTTGCGGTTGGGTGATTGTGGAAGCCATGCCATGATTCGCAGAACTCCGTCCTCTCCTTCTTTGTCACATAGTCCTTACATAGCCTGTAGGTGTGTTAAGGTCATTTTTCTGTTGCTGAACAAATTATGGTCCCAGTAAGTGCAAACCAGATGGGAAAGCATATTGTTGCAAAATGCTGTGGTATTGATGTTGGGCAAGTGTGCCTTAAATGTTATTTAAATTACCATCAGTGTCACTGGCAAAGCATCCACACACCATCACATCTCCACCTCCATGCTTGACAATTTTCTGTGTCTCATAAAGACCTGATGGTGGATGGTCGGAAAACATCTCAAATTCTTACCCCTTAGACCACAGTACTGACTCCACTGATCTAATTTCCAATGTTTGTGTTGCTTGGCCCAACCAAGTGTCTTCTTGCTTGCAGTTCTAAGGATTGGCTTCTTTGCAGAAACTTGACCATAAAGAAGAAGAACTTATCTTTGCAGCAGAGATAATTTTTGGTCTTGCTTTCCTTTGGCGGTCTTCATGAGAGCCAATTTCAACATAGCAATTGATGGATTTCATGATTGAACTTGCGGATAACTTCAAGGTTCTAGCATTTTTTTTCAGATTAACAGACTTTCATGTCCTAAAGTAAAGACGGACTGTTGTTTCTTTTCTCCTAGTTGCGTGGTTCTTGCTATACTTTGGCTTAGAACCAGGGCTGTGGAGTTGGTAAGCCAAACCACCGACTCAAACTCTGACCTCGACTCCTCAATTTCCCTGATTTCCGACTCCACAGCACTGGTCACTACTTAGCATGTACGTAAAGTGCAGCACAGATTCATCTCAACTAAAATCCTAAATCCTTAGAACAGGAATAGAACAGACATTTATAGGACATTTCATAACTTTCCCAAATTCTTATGAAAACATTTACACCACATTCTGCATTGTACTAATGAACCCAATTTATTATATATCTTAGGAGTCGGAGTCAGTCCATTTTATACCAACTCCACCAAATTGGACGCCGACTACGACTCCGATTCCACAGCCCTGCTTAGAACAGTTGTGGAATAGGGCTCAGTACTGTATGGAATTGTGGATCAACAATGCCTCTTCAAAACATACCTGATGGTCACAAACACTTTTTGAAGATCAGTGAATTCACAATTGAACACTTGGCGAGGCATACCTGTTCATTGGAAGCCATTCCTGGTTACTACCTATTTGCTGGAGACCCCCCATGCTTGCCATGATGGTATTCCTATAAAGACTATTCTGTGGCTGGCTTTCATAGGAGACCATGATTTTTTATTATATAATGTAATACAGTTATTACAGTATATAATACAAGCAATTGCAGATTCAAGTCTCCTTAGGGAACTAACAAAGTGGAAAAAAAAGTTCTAGAAATTTGAATCGCCAACCCTTTTCTTCCCCTTTAAAAAGAAACTTAAATGTAAAATTATTTGATATCTCCATGTACATAAAAGTCAGGTCTATCAAAATATATTGGATATTGAATGCTTGTGAGGAGCTGAATTGTTCATACAGGTTCAAGAGTTCTTCACCTCTATCAAAATATATTATCTACCCAATTGGTAAATGGCATAACTACGAAAATGAATTGAAACCCCTGAATTGTTGTTTTCCGTTGCTACAAGGCCGCAAAAAATCTATCATCTGAAAAATGAAAACATTACTGGTCTTAGAGCATGGCAACACAAGCTATTTTTTTTTTAAATTGACAAATGTCTGAATTTTTTTCCACTTAAATAAACCAAAAAAAATAGTATTGCTGAAATTGTACTGACCTGGAGAATCATATTGCTAGGCATTTTTTTTACTGCACAATGAACATTGTCAAAACAAAACCCAAATAACTGCGAAATTGTGTTTTTAAACATTTTCACCTCACTTGTTTTTTTTTTTCCCCATTTTCTAGTACATTGAACGGTATAATGATTTGTGTCATACAAAACCACAGCTTGTCCCACAAAAAATAGCCCTCATATGGCTATGTGGACAAAAAAATAACAAAGTTAAGGCTCTTGGAATAAGGGGCAGCAACAACGAAAACACAAAAAAAAAACTGCAAATTGCCTGGTCTGGAGGGAGGTTGAGTAAGTTGCATGGAAAATAAAGATGCAGACCGTAATATTGGGCTTTGAGCCTGAACAGCTAAGTTATTTGGAGTTAATTATTAGATTTATTTAATAGTCCATTAACTCTCATGGCCGTATGGACCCTCAAGTGCTCTCTGTCTTGCCAAGTGTATCTCCGTCAGGCATTACATTCACCCCGCCATATTTGCGATCTGTGTGACACTGGTTTATTAGAGATAAAATGGTGTTTTGTCCCTACTGTATACCTGCACAGCCATTAAACAGTCACCTTGTGCAAATGTCATTTCATCTTGTGAGGTTTTACAGAATTTGACACCGTCCAAAAATATTTGGGATATCTTGGCATGTGTGTTTTCCTTTCCAATTATTTACCAGCATATGCTGTGTCGACTTACTTTGCTTCTGGAGCTACGGCCTTTCGTTACGGGATAAAGATTGATTACTTTACTGTATCTGTGACAAGGACGATGGCTCTTGCTATGTCATGTTTGGTTTGAGCATTAGAATCTGATTGTATCGATCGCCCTTGCTTTCTGGAACACAACTGTTATTGGCAGATAGAAGTTACTTTCCAGGCCAGTAGGACAAAGTAAGGTCTATAAAGTAGGAGATAATATTGAACTGCACCTTGGGGTGATTTGAAAGAGGTGATGTTTAATAGGTGCATTATATCTTAAAGTTAGGATTCCATCACACCTACTGATTCTTACTGGGTGGTTTTACATGAAGAAGTGATGGTTGTTGCCACGATTTTTGTAGAACTGCGCAAGTGAAAATAATGCAAACCTGGAAAGGCAATATGGTCTCAGTATGTTTAAAACCTCAATATAATGTCCATATATTTACTGTAGTGCTGATCTTTGTTTCATTACCGTTTCATGTGATCCAACCCTTAGTGGTTAGCCAGGCTTGATTATATGTTGAGTAACTACATACGAGTTAGCCTATGATGTTAAATAAGTGTTTGTTTGTTTTTTGTTGAGCTTCAAACAAGAATTTAGTGCAGGACACTAATTGCTTTTGGGTTTACTTTTTTCCAGGTGGAGGTGGAAGTGGAAGCAATGGACAAAGCTGGCAACTTTATTGGTTGGCTTCACGTGGATGGTGTCAACTTGTCAATTGCTCTTGTGGAACATGCCCTCTCGAAGGTCCATTTCACTGCAGAACGCAGCAACTATTACAAGACTCTCATGTCTGCAGAAGAAGCAGCCAAACAAAAGAAAGAGAAGGTAAGCATGTGATTCCAAAATATAGAGCAACAAGGTATTGGGCACTTCAAATCCAAAGCTAATATACTGGCTGCTAGCAGCTGGCATCTTTTTTGTTAGCCAAACATTTACTGTCGCCCTTCATGGCAATGATCAAGAGTTCGAAAAAAATGTGTCCCCATGCATATTGCATGCAAAAACGCTTGACAAACGCTTCTACCTGGCAGGAAAAACGCATGTAAAATCCGCATGCGTTTTTCCTGCCAGAGAGATGCAGAAAAAATAAGCAGCATTTCTGCATCGTGGGCACTTAGCCTTAGAAGAAATAGCCATTGGCCAGCTTTATTCAGACTTCCCCACACACATGGTCTATCAGTCTGGCAGAGTATTCATGGTGCCAGGCACATCTGGCAGCCCCTTGTCTACCCCAAAAACAAATTTGATATCTGTTGGGGAAGAGTTTGAAGAGCTCAATACTCATTAGATTGGTGGCCAGTCCCACTGAAGTCTGTAGGTTCACCTATCTTTCAACAAATGTGTTTGGGGTCTTTAAGTTGGAAAACCCCTTCAACGAGGACTCTAGAAGTTAACACAAAGCTCTGCACTTTTCGATATGAAGATTAATGGGGCAGATGTTTTTTGTGATCTGTCTGACGTGCTCTTCAGTGTTTTGTGTTTAACTTTAATCATATAACAGTTTGTAGATTAGGACCGAACTATGGCATAAATATAATTACTGTGTACAGTTTTTAAAAGGTTGTGAAGTTGATCATTCGGGCAATGTGCACTTGTGGTTTCTCATTTTCTTGGAGGTGACAGGAGACAGAAAATCTGTAGTACGATTGTAATCTCCGGCAAGCTGCTCCTGTGCTTCTGTAAATCCCATTTCATACAAACGCCTGCTTAGCGTTCTAAACCTGGTTAAAAAGAGTAAACTCTGCATTTGGGAGTCTCAACAGATGTTGATCTCTGTGACAAAAGAAAGTTTAAATCAAAGATCTGATGAATATTTACATCCATTAAACCAGGCTAAGGTTGGATTATCAGGAAAAGCTGCGTTCTAAAATAAACTGCAGATTCCGATGAAATATAAAAGTATTATGACACCGTGTTATAGAATGAATACCTCAGGATAGGGACTACTATTATGTAAATCTGGCCCCCGTCCCCCCCCCCCAGACCGTACAGATGACTGACATGCTGCTTTTATTCCAACTAGAACATTAGTAGATTCTCCTTACTAGTTAGTAAATATAAATATCCGCTTATGTCCCACTCAGCCTAAATTGGAATTGTTATCTTACTTCATTTAGTACAATCATACTGTGTTTTTTACCACCACACGTCTCTCTGAATAGACTGTTAGGCTAGGGCTTTACTGCGATTTGTAGCCACATAGCATCAGATTGTAACTACTAAAATCACAGCTAATGATAATGAATGTGGCTTACTGAAATCCATGGTATCATGGTAACTTGCAGGGCAACAAAGCGACCCCCTCCATCGTTGGGTTATGTGCACTCGTTAAGTATTTGTTGCAGATATTTCTGCATCAAAAGTATGTATTTTTTCCCCATTTATTAAAATGGTTGAAAAACACTGCACAATCGATCAAAGAATTGACATGCTGCAGATGTGAAACTGCGTCTAATCTGCAAGGAAACAATAAGCAACGTGTGCATGAGACTTCAGAAAACTCATTCACTTTGTTGGCACAGTAAAATGCTGCACACAGAACTATTGAATGATGAGTCTCATGACTACCGGTGGATGTATTGACTTCTTCACATGTGGGTTTGACAGCATTGGACAAGTAAGGTTTTTAAACCATTTTTTTTAACTAAGTTACTTATGGCCTACTACAGTGGAAAATAGAATTGAGTCCATTGAGACTGGACTTCATAAACTAAAGTTATACCATCCATTTCTTCATAAGATGTAGTTAAATCCTTTGCACTCTATTAGGATACATTTAACGAGTAGAACAGCACAAACTAGTTCTTTATGAAAGTTTGGAAACCACAACTGCACCATTATAATATGGTTGATATTAGCCTTACATGTGGTAGGCACCGCAGCTATGATCACACTAACAGCAATAACTATATACTGCAGGGACATCCTCGGCAGCAAATTTGATGATTTTTGAAGCTGATAAATTCACTGCTGTAAGGTAGAATTAATAATAAAAACACTCTAATGTCCTTGCTTGGCGCTTCCATTGCTCCTTTGCTTGGTCTCTGCTGGTCTTTGTACCACCTAGCCTCCTGGCTGTCAAAGCCCCTATGTATTTTCACTGCAGAGGGTCCACAGTAGAAATTCACAGCAAATAAAGCTGTGGATTTTCCACTTCAAATAGGGTTAAAAAATATAGTTCTGCCTGATCCTCGGCCATTCTTTGTACAATTCGAACCATAACCCAAAGGAATTGTGAATTTATCCATGTAGCGGCTGGCAATCTATAGCAAGATCGACAACTAATAGGAATTGTTTTAGATTTTGTCTTACCTGTTGAACTCAATACGGAAAATCTTCAGTATAAAGTGACATGCTGCAGATATAAAATACACTCCACAGGTCCATTTCAGTGCGGATTCCACCAAGATTTTTTTCTATACCAAAGAATGGAAAATCCGCAGAGTATGGAAAATCCACCTATTCTAAATGTATATTCATGTTCCATTTTTAACCACAATGGAAAGATACCCATGTACTAATTTCTCCAGTGGAATCCAATACTGAAATTCAACGTTATCCTGCTTTTGCAGTTTGGACTGCCATGGGCCCATGCGCTGATTAGTCCCCATTTTATACAGTTAATCATTGGCTACCTGCCATAGTTTCCTGGTGGAAACCACCTAAAGGGGTTTTCCCACGAATGAAAGTTGATTTTAATCAATAGATCTTGGAATAATAATAACTTCCACAATTGGATGTATTTAAATATAATGTTACTGTGCTGAGATAATCTTATAAATGTGCCCTGCTGTGTACTGTGTAATGGCTGTGTCTGACCGTGTACAGTAACATGGTCTGATCATACCACAGCTCCTGGACAGGGGAGGACACAAAAGAGTATACAGACATTACAGCACGGTATCACAGCTGGTTCTTTCTGTGAGGTAAAATATTGTTTAAAAATAGGCAGTGAAATGTTTTACCTCACAAAAAGAATCGGCTGTGATCTCCTGCTGTAATATCTGTATACTATTTTGCTTCCTCCTCTGCCCAGGAGCTGTGGTATGATCAGACCATGTTCCTTACACTGTTAGACACAGTCATTACACAGCGGAACATTTATAAGATTATCTCAGCCCAGGAACATTTTATTTAAGCACATCCAATTGTGGAAGTTATTTTTCTTCCAAGATCTATTAATTAAAATCAAGTTTCGTTCGTGGGAAAACCCCTTTAAGTCACCTGTTATGATTCATTTTTTTTAAATCCTCAGTGGTAAAATCCGCTGCTGCATGGCCGGCAACTTGGCTTTCTTATTGACCACAATGGGCGTCGTTTTGTGGATGATGGGAATTCAGGTTTCAGTGTGAAATATGTAGAAGTACCAGCTGCAAAAAAAGCAAACATCTTGTGAGCACATACCCTAAAGCTCCTGTAATTCAGCCCACAACATCATTCTATCATTTTTTTTTGTACGGTGTGTCCAGTTCCTATACTCTTAAATGTTCCTAATGTTGGTGTCCTGGAGTGATCAATGTGCCTCGTTGTAGTGTTGTGCAGTCCTCACTGACGATACAAGCCTCATGTATTATTCTGCCTGTAATTTCTAGTTTAATCAGCACTTTTCTTTAACTGTTCCGCCTGGCAGCAAAATGTCAAGTTTAGGAGTTCTGTTCTGCTGAAATGCATAAACTTTCTAGTCTTTCTTGTTGTACATGCTGTTTACTAGAGGTGGCAATAAAGTTCATGTATATCTATTATCAGGGCTCACATATGGCATCCTCCGTTTAGCAATGTTTTTTTACGGTTCATAATGATAGATCTGCCACATGCAAGGTGTGAAACCTTCAGTACTTTGCACTAAAGGTCAACATATGTGGACGAGCCATGTTGGTACTTTGGTAATCTGTTCAGATATGTGGTACATAGGTGTTGTGGAACTTTTGCTCTTTGTATTATGTGAACCCTGACTTTTTGTTAGGAAAGATAACAAAAGAGAAGGAAGGAACCAAGATTCATTCAGAAACATCTAGAAATATTAAAGTCCTTCATTTAAGAGGAAGATAAAATCAGGAAATCACCTAGTGTTTAAATCAGGGTTTTGTGTTAAATACATTTTTTAGAAATATTTCAGAAATATTTTTTATTCTTATTATTTTTTCCATATCACAATCTGAATTAAAAATAAAAAAATCTAAATCTTGCAATATTCACACTGGCCACTTGGCTTTTTTTAGACTAAGTTTTTGTTGTTGCAGGAAACAACATATGTACATGAGGCACAATGAGCAGACTCTGACCATATCTTTTGTATTGAAGTATCTAGTGTGCAGAGATTATTGTGAAGGGAGCAGGGTCAGCTGTGATGTTGCCTATTGTGATTGGTGGATCCTGTGTACTGAGACGTTATCTATCATTGTAACCCTGACCTCTGCTGATAAAGAGCATCCTGAAAACTGTTCCATTAAGGACAGGAAGTATGAATCTAAAAAAAAAAACAGTAGCCAGATTGGAAATAGCAAGATTGTTAATTTTGTTTAAGAAAGATCGAGCTATGGGGAAAAAAATATTTAAGAAATGTAAAAAAGAAATAGATGCAACACAAAAACCTGACTTAAATAATGGGTAATTTCTGATGATGTATTGACTTTAAGGAGCATTAAGGAAGTCATTTGAAGGTTGTTCCTCAAGTAATATTTAACCTTCGTGGGGTGTTTCACAACTATGATATTGATGATCAGTCTGACACCCGGCATCCCCACTGAAGAGCTGTTAAATGATTCGCAAACTTTCAAGGACAACTGCATTTGCTATTCAGGAAAGATGGATTTGAAATGTTTTATTTTTATTCTTTAGTAAGAATTGAATATCATACCGAGCTGCCTAGTTTCACCTAAAAATTCACCATAATAAATAGTAATACTGTAACAAAGTTTGAGGTTATTTCTAATTGTAAGTGGTTCCTACTAATAGTGATTGTTGGTAAAATCTCACAACTGACCACCTCATATAGGATGGAATATGGTTTAGGATTTCTAATGTGGCATTTGCAGCCCTCTATGCCCAATGCTTTGCAGCATACTTGGCTTGCACAAGGTAACGAAGGGGAGCAAGATGAATTGGGCTGAGTTTCCCCCTTCAAGACAGTAAAAAAAGTAAAAAAAAATTGCTGATAGTTGCATTAGGTTGCTACCCATCTTCATCTAGCTCACACTCTGAAGGTGGCAATGTCAGATCAGAGACTGTGGGACTAAAACAGGAGAAGTCCTGCAGAGAAGACAGCTTGTGTTTAAACAATCTATAATTAGTGGGAACTGGGAGGACGGGCGACATGTAGTGACATGGGCCGCGTGGCAGTTATCCGTATTAAACCTGAGCTACAACTCTGTAAATGCCAAGTGGTAATCCAGATAACTGTGTTTAATATCTTCTCAAGATAAAGGGAATACAAGGTAAAGAAATGCCTCCCACACACGGTCTTAGTCATCTGTATTGTTTCAATCTATATTGCACCAAAACATCAACACTGCAGATTACAGTATGTTCACACTGTGCTTTTTTGCCGTTTTTTTCACTTGAAAAATGCAAAATGATGGCAGGAAAAAGACTGTTTCTATGCTCTTTTTATGACTGTTTCTTGATGTGTTTTTTTTTCTTTAACGTTCTTTTCAATGACTGATGAGCTCATGTACTGAATTCTGTTACTCTTTTCCCAAACTGAAATAAGTTATGGCATGAACACATCATATGCATTAGGTCTGCATCATGAGTCTTACATCTATTACACTTTGGGGAATAACATACACTCATGCTATATGGGACCAAAGGGGGTTTGTAAACGCTATGTAATTTGTGATATTTTGGGAATCATATTGTATTCAGTCATTGTTCATCTTCAATTAGACCAAGATCCCTTTCCCATTTTTCTTTTATAAAGTTAGAAATTTTTTCAGCTCCCCTCGTAGCAGGTGTTGATATATTTTAGATATTAAACCCTTTGAACTCGGTACAAATTGAGGATGAGATATAATTAATTTAGATCTTCCTTCTCCAGCAACCTCCATTTCATATGTCTAACGTCATTGCAGATATTTATAAAATTGACTGTGGGAGGTCATGTTCAGTTTTGAGTAAAGAGAACAATTATAATTCTCAATTAATACAGATATGCGATATGCATCTGTCACTCTTGAATTTTCCTCTGCCAAATTCCTCCTGGCTAGAAAGTTCCTGTAGCCATAGAGCGTGTAGCTTGATTATATCCCACAATACGAAGAAGGTCACCAACCTTTTTCCAAACTATGTGGATCACTTTATAACGTAGGAAATTCCTTAGCTTAGCTCTTAAATCTATGGGCCTCCAGGACCTCAAACATGTGGCATCAAGTTAATTTTAAAGTAATCATTTGCAAGAATCTGAACCCCGTAACCCCTGTCTATTAACCCCTTTACCCTCAAGGGTGGTTTCCCCATTAATGACCAGGCCAATTTTTACAAATCTGACCACTGTCACTTTATGAGGTAATACCTCTGGAACGCTTCAACGGATCCCGCTGATTCTGAGACTGTTTTTTCGGGACATATTGTACTTCATGATAGTGGTAACATTTCTTCAATATCACTTGCGTTTATTTGTGATAAAATTGGAAATTTGGCGAAAAATGTTGAAAATTTTGCAATTTTCAAAATTTGAATTTTCATGCCCTTAAATCAGAGAGAGATATCACACAAAATAGTTAATCCATAACATTTCCCACATGTCTACTTTACATCAGCATAATTTTGGAACTAAATTTTTTTTTTTTATTGGGGAGCTATAAGGGTGATTTCTCATTTTTACAACAAAATTTTCAAAACCATTTTTTTAGGGACCACATCACATTTGAAGTGACTTTGAGGGGCCTTTATGACAGAAAATACCCAAAAGTGACACCATTCTAAAAACTGCACCCCTAAAGGTGCTAAAAACCACATTCCAGAAGTTTATTAACCCTTCAGGTGCTTCACAGGAATTTTTGGAAAGGTGAAGAAAAAAATGAACATTTAATTTTTTTCACAAAAATGTTACTTTAGACCCATTTTTTTTTATTTTTGCAGGGGTAACAGGAAAAAATGAACCCCAAAATTTGTTGTGCAATTTCCCCTGAGCATGCAGATACCTCATACGTGGGGAAAAACACTGTTTGGGAGCATGTTAGGGATTAGAAGGGAAGGAGCGCCATTTGACTTTTTGAATGTAAAATTTGCTTGAATAATTAGCTAATGCCATGTTGCGTTTAGAGAGCGCCTGATGTGCCTAAACAGTGGAAACCCCCCATAAGTGATACCATTTTGGAAACGACCCCTCAGGGAACTTATGTGTGGTGAGCACCTTGAACCCCCAGGTGCTTCACAGAAGTTTATAACATGGAGCCGTGAAAATAAAATTTTCATTTTTTTCTCACAAAAATGTTTTTCAGCCCCCAGTTTTTCATTTTCATAAGGGTAACAGGAGAAATTGCACCATGCAACTTGTTGTGCAATCTCTCCTGAGTAAGCCAATACCCCCAAATGTAGGGGAAAACCCCTGCTTGGGCGTACGGCAGGGTTCGGAAGGGAAGGAGCGCCTTTTGACTTTTTGAATGTAAAATTTGCTTGAATAATTAGCGGATGTGCCCCTGATGTGCCTAAACAGTGGATAACCCCCACAAGTGACACCATTTTGGAAACTAGACCCCTCAAGAATTTTATCAAGGGGTATAGTGTACATTTTGAACCCAGAGGTACGACAGAATTTGATAACATTAGGTCATCATATTGAATAAGTTGTCATTAGTCTTGAGCGCAAGTGCTCGCTACTTGAGTTTGCATCGAATACTCGGGTATTCACCATGTATCACGCTTGCTCGAGTGACATGCTCGAGTCCCTGCCCCGCATGTTTCACGGTTGTTAGACACCCAAAAAAAAACATGCGGGGATCGCTCTTGCATGGCAGGCGATCCCAGCAACGTTTTTTTTTGTCCGCAAAGCATATGGGGCAGAGACTCAAGCATGTCACTCAAACAACCATGATACTCAGTGCATATCCGAGCACCCGATGCAAACTTTAGTAGCGAGCACTTGCGCTCAACCCTGGTCGCCATATCGTCGGTTTTTTTTTGTTTTTTTTTTTGTTTTGTTTTTTTATCTTTACCCCAACCCGGACGTTTATTTTTTTACACCGTTCCTCGTGTGGTATAATTGATTAGACGACTTTATTCTTCGGGTCGGTGCGATTACATTGATACCAGATTTATATTGGGTTTTTATGATTGACATCTGTCACACACTAAAAGACGCTTTTTTTTTGCAAAGACTAGTTTTTGCATCGCCATATTTTGAGAGCTATAATTTTTCCATATTTTGGCCGACAGAGTCATGTGACGGCTTGTTTTTTTGCGAGACAAGTTGATGTTTTTATTGGTACGATTTTCGGGCATGTGACATTTTTTGATTGCTTTCTATTCCGATTTTTGGGAGGCAGAATAAACAAAAACCAGCAATTCCGGAATTGTTTTTATGGGTTTTTTTTTATGCTGCTCCACGTGTGGTAAAATTGATAAGGCAGCTTTATTTTTCGCATCAGTACATTTACAGCGGTACTGCATTTATAGCGGTTTTTTATGTTTTGGCGATTTTACACAATAAAAACTATTCTCTAGAAGAAATTTTTTTTTTGTATCGCTTTATACTGAGAGCTATAACTTTTTTATTTTTCGGATGATGGAGCTGTATGGCAGCTTGTTTTTTGCGGGACAATATGACGTTTTCAGCGGTGCCATTTTTATTTACATTCGTCTTTTTGATCTCGTGTTATTCCATTTTTTGGTTGTCGGTATAATGATAAAGCATTGTTTTTTGCTTCGTTTTTTTTTTTTTTTTTACCGTGTTCGCTAAAGGGGTTAACAAGTGGGACAGTTTTATAGGTCAGGTCTTTCTGGCTTCGGCGATACCAAATATGTGTACTTTTATTGGTTTATTATTATTTTTTTTATATAATAAATATGGGTTCAATATATTTTTATTTTTGGGTGATTATTTTATTTTTTTTTTTACTTTTACACACTGTCCTACTATGGGACTTTCACTTTTTGCAGCCTGATCAGCTGCATGTTATAGAGAGCAGCAGCTCCCTATGCCATGCAGCCTGTCAGCGCTGCATACAGGGGAGACATTACTGCGGTCATGCAACACGCAGCGTAATTGCCGCCATTGACTTGCATTGAATCGCTTAATATCCGCATGACTACATGTGCACATGCGGATATTAAGCGATTCAATATGCGAATGGTACCCGGGTCTGGAGAAGAGGAGACTCTCCTCCAGACTCGGGTACCATAGAACCTGTTAAAAAAAGAATAAAAAATAAACATATACTCACCTTCCGATGGCCCCTGGTCTCCTGTATAATTTGTCCTGGCTCTCCGGCGGCTCGCGATAGTCTAAAAGGACCTTCCATGACGTCATTTAGTCATGTGACAGGTCACGTGACCGCTGACGTCGGCAGTCGCGTGACCTGTCACATGACTAAATCACGTCATGAAAGGTCCTTTCACACCACCGCGAGCCGTACAAGAGACCGGACACAGTGGAGAAAAGACCGAGGGCCATCAGAAGGTAAGTATAATGGGTTGTGTTTTTTTGTTGTTTTTTTTTTTTTACCATTTTTAATCTTTTTTTCAACTATTAACTTGGTCACACTATATAAATCCATGCCGGTTGCATGGATTTATATAGTGTGATCAAGTTGTCAAGCACTTTTCCAAGTGATGCTAAAATCGCTTGGAAAAGTGCTTGATAAACCTGCATGCAGAAACGCATGCAAAAACACTTGACAAACTTTTCTTCTTGGCAGGAAAAACGCATGTAAAATCCACATGTGTTTTTCCTGCCAGGGAGATGCAGAAAAAATCTGCAGCATTTCTGCATCGTGGGCACTTAGCCTTAGCTTTAAGATGAAACCGGAGAGAACACGGCAACAATCCCCAAAGGAACTCCAAGGAAATTCTAGCCGACTACTAGAATTCCAGGCCTGAATAGAAGAAGAACACTTTATCACCAGCAACTCTCTGGAGAAACTGCGTGTATTTAAGGATACAGCAAGGGTGTGGTAATTAGCTGCAGAAGGTGAGGATCACCGCTGGGTCCTAAAGGGATAATCCCCAAGCAAGGTGAGGATCACCGCTTGGTCCTAGAGAGAGAGAGGGATCATGAAAGGATCAGGAAGATGTTTGCAAGGCCAATCGCAGCGAACTTCTATAGCCGGAACCTGTATGACTGTCTGTCAAACCTGATACACCCGTGACATGAGCATTCTCTGGTGCCGGGAGCAGGTAGTCATGTGACCGCAGGTATCCGATTTGCATACTTACGGCCACATCCCAACTAGACTTGTCCGGCCTTGCTCATTAAACTTTCATTGAGCAAGGCTGCACACATCTAGTCAACACGTGATCGCATGTATTAAAGTTGCATACTTGCAGTCACTCATCTGCCACTCCCGGCACCAGTGTGCTCACTGTGAGGATTCACAAGTCTGCAGTTACATAAAGTACCCTAAGGTCTGACAACACCTTTAACATGTTGCATTTCAGTTATCACTTAATAAATCCCAGTATTAGACACAGCCAGTCCCTCATAATATTTATTTCTTTGTATTGTTTCCAGTTTTATTCTGTTAATTTTTTATAATAATGCTTTTTCAAAAACTTCAAGTACCTTAACTCGGAAGTTAAAATTCTACAAATTGCTTATATAACTCATTAGGAAAGCATCTGACGCGCCCCCTGGGCCGTGGGGTACTCGGTGCCTGGCCGATCGTTGCTAGGGGAGATTTCACAGTGGCGGTGACCCCGTCCGTGACCCAGGGCGGTCAATCAAAAGGGGATTATTTACAGGGGATTTATAGTTTTTATATAAAGTTCGTGACGCCACCTGTGGTATGCGGCTATATAGAGCCGCCTCTGGAGCTGGTGTAAATGCAGCAGAGTTGGTTTAGCTCTCCACAGGCAGAGCTTAGCTCCAGAGCCATGCTGAGTTGTTATGAATGTTACCGTGTAGTGAAGGGGGTGATGGCGCAGCAATAATTTCACAGACAGTGGGGTGCAGTCTTCAGAGTTTACTCACAGTTGTTAAGTTCCTCAGGTTGCACTGTCCAGCTTACAGCCTCCCACGTCGCGCTGTGTTCACCAGGCAGGGGTTCAGCAAACTCCCAGGTGTTTCAAGAGTGCCTGACAGGACCCCATTCTATATGACCTTCTCAGCCGTCTTTCTGCGCTGGCTCTCACCCTTCTTGCCCTGCGCTCGCCAAACAATGTCCAAAGCCGGTATCCTCGGATCTTTCTGGGCAACCTGGAGTTCCCTCAATCCTATGTGGTTACCTTTTTGGCGACTTGAGTGCAGATGTGGCAACTGCACCCTGAAAGTACAGAAGCCTCCGGTTTCCAGTTGAACTTTGTAATTCTCACTGGTCAGGGGCCGGTCCCCTCTGCGACTTGATCCCTCTACCGCCTGGCAGATTCGGGCGTACAGGTGGCCTCCAGCACTGCCCGTACCCCTGGGATCCCTTTCACTTTCCTGGAGCCTTTCTCCTGCTCCTCTCCTTCTCAGTCTTGGGCCTCTCTGGCTAGGCCCTGCTCCTGAGCTGAGCTCTTGCTCCCACTCACTGTCCTCCTCTGACTGAACTGTCTTCCCAAGATGGTTCCCTCTTTTATATCACTTCTAACAAGTGCTCCCCTGATCTACGTCCTCCACCCACACCCACTACATGGTTCCCCCTACTTTAGTTCCCCCCCACTCCAACCAGGGTCAGGGCTCAGCAGGAAGCGCGACACATCTTGCCCCTCCAGCTGGTCTGGAGTAGTGTAGTGTTGGATGCAGGTGTTAGGGTCCCGGGCAGCACTCTATCCTTACCTGAGAGTGAGATACCACACCTCTGGGTGAGATGCAGTACCTCTGTGGCGACTGAACCCGCAGGGGCGCCACACATCCATTCTCGGGAGCATATTGTTAGCCATGGTAGCTGTAGCTTCCTCCAATGTAATCGGAACAGATCAATTCATATTTAGATAATATAGACTTCCCCTAACTGTCAGATAATGATAGAAGAGGCTATTAACCATAATTTATATGAATTAGTATAGAAGTCATAAAATCACTAGAAATCTGTAATAATCTCCCGTCCTGGTGATTGACGCTACTGCACATGAACCATCCTGGGATTAGGTATTGTCGCTAACAGGTGCCCTGCCCTTTCTCCCACCTCATAATAAAACTGTCTATTGAAGATCTGGATTCATTCCAGTTTGTCTCAGAGGTCTCACTAGGACATAATATATAAACCTCTTCAGTCTCTGCCACCCTCTTAACGTTTCACCCAGTTGCCTACTTCCAAGTTTTCTCTGGCTAATCTGTTTTATTATTATACCTCGCAGTGATGCTTCATGGCGTCCCGGACTACATCATTTCCTGTTCATCCTTATTTACCTGAAAGTATACAACAATATGCTTAGCTATACAGTCAGTATCAAGTAACGGCAGCCAAAAGGCTCTTCTTAGCTTCCACATTTTCATACTTATGTTTATGCCTGGGGAGAGATTTACAGTTAACATCAATGGACAGTGGTCAGAGAGGTTTCCTGCCAAATATTGTATATCAATCACCTTAGATAGCAATAATTATTTAATTCAACATAAATCCATCTGTGAAATAGAATTACATCAACTAGAAAAACAGGAGAAAGCTAGAGTCTTAGGATTCCGAGCCTTCCATACATCTATAAGTGATATTTCTCGAAGCCATAGACCAAAATTTGTTGAGTCCTCTGTAAACTATCCCAATAAGCAGTATTATATTTATAGGTTCACTCAGTATCTGTTCTATAAAGGGAAGTTTTTTTCTCCAAGGGTTCACTTGAGTCCAAAGGAGATGTATATGTGTGGTGTTTGTGCATGTATATATAACGTGGGCAGCATGGTGGCTCAGTGGTTTGCACTGTAGCCTTGCAGCACTGGGGTCCTGGGTTCAAATCCCACCAAGGACAACATCTGCAAGGAGTTTGTATGTTCTCCCCGTGTTTGCATGGGTTTCCTCTGGGTTCTCCAGTTTCCTCCCACACTCCAAAGACATACTGATAGGGAATGTAGATTGTGCTCCAGTGGGGACAGCGATGATGATGTATGTAAAGTGTTGCGGAACATGATGGTGCTATATAAGCAAAGAATAATAAAAAAAATAATAAATATGTATGTGTGAGAGCAATCAGGATAGATATAAATTTAAAGATTGAATAGTGAAGACATACAGTACAGACCAAAAGTTTGGACACACCTTCTCATTTAAAGATTTTTCTGTATTTTCATGACTATGAAAATTGTACATTCACACTGAAGGCATCAAAACTATGAATTAACACATGTGGAATTATATACTTAACAAAAAAGTGTGAAACAACTGAAAATATGTCTTATATTCTAGGTTCTTCAAAGTAGCCACCTTTTGCTTTGATGACTGCTTTGCAAACTCTTGGCATTCTCTTGATGAGCTTCAAGAGGTAGTCACCGGAAATGGTTTTCACTTCACAGGTGTGCCCTGTCAGGTTTAATAAGTGTGATTTCTTGCCTTATAAATGGGGTTGGGACCATCAGTTTTGTTGTGCAGAAGTCTGGTGGATACAAAACTGATAGTCCTACTGAATAGACTGTTAGAATTTGTATTATGGCAAGAAAAAAGCAGTGAAGAAAAACGAGTGGCCATCATTACTTTAAGAAATGAAGGTCAGTCAGTCCGAAAAATTGGGAAAACTTTGAAAGTGTCCCCAAGTGCAGTTGCAAAAAACCATCAAGCGCTACAAAGAAACTGGCTCACATGAGGACCGCCCCAGGAAAGGAAGACCAAGAGTCACCTCTGCTTCTGAGGATAAGTTTATCCGAGTCACCAGCCTCAGAAATCGCAGGTTAACAGCAGCTCAGATTAGAGACCAGGTCAATGCCACACAGAGTTCTAGCATCAGACACATCTCTACCACAACTGTTAAGAGGAGACTTTGTGCAGCAGGCCTTCATGGTAAAATAGCTGCTAGGAAACCACTGCTAAGGACAGGCAACAAGCAGAAGAGACTTGTTTGGGCTAAAGAACACAAGGAATGGACATTAGACCAGTGGAAATCTGTGCTTTGGTCTGATGAGTCCAAATTTGAGATCTTTGGTTCCAAGCACTGTGTCTTTGTGCGACGCAGAAAAGGTGAACGGATGGACTCTACATGCCTGGTTCCCACCGTAAAGCATTGAGGAGGAGGTGTGATGGTGTGGGGGTGCTTTGCTGGTGACACTGTTGGGGATTTATTCAAAATTGAAGGCATACTGAACCAGCATGGCTACCACAGCATCTTGCAGCGGCATGCTATTCCATCCGGTTTGCGTTTAGTTGGACCATCTTTTATTTTTCAACAGGACAATGACCCAAAACACACCTCCAGGCTATGTAAGGGCTATTTGACCAATTTGACCAAGGAGGAGAGTGATGGGGTGCTACGCCAGATGACCTGGCCTCCACAGTCACCAGACCTGAACCCAATGGAGATGTTTTGGGGTGAGCTGGACCGCTGAGTGAAGGCAAAAGGGCCAACAAGTGCTAAGCATCTCTGGGAACTCCTTCAAGATTGTTGGAAGACCATTTCTGGTGACTACCTCTTGAAGCTCATCAAGAGAATGCCAAGAGTGTGCAAAAAGCAGTCATCAAAGCAAAAGGTGGCTACTTTGAAGAACCTAGAATATAAGACATATTTTAAGTTGTTTCACACTTTTTTGTTAAATATATAATTACATGTGTTAATTCATAGTTTTGATGCCTTCAGTGTGCATGTACAATTTTCATAGTCATGAAAATACAGAAAAACCTTTAAATGAGAAGGTGTGTCCAAACTTTTGGTCTGTACTGTACATCCATGCCTTTACCATCCACAGTAGCGTGTATGTGAGCAACAGTGCTTTATGTATGGTAAGAATTCCCAATCCATGGTTTCCGGAGTGTCTCCTTTGTGAGATGTGTTTCCTGTAAACATAGGATTCCCAGCATATATGGCTGTACATGATTAAAAGTTGTTTTTTTTATATTTAAATAGGGTTTCCCAAACCTCTAATGTTCCATGAAACCCATCTGACCACCTTCGCCATAAAATCAATAAAAACATAGATGTTCAAGCTTCATCCCTTTTTCAAGATTGTCTGCTTGAGCCGGCCTCACTGACAGGGATTGATCATGTCCACTGACCTCCACTGTTAGTGGTTTCTTGTGGTCCTCTAAATCACTCATTCTCCCCTCCACTGCTGTTCTTTCAAAGACTTTTTGTGTGCCTTCTTGCAGGGAGGTGACATCATCTTTTATAGTGCCTACATGAAGGGTCAATGTAGTAATGGCTACCTTACACTGTGCGACAGCCAGGTAGATATCTTTAAGTGATGGATAGGGCTCATCCTGTGAGCACCTAGCATCCATCTGCTCCTTGCATTGCATCATGCCCAGCTGAGTTTCAAAGGCTGCAGCACTACCATTTTCCTCCTCCGCTCGATCATGTACCTCATTCTAATTTACAGGATTTTTATTGTGTCCCTGCTTAAACTTCACCTCCGTAGTTTCTTTCTGGGCCAAATGCTCCAATCTCGCCACCACATCAGTGAGGTCCACAGCTCTTTAGGTGCACTGGTGTAGCAGGGATGAAGGCATGTTGAGTCTCTCACTTTCTCCGCTTTCTTTGTTCATGCGGGACATTCTGCTCTCTCCAAGCATTTGTCGTTGCTTCCACAGCCTCTGAAGCTGTTCAGTCATTTATATATAGCGTACGTACAGTGTTTTAGCTCAGGATAGGTGCCGGAGTTTTGTGGGAGTCCTCACAAGACATGTCTGCTCACATTTCTTGTTAGGCCACGACCCCTAAAGTAAAAGTTTAGTGTCTCTTTAAGCTCCGCTGTTGGGAATAAGCTGATATATATATATATATTCAAAGAAGAGCTGCTCAATTTCTATGGGAGTGTTGAAAAGTGGCTAGCATACTCTTCCATAGAAATGAATGGAGAGAGAGACCTCTCCTCTGCTACTGGTGCAACTGGACCCCATTCTCAAGATATATGCATGGGTCCTAGTTGTGGGACCTATATTTTTAAACAAATGCTTGCCCATAGGCTCAGTTTGATGAAAAAAACGATCTTTACATACCCTCCCCCGGATCCAGCTCTGCCTCTGCGCTATCTGTTGATTGGCTGCATCAGTAACATCATGTCAACACCCCTGCAGCCAATAAGTGAGCTCAGCTGCTGGTGCCTTCTACATTATAAGCTGAACTCAGTGATTGGCTGCAGCACTGTCAAGCCAAACAACATAGAACGAGGCAGCGGTGGAGACACTGAGCTTGAACATTTGGGGAGGGCAGGCAAAGCACAGTTTATTTTACGAGTCTGTGAAGAATGGTTGTGTGAATGGGGCCATCCCCTTAGATTGTATTGTTACTGTTCTTCCGGCTGAAGGCCATACCTATACGATCTGTAGGCTCTCAGTTATAGAGATTGCATGCAGGAGATGGTATGAATTCAGCATCTGTATATTTGGACTACATAGTATATCATGGACTTGGCAGAGATCTATATGAAAGGTCATGCAGTCCACACTAGAGAAGGGCCTGATTTATAGCGGACATTGAAGTCATATAAGCCATGGCTTTCCTGCAGTAAAACTGATATACCGTGTTAAGATAGTAAATCTGTGTTTTAGGGATGTAGTGTGACTGTGGATAATGATTTCCATGATCTAATACAAAGGTTTATATTGTGGATTCCCTGACACAGACAAGGGAAAAGTGCGGCTGGCAGAATCTGCTGCAGTCTCCTGTGCTTTCCCATGTGGATGCGCCAAGTGTGGTTTTGCCTTGTAACCTATTTTTTCCCAGACATTAAACTTATGAGAAATTACAGGTTCCGTTAGAAGTCTCTTGGTCTTGGCCATTAAAGCTAAACATGACATTCACGCAAGACATTTATTTTCTTCTTTAAAATGAACCCAGCATTAAGTGTAATGAAAGGCCTGGGCTGTTGGTAAGGAGCCATGCTAAGATTTAGGTGCTTTCTGACATTTAAAAGAGAAAATGGCCTAAATGGAGGGCGTTTTATGTAACCGTGTCAATTTGCTGAAGGAAGTCGGCATTGCAGTACAGTTTCATATTATACTATTTACTAGTGCAAGTTTTTCCCCTCCATTTACAAGCATTTCAGCTGCTATAAATACTCAAGTAGCCAACAACAGCAAAAAAAATAATACTTGAAATACATGAACCACTTTTTATTAACTACTATGCATTGCTAACCACTTACTGCAACATTGCGGAGAAACATATGCATGACATAGTGGAACTCTACTAAACGAAGAGGCGCCGGGTGTGTCCCATGTAATAGATTCACAGGTCTCTGGTCCGGCTGCCACGGAGTACTGTCGACATGGCTGCTGGACCAGCGTCCTGCAAAACGTTGTACTCAAATCTACTTACTGCATTACAGATCTAGGGGAAAAAGCAGGTGGCAGGTACTTCTGTCACTGTACTTTTATGGTAAATGAGGCTGCACAAAGTAACATATTATGTAGGTCTTCAATAAGTCCCAGACAAACCCTTTAATAAACCTCCCACTTGATCACTGATTTTGATTTTAAAGGTAATGTGTCATCACAAAATTATTTTGTTACATATATTTAAAAAAATGTAACAATATTTTTTACAACTTGATCTTTATTAAAAAACAAAACAAAATTGGTAATCCTTTAATGGCCAGTGGGGCTAATTTAGACTTAAACTTCCTGTCCTTTCAGGAAAAATTTACAGCAGTTTACTTATCAGAGGCAGGTTTACAATGATTTACACCATTATACCCCATAATACAAGATTCACAGTAGGTGAAGTTATAACTGACTTTCCAGAAAAAATATATGAATAGGAAAATACGTCACTTCATACCAGTCAATAAAATTCCAAAGTACTTGTTTATTAATCCATAATTAGATGATGGAATAAAGCCACGTTACAACAGCCACATGTTACTTTATAACTGACTTTGCACATGCTCATTAGATGCTTCACTACAAAAGACAGGGTCAGAGTCTGATCATCATGTATATGTGAATTCCTTAAACAAGAAGTCAGTCTAAAAAAGGACCAGTGTCCAGTGTGAAAACGGCAACATTTATTGTATTCATTTTTAATAAAGATTATAATATGGCCATAATTAAAATAAAAGTAAAACAGCACAAAAACCTGATTTAACCGATGGGTCATTTTATGATGATATATTCCCTTTAAGTGGTAAAAGATAAGTGGATGTATTTGAAATCAGTCTTGCAGAAATCAGCAGGATCCACCATCTCAAAATGCCAACCCACAGAAAAACCATTGAGTTACACTGCTTCAAAATCATATTGATCTCAATACATAAACACAACAAAGCTAATCTAATCGTCCAATGGTTGATTCGACTTAATAGTGAATAATTTCATCTGAATGTTGCATAGCCACTCGATGTTGAGAAGTCATTGTTATTCACATTGTACAATCAGTACCGTGTATAATCACTTTCATCATTTGTAGTAAGATGAAGACAAATTACAAGAGCTATTGCAAAATTAATATTGAAAAAATGTTGATAAAATAGTAAAAAGCTTTGATCTTCATTATCCAATCTCATAGATATTGCGCTGGTGAATATATTGCATTCCTGATTTAATCCTGGAATTGGGGAAAAATAGATAAATGTAATTTTATGCAAGCACAGCTGGATACAACATAGGTTATGTACGAATAATAATGTGTACATAGGTGATTGGACCTTTAAAGGGATTATTCAGCAGGGAGAAATCTAATTGCAAAGGGCTCCAAGTAGTTTAAAAAATAAAAGAAGAGACTAATGACAAGACTATGGCATAGAGGTTATTGAGGAGCAGAAGTGGCGGGGTATTGGTGAGGGTGAGTATGTCTTTATTTTTTTATAAATACTCTAGCCCCCATTTATCACTTGTGTTTTGGGGGGGGGGGTTTAAGTCACTTTTATTTTTTTTTTCATTTGGTTTTAGTTGCTGTTTTTTGTGCCAAAATCATCAAAATGGCACATGCAATTCATTAAAGTCAAAAATTGGTTTCTTCCCGTGTTGAGCTGTTTTTACGACTTTTGGCTTGAAAAGTCGCAAAAATTTCTCTCCAAAATACTGGTGTAGTCAAAAACACACCTGGGGGGACTGGAGTGAAATTGCACCAAATTTTGCATATTTTTTTAAGAAGCTGTAATTGATGAATAAGGCTAAAACAAATAGAATTGGTAGACTTAACCCACCAACTGAGAAAAAAAATTAAAACTGGTGAGCATCTATAAAATAGACTTCAAAAGAGACAGAAATAGAATAATGAATTGGGTGCAAACAAATAAAAGGCTCAAAAACACACAAAACTAGACCAAAACAGGCGCAAAGTCAATGATGAATGGTGGCCTCTGAGTCATCTGCAAAAATAAATTTCTCCACCGGATCACCATTTTAGTATTCCAACTCACCAATTCTCAGTCTGTATCCAAATAGTGACAAGACATTTGGTAATCTTATCTCCCTTTAGTCTTCACTAGGATGCATCAATCCAGTTGGATGCTATTTCAGTATTCCCCATTGCATTGGCTAAAAAGTTGCATGTGTAGTTTCTTCTTTAAAAAACATCATCACAAATATAATGAAAACTAGAATTCTACTATTTGCGTAAGTCTTCATCAGAGTGTAGGGATGTCATCTAGAAAACATACGTGAGTTATTCATCCTTCTATAGATATACTTTAGCGATTATGGACTTATCATTTAAGTTCTCCCAAGTGGCCATTACCATTGTAGGATCGCTACTTTCCCTTGCAATCGCTTTTTAGAGTTTGAAGGATCATTTTACTGTGAAATGTAAATGCATATTTATAATAAAGATGAAGCATTATAAATGGCTGAATTGAAAGCCTGTGACAAAATAAATGGTATATGGTAGTCCAGGCAGTAGTGAGAGGACTTGATTTTAACAAATATTTTTGTAAACAAAACGCTTGCTAAATTTTGAGAATGGACATTGTATAGATTCTGAAAACGGACATAAAACGGAGCAGCCTGTGGAAAATGTCATGTATTCCCCACCCATATAGAGAGGATATGCGCCCACCACCAATGCTGTTTGAATCACAAATGATGTACTCTAAAATGACCAGACTTCTAAAAATAAACGAAGAATGAAGACTCCAGGTACCGTAAATGTGTACATATACAGTTGTGCTCAAAAGTTTACATACCCCGGTAGAAGAACCTCATCCACAACTATCATAAAAGATTTCAAGCAGTCATTGATGTTAGAGGGTATTAAGAACTGGGGTATGTGAACTTTTGGTCAGGGTCATTTTGATGTTTTTGGTTGTCATTAAGATTTGAAAAGAGAAAACACAGTAGTTTGACAATAAATAGCTTCACCCAACTAATAACCATGAGTGGAGAAAAAGTTTTTTTAGTTATCATTCATATTCTCTGAAAAAAGGCCAAGAAAGGTATGTAAACTTTTGAGCACAACTGTGTGTGTGTATACAGTACAGACCAAAAGTTTGGACACATCTTCTCATTTAAAGATTTTTCTGTATTTTCATGACTATGAAAATTGTACATTCACACTGAAGGCATCAAAACTATGAATTAACACATGTGGAATTATATACTTCACAAAAAAGTGTGAAACAACTGAAAATATGTCTTATATTCTAGGTTCTTCAAAGTAGCCACCTTTTGCTTTGATGACTGCTTTACACACATACACACACACACACACACACACACACACACACTACCATTCAAAAGTTTGGGGTCATTTAGAAATTTCATTATTTTTGAAAGAAGAGCACATTTTTTTTCAATGAAGCTAACATAGCTGCAAACGTCTTGTTTTTATTGTAATATCTACATAGGTGTATAGAGGCCCATTTCCAACAACCACCACTCCAGTGTTTTAATGGTACATTGTGTTTGCTAACTGTGTAAGAAGGCTAATGGATGTTTAGGAAATCCTAGAAAACCCTTGCACAAGTATGTTAGCCCAGCTGAAAACTGTTTGACTGATTTGAGAAGCTATAAAATTGACCTTCCTTTGAGCTAGTTAAGAATCTGGAGCATTACATTTGTTTATTCTATTAATCTCTCAAAATGGCCAGAAAAAGAGAACTTTCATGTGAAACTCTGCAGTCTATTCTTGTTCTTAGAAATGAAGGCTATTCCATGCGAGAATTTGCCAAGAAACTGAAGATTTCCTACAACGGTGTGTACTACTCCTTTCAGAGGAGAGCACAAACAGGCTCTAACCAGAGGAGAAAGAGAAGTTGGGAAGCCCCGCTGCACAACTGAGCAACAAGACAAGTACATTAGAGTCTCTAGTTTGAGAAATCGACGCCTCACAGCTCCTCAACTGGCAGCTTCATTAGATAGTACACGCAAAACGCCAGTGTCAACGTCTACAGTGAAGAGGCAACTCCGAGATGCTGGCATTCAGGGCAAAGTAACAAAGAAAAAGCCATATCTGAGACTGGTTAATAAAAGGAAAAGATTAATATGGGCAAAAGAACACATACATTGGACAGAGGAAGATTGGAAAAAAGTATTTTGGATAGACGAATCAAAGTTTGAGGTTTTTGGATCACACAGAAGAACATTTGTGAGACGCAGAACAACTGAAAAGATGCTGGAAGAGTGCCTGACGCCATCTGTCAAGCATGGTGGAGGTAATGTGATGGTCTGGGGTTGCTTTGGTGCTGGTAAAGTGGGAGATTTGTACGAGGTAAATGGGATTTTGAATAAGGAAGGCTATCACTCCATTTTGCAACTCCATGTGGACAGCGCTTGATTGAAGCCAATTTCATCCTACAACAGGACAATAACCCAAATCACACCTCCAAATTATGCATGAACTATTTAGGGAAGAAGCAGGCAGCTGGTATTCTATCTGTAATGGAGTGGCCAGCGCAGTCACCAGATCTCAACCCCATTGAGCTGTTGTGGGAGCAGCTTGACCGTATGGTACGCAAAAAGTGCCCATCAAGCCAATCCAACTTGTGGGAGGGGCTTCAGGAAGCATGGGGTGTAATTTCTCAAGATTACCTCAGCAAATTAACAGCTACAATGCCAAAGGTCTGCAATGCTGTAATTGCTGCAAAGGGAGCATTCTTTGACGAAAGTAAAGTTTGAAGGAGAAAATTATTCTTTCTAATAAAAATCATTATTTCTAACCTTGTCAATATCTGGAGTACATTTTCTAATCATTTTGCAACTCATTTGATAAATAAAAGTATGAGTTTTCATGGAAAACACAATTGTCTGGGTAACCCCAAACTTTTGAACGGTACTGTGTATATATATTTACACTGCTCAAAAAACTAAAGGGAACACTTAGACAACAGAATATAACTCCAAGTAAATCAAACTTCTGTGAAATCAAACTGTCCACTTGAGAAGCAACACTGATTGACAATCAATTTGACATGCTGTTGTGCAAATGGAATAGACAATAGATGGAAATTATTGGCACTTATCAGGACACACTCAATAAAGGAGTGGTTCTGCAGGTGGGGACCACAGACCATATCTCAGTACCAATGCTGTCTGGCTGATGTTTTGGTCACTTTTGAATGTTGGTTGTGCTTTCACACTCGTGGTAGCATGAGACGGACTCTACAACCCACAGAAGTTGCTCAGGTAGTGCAGCTCATCCAGGATGGCACATCAGTGCGAGCTGTTGCAAGAAGGTTTGCTGTGTTTGTCCAGCGTAGTGTCCAGAGGCTGGAGGTGCTACCAGGAGACAGGTCAGTACACCAGGAGACGTGGAGGGGGCTGTAGGAGGGCAACAACCCAGCAGCAAGACCGCTACCTCCGCCTTTGTGCAAGAAGGAACAAGAGTAGCATTGCCAGAGCCCTGCAAAATGACCTCCAGCAGGCCACAAATGTGCATGTGTCTGCACAAACGGTATGAGGGCCCGACGTCCACAGATGGGGGTTGTGCTCACAGCCCAACACCATGCAGGATGTTTGCCATTTGCCATAGAACACCAGGATTGGCAAAGTTGCCACTGGAGCCCTGTGCTCTTCACAGATGAAAGCAGGTTCACACTGAGCACATATGACAGACGTGACAGAGTCTGGAGACGCCGTGGAGAGCGAACTGCTGCCTGCAACATCCTTCAGCATGACCGGTTTGGCAGTGGGTCAGTAATGGTGTGGGGTGGCATTTCTTTGGAGGGCCGCTCAGCCCTCCATGTGCTCGCCAAAGGTAGACTGACTGCCATTAAGAACCGAGATGAGATCCTCAGACCCCTTGTGAGACCATATGCTTGTGCGGTTGGCCCTGGGTTCCTCCTAATGCAGGACAATGCCAGACCTCATGTGGCTGGAGTGTGTCAGCAGTTCCTGCAAGATGAAGGCATTGAAGCTATGGACTGGCCATCCCGGAATCCGATTGAGCACATCTGGGACATCATGTCTCGCTCCATCCACCAACGTCACGTTGCACCACAGACTGTCCAGGAGTTGGCGGATGCTTTAGTCCAGGTCTGGGAGGAGATCCCACAGGAGACCATCCACAACCTCATCAGGAGCATGACCAGGCATTGTAGGGAGGTCATACAGGCACGTGGAGATCACACACACTACACTACTGAGCCTCATTTTGACTTGTTTTAAGGACATTACATCAAAGTTGGCTCAGCCTGTAGTGTGTTTTTCCACTTTAATTTTGGGGGTGACTCCAAATCCAGGCCTCCATTGGTTAATAAATTTGATTTCTATTGATGATTTTTGTGTGATTTTTGTTGTCAGCACATTCAACTTTGTACAGAACAAAGTATTCAATGAGAATATTTCATTCATTCAGATCTAGGATGTGTTATTTGAGTGTTCCCTTTTTCTTTTTGAGCAGTGTATGTATATATATATATGTATGTATATATATATGCATATGTGTGTGTGTATGTGTATGTGTGTATATATATATATATATATATATATATATATATATATATATATACAGTACAGACCAAAAGTTTGGACACACCTTCTCATTTAAAGATTTTTCAGTATTTTCATGACTATGAAAATTGTACATTCACACTGAAGGCATCAAAACTATGATTTAACCATGTGGAATTCTATACGTTACAAAAAAGTGTGAAACAACGGTAAATATGTCTCATATTCTAGGTTCTTCAAAGTAGCCACCTTTTGCTTTGATGACTGCTTTGAACACTCTTGGCATTCTCTTGATGAGCTTCAAGAGGTAGTCACCGTAAATGGTCTTCCAACAATCTTGAAGGAGTTCCCAGAGATGCTTAGCACTTGTTGGCCCTTTTGCCTTCACTCTGCGGTCCAGCTCACTCCAAACTATCTCGATTGGGTTCACGTCTGGTGACTGTGGAGGCCAGTTCATCTGGCGTAGCACCCCATCACTCTCCTTCTTGGTCAAATAGCTCTTACACACCCTGGAGGTGTGTTTGGGGTCATTGTCCTGTTGAAAAATAAATGATGGTCCGACTAAACGCAAACCGGATGGAATAGCATGCCGCTGCAAGGTGCTGTGGTAGCCATGCTGGTTCAGTATGCCTTCAATTTTGAATAAATCCCCAACAGTGACACCAGCAAAGCACCCCCTCACCATCACACCTCCTCCTCCATGCTTCACGGTGGGAATTAGGCATGTAGAGTCCATCCGTTCACCTTTTCTGCGTCGCACAAAGACACGGTGGTTGGAACCAAAGATCTCAAATTTGGACTTATCAGAGCAAAGCTCAGATTTCCACTGATCTAATGTCCATTCCTTGTGTTCTTTAGCCCAAACAAGTTTCTTCTGCTTATTGCCTGTCCTTAGCAGTGGTTTCCTAGCAGCTATTTTACCATGAAGCCCTGCTGCACAAAGTCTCCTCTTAACAGTTGTTGAAGAGATGTGTCTGCTGCTAGAACTCTGTGTGGCATTGACCTGGTCTCTAATTTAAGCTGCTGTTAACCTGCCATTTCTGAGGCTGGTGACTGGGATAAACTTATCCTCATAAGCAGAGGTGACTCTTGGTCTTCCTTTGCTGGGGCGGTCCTCATGTGAGCCAGTTTCTTTGTAGCGCTTGATGGTTTTTGCAACTGCACATGGGGACACTTTCAAAGTTTTCCCAATTTTTCAGACTGACTGACCTTAATTTCTTAAAGTAATGATGGCCACTCGTTTTTCTTTACTTAGCTGCTTTTTTCTTGCCATAATACAATTTCTAACAGTCTATTCAGTAGGACTATCAGCTGTGTATCCACAAGACATCTGCACAACACTACTGATGGTCCCAACCCCATTTATAAGGCAAGAAATCCCACTTCTTAAACCGGACAGGGCACACCTGTGAAGTGAAAACCATTTCCGGTGACTACCTCTTGAAGCTCATCAAGAGAATGCCAAGAGTGTGCAAAGCAGTCATCAAAGCAAAAGGTGGCTACTTTGAAGAACCTAGAATATAAGACATATTTTCAGTTGTTTCACACTTTTTTGTTAAGTATATAATTCCACATGTGTTAATTCATAGTTTTGATGCCTTCAGTGTGAATGTACAATTTTCAAAGTCATGAAAATGCAGAAAAATCTTTAAATGAGAAGGTGTGTCCAAACTTTTGGTCTGTACTGTATATATATATATATATATATATATATATATATATATATATAATATATATATATAATATAATATATATATATGTGTGTGTGTGGTTAATAAGTAACAACCTGTCCATGGAAGCCGCAATATAAAAATTATAAAAACGGGTGACAGGTGTAGACTTCTGATACATTCTGTACTTAAACTATGTGAAAGTGAACCAATCGGCTGTATAGAAAAAAACTCCCATGTCCATAAAGAAAGCTTGGCGCTAGTGTGATTCTATATTACAAGGCCTGTATTGGTTTCCTCTGAGTCTGGGATGCGTCTTTTGTTGGATTCAGCAATTTTCTGTTGCTGACGCTGCACAGTGCACACAATCCAATGTACTTTCCGGCCCTCTGATTAATACATCGGATGGAAACTTGTGAGATTATTGAGCTTCATTTCAGCTGCTCGCTCCCCTTACAAACCACCCGGGTGGAACCTGCCAGATGTCCTGCTGTGGGCATCCGACCACGGATAGTGCACGGCTTGGCAAATATTCCTTTTAAATTAGACTCCTCCCTTTTTTTAACTCCTACTCTTCTAACACTTTGAAAATAGTGTCATTAAAATACATATATCATATTCTTTTTTTTTATCTGAATAATTTAGAGACACTTTAGAAAAAAATTCTAGAACATGTGGCAGGAACACAAACATGTTAATATTTTACAGTTACTCAGAAGACTTATTTGAAGATTGTATCCAGCAGTCGATCGTCCCGAAGTCTTCCTTAACTAAACATGGAGTCCCTTTCCGCCAGCAGGCCACTATCGTTCACTTACTTCATATATTTATATTTCACGCTGTGTTGAGCACATAGAATTGCTATGCAGAGAATTACTGTACGTCTGATTTGACTGGGCATGCACCAGCCATGCATTATAGCAAAGTGCCCTCATAAATATCCACTAAGTAGGTACACACTAATCCAGCTCTAGATAATAATCTTGATGTATGGTAACACAGCGGGGCATTAGCCACACAATGTAATGATGTCTGAACGTATCCAGCAATGGATTACGGTATGTATAGATGAGCCAGAGATCACCGCATATTTCTACAGTCTGTAACGGAGTCATTTTCATGTTTGTGCAAACAATGCAAATACCCCATCAAACAGAGGTTTACATAGGATGTTCTGTGGTTAATTTCTGTCTTCAATTCAAGCTCTGGCATTATAAAATGACTACCTAATGCCAGCAGATATTTATTTCTAACTCCCTTTTTCCTTGAAGCTTTTTAATGTGTAAATAAACAAGCCAGTCATCTTAATGTGGCCACCAACAACTCTTCTCCAGCCAGAGTCAGCCAAAGTTTTTTGTTTTTTTTTACACTGTGCTATAGAGGTGCATTAATGAATGCACAATGTTAGGAATGAGGATACACTTTTCAAGTTTGCAGACATTTTCCAAAAAGTCAATCTGATTGGTAAACTCAATGATACTCAAGGCTCACACATGCGAATGTTATCGCTCAGAAGTTTTTTCAAGCTAATTCTATAATTGTAACTTTTTCCAAGGAACTTCACATGGCTTCTAGGAAAGCATATACACATGCAAAGTTCTAGAGGGCTTATATGGCTTTTTTTTAAAATAAGCCGTACTTGCTCTATGCATGAGCTCTTGAAGGGAATCTCTCGGTAAGATCAATCCTCCTAAGTCATCTACATAGACATGTGGGTCATAGAAAGTTGAATAAAGTGATACCTTGATATTTGCGATCCAATATTTTATTCCAGAGTAATCCATGTTTTTCTTAATATGTAGATTATCTGTTAAGATCTATGGGCCGGACACTGATCTGCATAAGAATTTGCCTCCAGAGCTGCTTATAAATGAAAGGGGGCTTTACCAGTGTAAAACATGTAGATTAGAAGAGCAGACTCAGTCATTATACGTCTCACACTGGTAATTCCTCCTTTCATTTAAAATAAGCTCTGGAGGCAGATTTTCAGGGAGGTCTATGTCCGGCCCATAGATCTTAACATCTCATTTATATATTGATAAAAACATGGATTTCTGTGGAATAAGACATCAGATCATCGATTCACTCAACTTTCTATAACCTACATGCCGATATTGACGACTTAAGAGGGTTGATCCTACTGACAAAAGTTCTAGAAAATGTTCCTCTTTCTAGTACTATAGTAGACCATGATTTGTTTTTTTAAATGAGATCAGTGGAAGCTTAATTTACTTTTATTTGTCACAGCGATTTCCAGAATGATATCTGTTTAATCCTAAAGTATTTTTGGCTCATTTGGAGGGTCCAGGTCCCAAAATAAGAGCTCCTTACCTGTTTTTTTAAGAAAGGACTATTTTAGCATGATGGTGATATTTGTATATTACACTGTAACGTCAGCGCCGGTGTCCCTGCACGATCCTCCTTTGCTCCGGTCCCCACCACATATGCTTCCTCCCAGGACCTGCACTCAGGTCTCCTGAGAGTGTGCTTAGGGCACATGCACTCACTCTTTGCTTCTTAAAGAGGCAGCACACGCTTCTGAAATGCCTCCAGCCAATAGCTGGAAGACGACAGGTATTTAAGGGACCCTCCTAAGTAGTTGCCTGAGCAACTTTAGTGATTAGGGTGTACACTACCACGTTAGTTGTAAGGTCCTTGTATCTGTACTTCCTGAACCTGAACCTGATCCGGACCGTACTGTCTGAACCCAATCTTGAACCAGTCCTGCCTACACTTAGTCCTGATCCTTCTCCGCATCTATACTTTTACCCTCTCCTGTCCAGTCTGAGCCTGCACCCGTAATCTTATACCTTTGTCTTTCCTGTGTTCCTGAACCTGCCCTCTCTGTACCTGTTCCGGTATCCATTCCATCTAAACAGCCGTACAGCATCCATTCCGCCAGTTAACCAGTTCCTGGCCTGCCTGACTCTGAGTTCATTCCTGCTTCCCTGCCCCTTCTGGGGTCAGCTGTTGTGGCTCCAGGGTATGTCCTGGAGTCCACCTGCAGCTTTAGGCCACGACCCCACTGCCAGTATTTAGTCAGTATTTTTTCTCAGGAGTGGGAGCCAAAACCAGGTTGGGTGATAAATGCAGAATTGGTGACTTTTTTCTATTATACCTTTTCTCTGATTGTTCCTCACCTGGTTTTGGCACCCACTCCTGAGAAAAAATGCTGACCATATACTGATAGTGGGGCCGTGGCCTTTGTCTAACCCACACCATCAGGGGCTCTAGTGAAGAACCAGGTGGTTGCTTAATTACGCCCCTCCTTGTTCTCCCCGGTCCATGGCACAGTGGGTCCACAACCACCAGTCGTGACATATACCCTGATTGATATAAAAAAAAATTAAATTATGACTAAGCCAGGACACCTCTGGGGGAATCTATCAGGGTTTCTATTGATTCTGGAACTTTCGCTGGCAAGTACAGAAGACCCTAATGAGCAGGCAAGAATACCGTACACGTAATAGATTGGACACTGAGAATGTGTACTATACAGACTTACAATCCGAGTGACCAGTTTCCCAGTATATGTCAGTACTAGTAGGTGCATACATAGTACCAGTAGTTTTTGAAGACACTTCAATTACCAATTCTGCCTGACAGGTGCTATTGATGCAGGTTGATGTCTCTGCTTCTTATGACAAGAGACAGACGTGAAGCATTAGCATACGTCTCTTCAATTCCCATAGCATATCATATCCCCCCTTGTTATGCTAATGATCTTCTTTGGTGGAGCAGTAGGATCTCCAAACAGCTTCCATCAGTTTTGTAATTCAATGCGGCCCTCGTGATGATCGCTTTTACTGCAAATTCTCTTGATTTCCCCTAAGGGACCTCAAATAATTATTTAAATTCCCCTTATATTAATTAAATTACACTCTGCTTCACCACCTCAGGGGTCACACACTTCATCTGCAATTTTCTTGTCCCAGCATATATTTGTATAGATCGCTTGTGATGGCTGCTGGAAGATCCTTACCCAAACAATAAAGAATCCCGGTATAACCGTTCTTGTGTTTTTATCCAAGAAACTCCCAAAATATCAAGTTTGCTTAATTTACATTTGTTTGCTTTGTCTTTTGTTTTCTTTGTTTCTTGGGTAATGTGTTTTTTTAACAATTGAGTTCTCCAGTCTATAACTCATAAGGAGAACTCCTGTTGTGTGTGTGGATCTGGCAATTGTTTGGTGCCGCAAGTCTTATCATTCAGGCTCAGTTTTAAGAGAGGCAGAAAATGGATGTTTCATAGCTGAATAGAAAATTGTATTAAAATCAAAAACTTAGATTTTAATTGAACTTGGTTTCATGGTGTTTCTTATAAATTCAGGCTTTTACTGTTGCATTCAAATAAACACAGTAAATGCTTGAGCCTTAGCCCAGTTGTAAATTGTGCTTTTGAAGCTTTGTTGAACAGTTAAATGTTAATGTAATTGTCTTTATTTTTCAGTAACATTGCGATCCTGTTAGGTTTGTCATAAATATTTATTGCTGTGAATGACACTAATTACCGGCAATATATAATCTGCAAAAAAAGGATTCTTCTCTAGAGTGTAAATTTTCCTTACTTAGTGTTGATGGGTTTTTGAGTTTCTAAATGTACAAATTTGTGGAATCTGGTACGTTTACAATATGATAGTTAAAAACAAAAATCTGTTGTGGTGAGACAACCCCTTTATTTCCTATTGATTTTATTGCCACCCGCCTACTTTGCAGCACTGTACAAAGATTATCAACTTTATCAGTCTGTGTTCTCAGTGGGATTTACAATCTAAATTCCCTTTCTCATATACATGCACAATGAGCACTTTTATAGTACGCCAATTACCTACATACTCTACACATTATGAAACCAGAGTCACTGAACTATTTTAAAGTAAAGGCATAACTTTATTTCACAAGTTTTAAAAATCACTTCTTATACAATACAAAAACTGTCCATAAAGGGATTAAAAGAGAACAGACAGTGAGCGTATGTAACCTACAAAGATTGTCAGTATGAATAGAGGTCTAAGGTAAAACCTTCAGTGCCATACCCAAGATACATAGTTAATATACCAAGTTTGCAACATTATAATAGTGTCTATGCTCTAAAAGAACGTTTGTACCCTTATTACATAGAAAAAGTGATCTCTCGCATGTGCATTTTGGCCCTTACATTTTGAGGAAGTAGCGCGATAGAGTGGTGATGGCCCTGTATACAGTTTATTTCCAACCGTTGCTGTAGCTGGTAATAGCTGATCGGATGCATAAGGTGCATGGTGTTGGACCCCAGCTGCTCTCATGTTCAAGACTTATCCTAGGAATAGGTCATCACTATAATTGTGGTGAAAACCCATTTAAAGATTCACTGGATTTTTTAATTTAAACTGAATACCTTCTTTAATTGGTGCAGCTCCACTGATTCTGGAACAGTTTTTCTTTTTCTTCTGTGCTGCTCCATTCCAAAGTTATGCACCCCGGTAATAGATACAAATTTCCCCTTCAACCAATTGGGCGTATAGACCAGAGCTGCTCTGTGGGCGCAGCTGTGTTGGGTTAAGCAAATGCAAAGTTTTGTGGTATACGTGCAGTTGGTTAAAGGGATAACTTGCCCCATTTTTACGGGGGTGGGTAGGAGGCGAATAACTTTAACGCAGGGGCACAGAAGGAAAAGAACTGTCCCAGAATCGGTGGACCAGAGGGAATTTGCGGAGGAATTACTTTTTAAATTAAAAGATCCGTTAAAAGTCCTTTTTAAGTCATAGCAATCATGACTAAGTTGTAATTTTAGTGTGAACATGCCAGTCACCAAGTAGTAGTAGTATTGTCTGAACTCAAATCCATCATAAAATGTGAGTGAGATCAAAGAATTTCACGATATACTGAAGCTTTTCTTCTAAAACTGCCATAATCTGATTGACTACTCAATAACATGCAGTCTGAGCAAAGTTTTATGTTCTGAGACTTCTTTAAGTATTTTTAAAGCTGAATCTTCAGCTAACCAAGCTATAGAAATTACAGAAAGATGCTTTTAGAAAATTAGTGATTTTGGGGTGTATATGAAGCAGGGCGGTGGAGTCGGTGTCCATTTTAGTGGAGTCAGTATAAAATGGACCGACTTTGACTCCTAAAATATATAATAAATTGGGTACAGTAGTTCAATGCAGTTTGTGGGAATATTTTTTCATAAGAATTTGGGAAAGTTATGAAATGTCCTATTCCTGACCTAAGGGTCTAGACTTTTAGCTGAGATAAATCTGTGCTGCAGTTTATGTACATGATAAGTAATGAAGCTCCTCCTCCACATATAAGGGGGAAAAAAAACAAACACACAGGGAAGGAATGCCTGCACTCATCTCAGAACTGCTGGAGTGAACAGGAAAGCAGGATTAAGAACAAAAAAGAACAGGTTCTTGCTGTTATAACTGATAATGCTTCAAACAAGATAAGTACAATTAAACTGATGAATGAGAATAATGAAGGTGAACAGCAGCTAGAAGAACATTTCAGATTCAGTATGTTGGAGATGGAAGGCCACAGTCCTGTTTCCATAATGGAGGAACAAACTGATATTACTACAGAAGAACAGCAAAATGATTCTTTACAATTAAATTATCTTGTTGAAGCTGCTTCACACCTCTCTTCTATTCATCACATGCGCTGTGTTGTGCACACGCTGCAGCTGGCAATAAGCGATAGTCTGCAAGAGAGACATTCTGCAAATCTGATTAGCAAAGTGAGGAAATTGGCTATTGCTGCCAGAACCCCTAAAATTGATTCCATCTTGAAGAGACGTGTTGGAAAAGGGGCAATTGTGGATTTACAAAATTTTTCACTTGCTCTCAAAGAAGTAGAAGAGTTCAATCGTTCATCAAAACTGACTGTGCACGAGACAATTCCTTTATACCCTGAAATTGTTAGAGATGTTGCCCATGTGGTTACTGCTTTGCCACCCACCCAAGTTAGTGTAGAGAGGTTGTTCTCTAGCCTTAAAATAATTAGGTCAGATTTGAGGTCATCTATGAAGGAGGATCTGATGGAGGCGATACTATTTCTCAGAACAAATTCATGGACTGCACAAATGTTGTTTAGTACGTTTTTGTTGAAAACTTTTTTTTCCACTTACTGCACAGTGTATAATAAATTGTAAATATGCATAAGTTTTTTTGTTCTAAAGTAGTCCAATAAATAGAACATACAATAATCAAGCTAATTAGATATATTTTATCATAATAATGATTAAAAGCCTGATGTTACCATTTTACTACAGTAAATTTATCACTTAAACATTTGCCATGTATGAGGAAGTCGTAGAGTTGGAGTCGGTGTCATGGAAATTGAGGAATCTGAGTTGGCGATTTGGCTTACCAATTCCACAGCCCTGATATGAAGGTTTTTCTGGTTGACTGTGCCATAACGTATAAAACCCTGGATCACAGAACATGAATTAAAATGCCTCTGAGGCTATGTGCCCACGATGCAGAAATGCTCAGGATTTTTTCCTGAGCGTTTCTGCATCTCCCTGGCAGAAAAAAACGCATGCGGATTGTACATGCGGATTGTACATGCGTTTTCCTGCCAGGGACATGCGGATGTGAAGCGTTCTTCACTTGCATTTCCGCATGCGGGTTGACAAATTCTTTCCAAGCGATTTAAGCATCACTTGGAAAGTGCTTGTCAACTTGGTCACACTATATAAATCCATGCAAATGGCATGGATTTATATACTGTGACCGAAAGAATGGTAAAAAATAAAAAAATAAATAATATACTTACCTTCCGATGGCCCCCGCTGTCTTGTTTCCCTCCATCCTGGCTGCATATAATCTTTATTTTTTATTTTATTCTTTTTTTCACAGTTCCTATGGTACCTGGGTCCGGAGGAGAGTCTCCTGTCCTCTAGACCTGGGTACCATCCGCACATTGAAACGCGTGCATTCCGCAAGTCCTTATCTAGTGAAGCGGAATGCACGCGTTCTAATGCAAGTCAATGGCGGCGAAAACGCAGCGCTTCCATAAAATAATTGGTAGTGCTGCGTTTTTTTCTGCAATGATAATCCGCTGCGGAAATTTCCGCAGCATGTGCACAGCACATGCAGATTATCATTGGGGAACATGGCAGGCCTTCTACCATGCGTTTTTTAAGCGTTTCTGCAGCGTTTTTGCCGCTGCGGAAACTCTTAAAAAACGCATCGTGGGCACACAGCCTGAAAGGGAAGACACCGAAGAAAAATATACAGTGAAACCTCTATAAGATGACCTCCTAGGAAGCTGACATCTCAAAGATTATCATATGCATAACATATGGTAGACCAGAATCCTTCACTGGAAATCTGGTTTCGATAATGGGGTTATCTTTCCTAAGAAGTGGACTTTTGAAGAAGTTTTTCTATGTGTCTGGAGCAACATCTACATAGGTTTCCCAGAAGAATATTGACCAGAGATTTACACTAGTAAGCAACATACCTACTCCTGACATTATTCATCACACTAGGCCACCTTCTTCCATAGCTCCATGTTTGAGTTCTGATACTTGGATGCCTATTGCATTCATTTTTGGTTATGGACAGGGGTCTTCCTGGACACTTTGACCATCTGTGGCTGCACAGCTCCATACACAGCAAGCTGCCATACACTGTGTTTTGAGACCTTTCCAGCATTAAGCTTTTCACCAGTTTGTGCAACAGTTGAGCCGTGGATTCAGAGTGGACAGTCCTTCACTCCACATGCTCTTCCATGAGCCTTGAATCTGTTGCCTTTTTCTGATGATGTCCTTTCTTGGACCAATTTTGGTAACTGTTGTTCCAGAAAGCCACCATTCTAAAAATGCTTGACCGAGTCACATAGCCATTTACCCATTATCAGAGTTGCTCTGCTCCTCATGTTTTCTTATTTTACTTCATTGAACCTCAAGTTCATGAACTGTCTGTTTGCTTGCTGCTTGATATATCCCTCCCAATGACAGGTGCCATTGTCACCTTACTTACACATAGCAACCATTCCGATTTTACCTTTTATTTAGGCTTTTTTTCTGCTTAATGAAGAGATATGCAGAGGAGTGATAGATTGTAAGTTGTAGTTTGAAACAAATCTTTGTGATTGGACTCTATGAAAGGGGCTTTACAAATTGCCATGACCCTTCACACATGCACACATAGACAGTATCTATTCCTGCATTAATAATCCCTTACTCCTCCAATTTCCCTCCCTTCCTGCAATTGTTTATTGGCCTGATTTGATTTGCAAGCCAGAAGAAGGCCCCCACAATTACTTTGGTAAGGTGTCAGAATTATTTTGCGCCGATTTCACTTCCGCACACTATGGCTCTTTGCAGAAGTCATACAATGTATTACCATGTATATAGAGACCCAAGGACAGAGTTGGATCCCTTTGTCTCTGTGTTCTCACAAGCCAGCCTACTGTCCTTGGCTCTAAATGTACAGCTTCTGTATGGGAAATTGATAATCTTACATAAAACTAGTGACGCTATTGTTTGAAATTAATATCTCTCCAAAATATAGGGTTTTTTTTATATGAAAGTAGCCTTCAAAAGAAAAAGCTCTTACCTGTCCATATTGTTTTATGAACACTAAATTGCTGTATCGTTAAGGTTACTGCTATGAAAATGGTGTGCACGCACAGGCCGTTGTCAGGCCGCAGGTGGGACCGCATGCCAGAAGATTAACTATTTTCATATTTTATTAACACAAGCCTGTTCAGCAGAATGTCACACCACATTAAATGGAAAATGGCATTGTGCGCTGCAGATTACCTCTTCTTGCCATCCATGCCATCAGTGTTCAGGAAACGTAGAATTGACAGTCTTGTTTTACTTTTCCTTACTCCGCATAATGCCTCTCTCCTGACAATACTGGGCTTTGCTGCGCTTTTTCTTGGGACTCCTTTTCTACTTTTACAGAGGAGGGATTATCACATGCAGAACTGGCCACTCTGGCTACAGAACGGCCATGTATACATGCTGAGAAATGTATGCTGATATCTCCTCTGGTCTTCTAGAAAATAAGTAATGGAGTGTGGCAGAAAGGGTTGATTTTCATACTATGAGCTCGAGATGTGCAAATATTGGTACTGGTGACTGGGATCATGCACCTCATTAGATCGGAGTGTCTCGCAGCTTATAGCATTGATTGGGATCAATAGTACTATGTATTAATGTTTACTTATCTGCATTGTCTGTATACACAGTTTACATGGAGGCACTGCGCCAGTTTACTTTATGCCATGTAGTAGGAGGGTACAAAATATCCTTCACCTATACTGGGGTCCCGACTTGTGGCAAACAGTCTGTAACCTAAACTTTCCTGTTTATGATGGAGGACAGCATATGCTGCAAACAGATGGCCCTCACTACACAAAATCTGTACATCTTAATTTCAGCCAGTGATAAATATAGATGTGCCAAAACAATAAAGATAGAAAATCCCCTTTGATGAACACATGCACAGGGGAGACAGACGTGGGGGCGTCTGCCTCTTACCCACTGTCCCAAATACTAGTAGAGCATGTCTGAAAATATTACTACTAAATGAGGCTCATTTATAAATGCTGGTGAGAACCAACATTGGTGTCTGCCGCTACCCACGTTCCTATAATGCCATATTAGACTCATAACTGCGATATTCTGCTCCCAAACGTATGCCGTGTCTCTTAAACGGAATTGATTTCATTGATCTCATTTTTTCCTCCCTGTTTATGTAGTGATGGAGGATTATCTCTGTTCAATCAATTACATTATTCCCCTTTACTGAATTCCGGTCACAAGAAGTTAATTTTATCAAATAGAATTGTTTGTTTAGGACAGTGGGTCAGATGCACATTACCGGGATATGGCTGGATTGGAGATTCATCTTGTTCTTTTTTACTAACATAGTACATGATCTCCCCTTGTCCTTTGTAATAAAGGTGCCAAAGGATTAACCCAACAGACCAGGGACGTGATCAAAATTCATAGGTCCATAATTTAGGATGGGACACTACCACCTAAATAACAGGAAACTGAAACTTCATCATAATCTGCAATAATTAAAAAGTTTTGATAACCGTGAAATCAGAGGACTCGCATAGTAGTGCTAATATAGAAAAATCCAGGGCTGTAGAGTCTTAAGTTGGTGTCCATTTTGGTTCAGTCAGTATAAAATGGACCAACTCCTAAAATATATAATAAATTGGTACAGTAGTTCAATGCAGGATGTGCTGTAAATTTTTTTCATAAGAATTTGGGAAAGTTATGAAATGTCCTATAAATGTCTGTTCTATTCTTGACCTAAGGTTCTAGTCTTTTAGTTGAGATGAATCTGTGCTGCACTTTATGTACATGCTTAGCAGTGAGGCAGGGCTGTGGAGTTGAAGTCCGGGAGTCAGGGAAATTGAGGAATCAGAAGTTTGACTTACTGACTCCTCTACAGCCCTGGAAAAATCCCCAATTTGTTTGTTCTCTCCTAATCGCAAATATAAACAACAGGCCTTTGAACAAGCACAGGGCTCAAATGAGCAATGAATAGGAGAATGGTCCGGAAACTTAAAGATGCGGATGGGTGGAGCTAGTGATTTTTTAGGACTGGTAACCTCACCTTGGTTAGGAGCTGCGAGGAAAGGGGAGTGAGGTGAGCTGCTAACTGTATAGAAATCAATAGGCTGAAGAGAGAGGTGGCTGGATCTCAGGAGTTAACTCTTCAGCCAGGAATGTAGCTATTGCGCTTACTGGGCAAGGTGCTGGTGGTCTAGCTCCTTGGCAGCAAGCTGTACACTATGTAAGAAGCTCTCACGACACTAGAATGACATCAGCTATAAAAGCAAGCCAATTGCAAACTTGCATATTTTCATGATGTTTAAAAGGAATCTGTCAGCAGGTATTTGCTATGAACAGCATTATGTAGGGGTTAAAACATTGAATTCAGCAATGTGTCACTTATGTGTACTGTTGTTTACTTACAATGAAGGTTTTATAACTAGGATATGATCACTGCTGGTCTAGGTCTCACACTACTGCTAGACCAACCATTCTTTCTGAGCTATGCTACATCTGAAAACTCTGATTTTGTCACAACTGCTGCACCCAGTAAATAAGTGAGACATTGTTGGATTCTGGGTCTCTTTTCTTACATTATGCTGCTCTCAGATGAGGTAGCAAAAGCTTGCTGACAGTTTAACTATACCAATCTCGTAACATGGGAATACTCCTTTTAAAGGGGTTGTCCACTACTATTCAAAATAGCCCAATGTGTTTTTATGATGAAAAGAAGCTTCTTTGTAATTACCTTCCTCTGCTGTTTCTGCCTGTGAGTGGCGCTATCACTGGCCGCTCACAGGCATCACATGACCCCCGGCTGCAGCCGGCTCTGACATCCGCTGATGTGACGTCATGATTCCGGATGCAGCTGGGGCTCCCTCTTCCACCGGTGGCTGCTGGGTTGTGGACGGGGTTACTCCGCGCTTCACACCCAGCATCCACTGCGCGCTCTCCCTCTCCCCATTCATTGGGAAAGCGCACGGTGGATGCTGGGAGTGATGCGGGGGGTAACCCCGCCCACAACCCAGCAGCCACCGCGTCACTGACTCACGCCTCACTTGACATGACGTCAGCGAGGGGTCACGTTCTGCCTGTGAGCGACCAGTGATAGCGCCACTCACAGGCAGAAACAGCACCAGGAGGTAATTAGAAAGAAGCTTCTTTTCATCATAAAAACACTTTGGGCTATTTTGAATAGTAGTGGACAACCCTTTTAAATCAGTTTAGCAAAACCACGTGTCTTACTTTTTTAGAAGTAATGTATTTTCTTTTCTGGTTACTTGCTTCCACACCGGAGAAAATTGTCAGCAATTTGAATTTACGCATTGAAAATCTGGTGTAGAATAAAGTAGCAGCATTAGAAATTGACATGTGGTTAAGATTTTAAAATCCGAAGCATGTTCATTTTTGTGTGGATTACAGCTGCAGGCAGATTTGCGGTGGATTTTTTTTGTCCCATACAAATATACCCTTATACGAAACTTGATATAATTGGCGCTGCAGCACTGATGTCCTAGAATTGAAACCGACAATGCTGTGTGGATGGTGTTTGTGTATTGGTGGGAAAATTAGTCTAATGTGATTGACTACAATCTTTTTACACTAAAGAGTATGTTGGCGCTATTCAAGCATAAGAGATACATGATATGATATTTATTTCACCACATATGCTAATTGGTATATTGATTTGTGACCAGAACCCTTTTTATTTGTGCGCTGTATCATCAATAGTTCTTCATAAAACTGAATATGCAGAAGAAAGCCACATTTCTCACACAGAATTAAAATAAACGGTTTTACTTTTTTTTTAATTTCTGCTCTAAATACTACCCCTGTTCTCTTGCATTGCCAAGCTATGTCCACTAACCTTGGGTGGTAATACACCATGACAAGCCTGCATGCCAAGAGAAGCCTGGTCAAGGCAGACCAGTCTGTAATTAATTACATCACATTATTTTCATCATGACTCCCGTCACAATGAGTTTTATCACATTTTCCTCCTTGGTCTCTTCGGAGAATGGGCTAAATCTGTTAAAACTGTAAAATATAGAAAAATCATGACTGCATTAGGATTTAAAAAAAAAAAAGAAAAGTTACCTGTAAGTGTAAGTGTTATTTTTAAAAGCTCAACATCCATATTCCATTAATAGAGGCCTGCAAGAACTCCAGCTGGATACAGCAGCATAATCAATGATCAATTAACTTAAAATGCCTGCCTGCCTGCTCATATTAGGAGGTGGTTTGCCCGATACAGCTTTGTGATTAACCATCCAGACACACTGTAAGCTCTGCAATCTTTCATTGCTTAAACAGTCTGTTTCTCTACAAATGTAAATTCAAGATCGCATTTTTTATTTTGCAGACTTGGCAAAAAAGTAGCTTTCTATACTTTGCCCCACTTAGAATACTAATGATTTAAAGCGACCCTCCAGGCTTCCCCTGTCTAAGGCTCATTTGCTTCAATATATTTGTGGAAATTACCTGGTAATCTTTTTTTTTTTTTTTTTATTCTCTCACTGGATCTTTCATGTTCCACTTCTGCATTTGCTGTGATATTAGTCAGTTCTCCATACGGCTGACTTCTTAGTGATCCTCTGAACAGCTGGTTTTCTGCACAGCAGTCACTCACAGGAGGCAGGACTGCCGTGTAATTGTTTTTTTGCACAGCAGTCATTCACAGGAGGCAGGACTGCCGGTGTAAGGCTGAGTTCACACGATGCGTATTTAATGCGTTTCCGCAGCGTTTTTGCAGTTGCGTAAACGCCGCAGAAACGCATTAAAAACGCATGGTAGAAGGGCAGTAATGATCCCCAATTGAAATCTGCATGTGCTGTGCCCATGATGCGGATTTTTCCACAGCGTAAACGCTGCGCTCAAAAATCCGCAGCATGTCAATTAATTTTGCGTAAACGCGGCGTTTTCACCGCCATTGACTTGCATTAGAACGCGCCAATTCCGCAAGACTGCATTTGTACTTGCGTTATTGTCGCGTTCTAATGTGCGGATGGTACCCGGGTGTGGAGGAGAGGAGAGTCTCATCCACACCCAGGTACCATTAAAAAAGCTGTAAAACAAGAATAAAATAAAAAATATATACTTACCATCTGTCGGCCCGCGCACCGCTCCTGCTTGGTTCCCGGCACTTGCAGTGAGTTGTAGGACCTGCGCTGACGTCAGTCATGTGACGGGTCACGTGATGCTGACGTCGGCAGGTCTTTCAATTCAAAGTTGCCGGCGAGGGAGAATGGATTGAGCAGGACAGCGCGGGCCATCGGAGGTAAGTATATACACTCTCTCGGGTCACACTATATAAATCCATGCCGTTTGCATGGATTTATATAGTGTGACCTAGTTGTCAAGCACTTTCCAAGTGATGCTAAAATCGCCTGGAAAGCGCTTGTCAATCCACATGCGGAAACGCATGTGAATCCGCATGTATTCCGCAGGAAAAACGCATGCACAATCTGCATGCGTTTTTTCTGCCAGGGAGATGCAGAAATGATGCAGAAATTTTCTGCTTCATTTCTGCATCGTGTGCACATACCCTAACTGTTTTTTTGCACAGCAGTCACTCACAGGAGGCAGGACTGCCGTGTAACTGTTTTTTTGCACAGCAGTCATTTACAGGAGGCAGGACTGCCGTGGTAACTGGTTTTCTGCACAACAGTAATTCACAGGAGGAAGGATTGCCGTGGTAACTGGTTTTCTGCACAGCAGTAATTCACAGGAGGCAGGACTGCCGTGGCAACTGGTTTTCTGCACAGCAGTCATTTACAGGAGGCAGGACTGTCGTGGCAGCTGGTTTTCTGCACAGCAGTCATTTACAGGAGGCAGGACTGCCATGGTAACTGGTTTTCTGCACAACAGTAATTCACAAGAGGCAGGACTGCCGTGGTAACTGGTTTTCTGCACAGCAGTCATTCACAGGAGGCAGGACTGCCTTGGTAACTGGTTTTCTGCACAGCAGTCATGTACAGGAGACAGGACTGCCGTAGCAGCTGGTATTCTGCACAGCAGTCATTTACAGGAGGCAGGACTGCCGTGGTAACTGGTTTTCTGCACAGCAGTCATTCACAGGAGGCAGGACTGCCGTGGCAGCTGGTATTCTGCACAGCAGTCGTTTACAGGAGGCAGGACTGCCGTGGTAACTGGTTTTCTGCACGGCAGTCATTCACAGGAGGCAGGACTGCCGTGGCAGCTGGTATTCTGCACAGCAGTCGTTTACAGGAGGCAGGACTGCCGTGGCAGCTGGTATTCTGCACAGCAGTCGTTTACAGGAGGCAGGACTGCCGTGGCAGCTGGTATTCTGCACAGCAGTCGTTTACAGGAGGCAGGACTGCCGTGGCAACTGGTTTTCTGCACAGCAGTCCTTCACAGGAGGCAGGACTGCCATGCTAACTGATTTTCTGCACAGCAGTCATTCACAGGAGGCCGGACTGCCGTGCTGGGGATAGCTGCTGTCGAAACCAATCATGGAACCGGAGACTACCCCAAATTTCCTGTAGGCACTGTATATAGACACTAGTCATGCATGACAGCTAGGTCTTAATGAAGATTGGCTAAATAGCATACAAACAGCGAGTGCTGGGGAAAGTAGACAGTGGGTGATTGTGTTCTGTAAGCATTGACCTGCATATCATTTCTGAGTGCCTTATTAGAGGGTCATATTTAACAGACAACCTGCGAAAAGGGATAAAAACACAGGTTTTATTTTCTGTTGCTTATCTTAGAGGTAATTGATGTCCGTGGTGTATGGCAGCCACTTATGAAATAACTTGCTGCTGGGTGAGTGATTTGCTTATGACCAGCTTTTTATTGCACAATTTCTTGTTGGTGTAAAGATAAAAAAAAAAGTACTGAACGCAAACTCATCCGTTACCTTATCTTTCATACGCGTTAGAAGGCTTCATGCATCACAGAAAGCCCCCTTTATTTTGGAGCCCCACAGCAAACTGCTTTTTTTCTGGTGAAACTGCTGCCAGACAGAGATTTTCCCTGCAGAGACCACTGAATGGGAAATGTAGTCATTATTGCATGACACCCATTCACATGGCAGGCTCTGGCTCATAAAGGGGATCCTGAGCAGTTGACTATTCGTTTAGTTATAAGGTTTCTTTTGACTTAATTAGGCATATAGATCACACATTTGTAGATACCTAAGTAGCACATAGGACACCAGATTTTTTTTTAATTCCAAATTAGTACAAAACAAAATCTTGTTACAGTAAAATACCATGGCCAGATTACTACAACACTAAAATATTAAATGCAATTAATGTCTTAGTGTAGGTGCACACGGTCAAGAATGGCTGCGGATTGGACACAGCGTACTTGCGCTGCGTGCTATCTGCAGCGGTCAAATGTTTAGAGCATAGTGGATGGGATTTCAAGAAATCCCATGGCCACTGTTTCTCTGTGCTCCTGTGGCTCACCCGCCGAGACGAACATGCGGCGCAAGACGCTAGTCTCCCCAAGAGAAATTCTATCAGGGCAAAGTATAAGATGCGGTGAATCCGCATGTGTTCAATAAACACATGCGGATTCACCTGCGTGCAGCGCTTTGGACGCAGCATAAAGTAGCAGCATTCAAAGCGCTGGCAGAAAGGATCGTGTTCACATACCCTTAGGGCTCATTTACAATGGCCCATAATCATGATTGAACTTTCATAGGAACGGTCGTTTTCTGATTATCTGCCTGTCTAAACAGACCATCAATTGCCCAGTTAACAAGCTGAACGCTCATTCATTGGGTGAAATGATTTTTAAGCTTCAAAATAAAAGTTCTCGTTCTCGACAGCTCATCAGCCTTTGTTTTGCATGTGCTCCCAAGAGTATGATGTTCTATATGCACAGAGCAATTGCATTACCAGTTGTTCTATGTTCATGAAAGTGTGGTTGGCCTGCCTATATAGGCCTTAACGAGGATTTACACTACTTTTTCATTGATGACCTATCCTTAGGATAGGTCTTCAATGTCTGATCGGCCGGGGTTTGACACCCAGCGCTCGCACCAATCAGCTGCTATCGGTATCAGCTGACTGAGTCCACTTGCAGAGCTGCTCACTCTTCTGGTAGTGGCCAAGGCTTGGTACTGCACATCTGCCTCCTATTCAAATCAATAGGAGACAGATGTGCAGTACCCTGCGGTGGCCACTATCAGAATATGGCCAGCTCCACAAGTGAGTACTTCTGGCCAGCTGCTGCCTCCAACGATAACAGCTGGTCAGGGGGGTGCCGGATGTTGGACCCTAGCCGATCAGGCTTTGATGACCTATTCCTAAGGATAAGTAATCAATGTAAAAGTAGTAGACATCCTCTTTAAATAACCACCAATTGCAGGTTTACAGCTGCGGTCGGCCTGTCTAAATGCAGTATTATTAAGTTACAAATGTGTTTCAGGTTATAACAACCAACATTAGTTCCATTTTTCTAGGGGCTAAATTCCCCACTGAAAAAAATGGACTTGTGTTTGAAGTATCATTTTCCATGTACTGTATGTTTCTCTTATTGTGTTGATGATACAGCTAGTACCATGACGAAGACCACAATGCAATGTCACAGACGTTTACCACACATGTATGCGAACATCTACAGTATTTACTCCTAAAGAAAAGCCATACAAAAATCACCTAGTTACACCAAGTATAGTACGTCATCTGTTTTCATTCTCGCGTTTCTTGGAAAGTAGATATGGAATATGATGTGACAATGAATATGACAACACGGTCACCAGCTTCCCTAGAAATGCAGCAGAATTCCATTTTGTTTGTTGTAAAAGTAACTTGTTATCATAGCCACCAATGTGATGGAGTACAAAAGCTGCAGTCAGTTGGGAAATCAGGACTGGTAATTGTAGTCTTGAGAGTGTAGCGTTTTAGGCTGCGTGCCCACTATGCGTTTTTCAAGCATTTTTGCCGCAGAATTTCCGCAGCGAAAACGCTTGGTAATACGTGCCCCATGGTCACAAATGATAATCCGCATTTGCTGTGCACATGCTGCGGAAATTTCCGCTGCGGATTATCATTGTGGAAAAATACGCAGCATGTCCATTCATTTTGCGGACACGCAGCGTAATCGCCGCCATTGACTTGCATTGGACCGCGTGACATCCGCATCACTGCATCTGCACATGCGGATATCACACGGTTCAATGTGCGGATGGTGCACAGGTCTAGAGGACAGGAGACTCTCCTCTAGACCTGGGTACCATAGAACCTGTGAAAAAAAGAATTTAAAATAAAAAAAAAAAAAAGATTATACTTACCTTCTGATGTCCTCCCGGTGTTTTCTCCCCTCCGTCTGGTCTGTTGTATGGGTCGTGGTGGTGTGAAGGACCTTCTATGACGTCATTTGAGTCATGTGACCTGTCACATGACTCAATGACGTCACTGCAGGTCCTTCACACCACCGCAAGACACCGGACGCAACGGAGAAAACACCGGGAGGACATCAGAAGGTGAGTATAATCTTTTTTTTTTATTTATTTTTTACCATTCTTATTCTTTGTTTTTCCGGTTGCATGGATTTATATAGTGTGAACAAGTTGTCAAGCACTTTTCCAAGTGATGCTAAAATCGCTTGGAAAAGCGCTTGATAACCCGCATGCAGAAATGCATGCAAAGACGCTTGACAAACGCTTCTACCTGGCAGGAAAAACGCATGTAAAATCTGCATGTAAAATCCGCATGCGTTTTTCCTGCCAGGGAGAAGCGGAAAAAATATGCAGCATTTCTGTATCGTGGGCACATAGCCTTAGAAGCATTTAAGTTGTCACCAGGATGTATAAGATACCATTTTTTCCCCCTTCCATTCCCCAAAAGCCACTTACTACTTGGAATATATGAGTTTTAGGCAGAATTGATGTTTTGACAAACTCCAAAAAAGCTTTTTGATATTTCAGGTAAAATACTGATTAAACTGCAAATTCATCCTTTATCTGCAGTCCAAAGTGGTGGTGAGATACAGTGATGGATGCTTTCCAGCAGACCAGATACCTTCTCGTTTATCAAATGATCCTTTTAATTACATCCGTTTGAAAATCTCCTAAGTGAAATGGATTAGCAAATCTGAGGAACCATATGGGTCAGATTTTTCTTCTGGAACAGTCACCTGTGCTTTGGGAGTGGAGGGGAAGGAGGGACATGGACATAGTGGAGTTTCCTTGCTGTTCTGAGCTGGCAAGCTCAGTGGGATTATCAGCATGTATTGTGAGGGTACTTAATACAAACTGGCCCCTTTCGCTATAGCACATATACATCAATTATAATGCTGTAGATGAATCTCTGCCAGCCCACTTGTTTCTCCTCTCGTCTTGCTGTCCTTGGCATGTTTTCTCCATTTATTTCTTGCTGCCTCTTTCCATTATTCTCTTTGCATCCTGTTCCCAGCTCTGCTCCTTTTTTCCTCTCCCCATCATCACTTCTCTCTTCCTCTCTCCCTCCCTTTCTCCCTGTTGTGCCAAGTTTTGTAGCTGCTCGATGAAACTCCAGCTTCTCAGTCTTAAATCAACTCCCACAGACAATAAATCCTACAGGCTGAATTGTATGATAGGAGTTAGAAATGACTGGTTGCATTTAAGATGTAATATTGCAAATTGGCTGCATTAGCAGATGTTCAGCTGCTTCTACTGGAAGGGTTTAGATCAGCATCTCCCTGTGTATAATAGCGGTATGTTCTAAAAGCAGAGTACATACAGACATTACACAGCCAGGAGCTTCCACTTTATTTTCCATTAAAGCCGCAATCCTCAGAGCTTTCATGAGCAAGGTCCTCAACTCTTCTTTTAGCGATGAGTATTAGGCTGTGATTTCTCCTCATTGTACAGATCTCATCTATATGAATTATGTAAATAATACCTAATACAAATTGTCCATAATGATGGGCTACCTGTTTCTGAAACATAATTTTATTGTAAACTGGGCAAGCACAACCTGTTGGACACCCCAAACACAATATCCAAAATTGGCTGTAGAGTCAATGTCCTGTTTACAAGCAGCACCGCTCCATGGTGACATTATTAGAGGATACTTGGCTGCAGAGGAATGACAGAAGTGGATTGGCTTTTCATTAGTTAGTCTAGTGTTTCCCAAATTCCAGTCCTCACGGCCCCCAACAGATCAGGATTTCACAAGTGATGGAATTATCATTAAGACATCAGAAACTGTGCAATACTAAGGAAATCCTGAAAACAAGATCTGTTGGGGGCCATGAGGACTCGAGTTTGGGAAACATTGAGTTAGTCATATGCAGGGATACCCATTTAATGGAACACTTGTCTTGTAAGTCTCCTGTCTACACTGTTTCTGGGGTAAAGTAATGGCATAAAGTGCATCCTTTTTCTATCACGATGCTTTCTTTTGAGGTGTCCGGTGTATATATTGTATGCCTCTATAACATAATATATACAACAATGTATGGAAATTTCCATTGACCTATCTGTAATTTGGGAAAAAAACATCACATTCTGGCATTAGAACTTGCTGATGATACAGAGATGAGTCGTGCTTAGTGTTGAGCATTCCGATACTGAAATATCGGGTATCGGCCGATATTCACTGTATAGGAATTCCGATACTTAATTCCGATACTTTTATAATATCGAATACCGGAATCGGAAGTTCCCATAATGCCTGCGCTCTGCAGTGTCTGTGAAGGATGACAAGCTGGGTGGCAGCGCTCAGCTGCGATCCAGCCTGTCATCAGAATGCCATCCCAGCGTGGGAGAATTCTCCTGATTGTTTAAAAGCCGGCGGGCGGTAAAAAGCCGCCGGCTTTTAAACAAACACACAGCCCCATACTGCTTCCCCGCAGCCTCCCACCCCGATCCTCCGCTCCCCTCACCACCTCCAATCCCAATCGTAAATTAGGACCGGGCGGGGAGCGCAGCACCAAGGAGTGAAGGACCCGGGCGGGGAAGCCGGCAGTGAAAAGACTTCACCGCCGGCTTTCCCGTTCTGTGCTGCGCTTTCCCGCCGGTTATTTCAAATGAACAGCTGAGGTATCAGGTGATGCCGATCAGCTGTTCATTTGAAGTCGCCGCGGTGCCCTCAGAGGGTTCATGTGAGTTCATGCTTCACTGCATTGCATGAACTCACATGAACTTTCCCACGGCCGCACAGGTCAGCCTCACCTCCCGGACCCGTCATGATTAGTGTGTGTGCGGGGTGTGTGTGTGCGGGGTGTGTGTGTGCGGGGTGTGTGTGTGCGGGGTGTCTGTGCGATGTGTCTGTGCGTGCAGGCAGACATAGGCCGATGTGACACTACTACTCCCATCGGCCTATGTCTGTCCCCCGTCCACTCGTGCCAGCAGGATCAGCTTGATGGGAGCAGTAGTTCCCATCAGCCTGATCCTGCTATTTAAATTGCCCTACTGTGTCCCCAATAAATGTTAGATACATGTCATTGGTGGCCAGTGGTTACCTAAAAGAAATTAGTTCATACATTACCTGTCCCCGCCGATCGCCACCTAAAATAAAGTAAAAAATAAAAAAACTACACCTATACTCACCTAGACACCTAATTCCCCGAAGCCATCGATCTCCTGTAATAAAATATAAAATAATAAACCACAACCTTATCCTTACCCCTCCGTAGTAGTCCACGAGTGTCCCACGAAGATCTCCAGTTTAGAGCAGCCACATAGAATGTGACCGCTCTGAACCGCTGCCGCCGCTAGAATGACGGGGCCGTAAGGGTTCACCGGAGTTCAGGCAGCGCTGCTCCGGTTAGCTCCTTTACGGCACTGCTGTATCGTGAGAAATTCCCACGGTACAGCAGTGCCGTAAAGGAGGTCTCCGGAGCTGCGCTGCCTGAATGCACTCCGGTGACCTCAGTCAGTGGCTCCCGCTGCCGGGAGCGGACGTGTTCCCGGCAGCGTGAGCTTACAGCAGCCATGCACAGCTGTCACCTTCTCCAGATGTGACAGCTGTGCATGGGAGATCAGCGCAGGAACGTGGACAGGTAACTATTTTTTTTTAGTAAACTAAGAATTAAATAAAATGGTGTGTTTTATTTCAAATAAATTATTTTTTTCTGGGTGTAGTGTGTTTTTTCTTTTTAACACTTTGTAGGTTAGTAATGGGGGTGTCATATAGACGGCCATCATTACTAACCTGGGCTTCATGGCAGCTGGCGCTGACATGAACCCCACCACTATTACCCCCTGCCACCGCACCAGGGCAGCGTGGAAGAGCGAGGCTAAGTGCCAGAATTGGCGCATCCTATGGATGCGCCATTTCTGGGGCGGCTGACGGCTGGTGTTTCTAGCCTGGGAGGGGGCCAATATTCATGGCACCCTTCCTGAGCTATTAATATCAGCCCCCAGCTGTCTGCCTAGCCTTTGCTAGCTAATAAAATAGGGGGGACCCCACGTCATTTTTTTGGGGGCTGTCCCCCATTTTAATAGCTAGTAAAGGCTAGGTATTCAGCTGGGGGCTGATATTAGTAGCCTGGGAAGCTCCGTGGGTTTTACCCCCTTCCCAGGCTTCAAACATCTGCCCCAGCCGTCTGCTTAACCTCCGCTAGAGACTAAAATTATGGGGGATCCCACGCCATTTTTTTTTTTAAATAAATCCTTTATTTTAACACTAAATGACATTTGAGGAGTTAATAAAGATGCAGTCCCTAAATTATTATTTATTTTTTAATAAATTTTTCCCAAAACTTTTGACGTGGGCTTCGCCATATTTTTGTATGCCAGCCAGGTACAGCATCCAGCTTCTATGAACGCGCCATTTTCCGGGGCGGCCGCGGACTGCAATTTTCAGCGGGGGGGGGCAGAAAGCTTGGGCCTCCCTGCGCTGCAGATTCCAGCCCCCAGCTGCCTAGTTGTACCTGGCTGGACACAAAAATAGGGAGAAGCTCCACGTTTTTTTTTTTTTAATTATTTCATGAAATTCATGGAATAATTAAGAAAAAAAAGGGCTTCCCTATATTGTTGTGTCTGGCCAGGTACAAATAGGCAGCTGGTGGTTGGGGGCAGCCCGTTCCTGCCTGCTGTACCTGGCTGGACACAAATATAGTGTGAAGCCCCACGTCAATTTTTTTTTAATTATTTCATGAAATAATTAAAAAAAAATTATGTGGGGCTTCGCCCTATATTTGTGTCCAGTCAGGTACAGCAGGCAGGAACGGGCTGCCCCCAACCACCAGCTGCCTATTTGTACCTGGCCGGACACAACAATATAGGGAAGCCCTTTTTTTTAAATTATTTCATGAAATAATTAAAAAAAAAATTGACGTGGGGCTTCGCACTATATTTGTGTCCAGCCAGGTACAGCAGGCAGGAACGGGCTGCCCCCAACCACCAGCTGCCTATTTGTACCTAGCCGGACACAACAATATAGGGAAGCCCTTTTTTTCTTAATTATTCCATGAATTTCATGAAATAATTAAAAAAAAAATGTGTGGCGCTTCGCCCTATTTTTGTGTCCAGCCAGGTACAACTAGGCAGCTGGGGGCTGGAATCTGCAGCGCAGGGAGGCCCAAGCTTTCTGGGCCCCACCCGCTGCAAATTGCAGTCCGCAGCCGCCCCGGAAAATGGCGCGTTCATAGAAGCGCCATCTTCTGGCGCTGTACCCAACTCATCCAGGGCCCTGGTGCGGTGGCTCACTGGGTAATAAAGGGGTTAAGGCCAGCTTGGCATTATCAGCTGGCCCTAAGCCCGAAATTCATGGGGTCACGCCAATATTAGACATGACCGCCATGAATTTCTAGTAAAGTATTTAAAAAAAACACAAACACCCAGAAAAAAGTCCTTTAATTGAAATAAACACACAATTCTTTATTGTTCTAAATTAAACCATACTTACAGTCACGCCCATTCCAGCTGAAGCCAACGATCTCCTGCAATAAAAGTAAAATAATAAACCAACCTCATCCTTACCTTTCCATGGTTCCCACGACAGCTTCAGCTCTGCTACATCGAGATGACAGGCTGGACCGTAGCAGAACGCTGCCATCCAGCCTGTCATCCCGCAGACACTGAGAAGCGCAGGCATGTTTGCGCTCCTCAGTGTCTGGCTGTGACGGCATCCAGATGAGCCGAGGTCATGTCCAATGAACTCAGCTCACCTCATGCACGTCACTGACAGCGTGGGAAAATTCTCCTGCACTCAGCGCTTCAGCGTGAGACTTCTCCCACGCTGTCAGTGACATACATGAGGTGAGGTCATGTCCAATGAACTCAGCTCACCTCATGCACGTCACTGACAGCGTGGGAAAATTCTCCTGCACTCAGCGCTTCAGCGTGAGAATTTTCCCACGCTGTCAGTGACGTGCATGAGGTGCGCCGAGTTCATTGGACATGACCTCGGCTCATCTGGATGCCGTCACAGCCAGACACTGAGGAGCGCAAGCATGCCTGCGCTTATCAGTGTCTGCGGGATGATAGGCTGGATGGCAGCGTTCTGCTGCGGTCCAGCCAGTCATCTCGATGTAGCAGAGCTGGAGCCGTCGTGGGAGCCATGGAAAGGTAAGGATGAGGTTGCTTTATTATTTTACTTTTATTGCAGGAGATCGTTGGCTTCAGCTGGAATGGGCGTGATGGTAAGTATGGTTTAATTTAGAACAATAAAGAATTGTGTGTTTATTTCAATTAAAGGACTTTTTTCTGGGTGTTGTGTTTTTTTTAAATACTTTACTAGAAATTCATGGTGGTCATGTCTAATATTGGCGTGACCCCATGAATTTCGGGCTTAGGGCCAGCTGATAATGCCAAGCTGGCCTTAACCCCTTTATTACCCAGTGAGCCACCGCACCAGGGCCCTGGATGAGTTGGGTACAGCGCCAGAAGATGGCGCTTCTATGAACGCGCCATTTTCCGGGGCGGCTGCGGACTGCAATTTGCAGCGGGTGGGGCCCAGAAAGCTTGGGCCTCCCTGCGCTGCAGATTCCAGCCCCCAGCTGCCTAGTTGTACCTGGCTGGACACAAAAACAGAGCGAAGCCCCACGTCAATTTTTTTTTAATTATTTCATGAAATAATTTTTTTAAAAAAGGGCTTCCCTATATTGTTGTGTCCGGCCAGGTACAAATAGGCAGCTGGTGGTTGGGGGCAGCCTGTTCCTGCCTGCTGTACCTGGCTGGACACAAAAATAGGGCGAAGCTCCACGTATTTTTTTTTTAAATTCATGAAATTCATGGAATAATTAAGAAAAAAAGGGCTTCCCTATATTGTTGTGTCCGGCTAGGTACAAATAGGCAGCTGGTGGTTGGGGGCAGCCCGTTCCTGCCTGCTGTACCTGACTGGACACAAATATAGGGCGAAGCCCCACATCAATTTTTTTTTAATTATTTCATGAATTTCCTGAAATGATTTAAAAAAAATTGACGTGGGGCTTCGCCCTATATTTGTGTCCAGCCAGGTACAGCAGGCAGGAACGGGCTGCCCCCAACCACCAGCTGCCTATTTGTACCTGGTTGGACACAACAATATAGGGAAGCCCTTTTTTCTTAATTATTTCATGAATTTCATGAAATAATTAAAAAAAAAAAAATACGTGAAGCTTCTCTCTATTTTTGTGTCCAGCCAGGTACAACTAGGCAGCTGGGGGGTGGAATCTGCAGCGCAGGGAGGCCCAAGCTTTCTGCCCCCCCCCCGCTGAAAATTGCAGTCCACAGCCACCCCGGAAAATGACGCGTTAATAGAAGCTGGATGCTGTACCTGGCTGGCATACAAAAATATGGCGAAGCCCACGTCAAAAGTTTTGGGAAAAATTAATTAAAAAATAAATAATAATTTAGGGACTGCATCTTTATTAACTCCTCAAATGTCATTTAGTGTTAAAATAAAGGATTTATTTAAAAAAAAATTGATGTGGGGCTTCGCCCTATATTTGTGTCCAGCCAGGTACAGCAGGCAGGAACAGGCTGCCCCCAACCACCAGCTGCCTATTTGTACCTGGCCGGACACAACAATATAGGGAAGCCCTTTTTTTCTTAATTATTCCATGAATTTCATGAAATAATTTAAAAAAAAAATGCGGGGGGCTTCGCCCTATTTTTGTGTCCAGCCAGGTACAACTAGGCAGCTGGGGGCTGGAATCCGCAGCGCAGGGAGACCCAAGCTTTCTGGGCCACCCCCGCTGCAAATTGCAGTCCGCAGCCGCCCCAGAAAATGGCGCGTTCATAGAAGCGCCATCTTCTGGCGCTGTACCCAACTCATCCAGGGCCCTGGTGCGGTGGCTCACTGGGTAATAAAGGGGTTAAGGCCAGCTTGGCATTATCAGCTGGCCCTAAGCCCGAAATTCATGGGGTCACGCCAATATTAGACATGACCACCATGAATTTCTATTAAAGTATTTAAAAAAACACAAACACCCAGAATAAAGTCCTTTAATTGAAATAAACACACAATTCTTTATTGTTCTAAATTAAACCATACTTACCATCACGCCCATTCCAGCTGAAGCCAACGATCTCCTGCAATAAAAGTAAAATAATAAAGCAACCTCATCCTTACCTTTCCATGGCTCCCACGACAGCTTCAGCTCTGCTACATCGAGATGACAGGCTGGACCGCAGGAGAACGCTGCCATCCAGCCTGTCATCCCGCAGACACTGAGAAGCGCAGGCATGCTTGTGCTCCTCAGTGTCTCGCTGTGACGGCATCCAGATGAGCCGCGGTCATGTCCAATGAACTCAGCTCACCTCATGCACGTCACTGACAGCGTGGGAAAATTCTCCTGCACTCAGCACTTCAGCGTGAGAATTTTCCCACGCTGTCAGTGACGTGCATGAGGTGAGCTGAGTTCATTGGACATGAACTCGGCTCATCTGGATGACGTCACAGAGAGACACTGAGGAGCGCAAGCATGCCTGCGCTTCTCAGTGTCTGCGGGATGACAGGCTGGATGGCAGCGTTCTGCTGCGGTCCAGCCTGTCATCTCGATGTAGCAGAGCTGAAGCTGTCGTGGGAACCATGGAAAGGTAAGGATGAGGTTGCTTTATTATTTTTCTTTTATTGCAGGAGATCGTTGGCTTCAGCTGGAATGGGCGTGATGGTAAGTATGGTTTAATTTAGAACAATAAAGAATTGTGTCTTTATTTCAATTAAAGGACTTTATTCTGGGTGTTTGTGTTTGTTTTTTTTAACTTTGACTATGGGGTTAGTAATGGGGGTGTCTTATAGACGCCTCTCCATTACTAACCTGGGCTTGATGTCAGCTGGCATTATAAGCTGACATCAACCCCAACCCTATTACCCCCTGCCACCGCACCAGGGCAGCGTGGAAGAGCGAGGCTAAGTGCCAGAATTGGCGCATCCTATGGATGCGCCATTTCTGGGGCGGCTGACGGCTGGTGTTTCTAGCCTGGGAGGGGGCCAATATTCATGGCACCCTTCCTGGGCTATTAAAATCAGCCCCCAGCTGTCTGCCTAGCCTTTGCTAGCTATTAAATTAGGGGCGACCCCACGTTATTTTTTTGGGGGGTTCCCCCATTTTAATAGCTAGTAAAGGCTAGGTATTCAGCTGGGGGCTGATATTAGTAGCCTGGGAAGCTCCGTGGGTATTACCCCCTTCCCAGGCTTCAAACATTTGCCCCAGCTGTCTGCTTAACCTCCGCTAGAGCCTAAAATTAAGGGGAACCCCACGCCAATATTTTTTTTTAAATAAATCCTTTATTTTAACACTAAATGACAAGTACAGTAATCAACACTGTCACTGTACTTCATATATATGTGACTGACATGTTTCTATCTATCTAATCTATGTATGATTCTCTATTCTTTCTATTCTAAATTGTCGGGTACAGATGCTGAATTGCCGGCCGGCTTTTTTAAAGAGACGTGCATGAAAACACTAATATTTTTTAAAATAAATCCTTTACACTAAATGACAAGTACAGTAAGCAACACTGTCACTGTACTTCATATATATGTGACTGACATGTTTCTATCTATCTAATCTATGTGTGAAGCTCTATTCTTTCTGTTGTAAATTGTCGGGTACCGGTGTATGCGCTGATGAATTGCCGGCTTTTCATGTCATTCTACATTATTCTTAGTTGTTTTACTTCATGTAGAATTAACCTACAAGGAAAGAAAGGGTTTATTTTCATTCCGATATTTGTGTCCCATTGACTTGCATTGGTTTCCGGTATCGGAATCGGCGATATCCGATACTTTTTGGGTATCGGCCCGATCCAATCCGATACGATATTTCCTGATATCGGAAGGTATCGCTCAACACTAGTCGTGCTACATCAACACCTCGTACTCCTTCTCTACCCGAGGAAGCAGTCCCGCTTTCTGGTCTTTTCCGGATGTGTTGACCACTGAATGACATGTATTTCTTTCACTATTAAAAAAATATAAAAAATAGAGGTTTTACAGAGAATTTAATTTTAAATACGTCAGAGAGCCTTAAGAAATAAAGCAGAATGCACTCATAGCGATCCACAGTTAGCTGCCTTTTTGACGCTTACCTGGCCTCCTCTGGTCTGTGCCTCCTTGCCATGTCATCAACGCATCGGAAATGGCTAAAAATGTCTCCTCAGACAGTCACTGATTCAGAATTAAGATAAGGAAAATTTGTGGATACCTCCTGCGCTGTTGTGTATGGGAGACGTCTTCCATACACAGCAACACGGGTCTTCCATACACAGCAGCGCAGGAGGTATCCACAATTTTTCTTTATCTTAATTCTTATCAGTTGTACAGCTCCTGCGGGTCCTTGGGTTGTCAAACAATTTAAAACGCTTTTAAATCATGTATCAGGTTAGCACAATCTGAGTAATAACTCTAAGGCTATGTGCCCACAATGCAGAAATGCTCCAGATTTTTCCTGAGCGTTTCTGCATTTCCCTGGCAGAAAAAACGCCTGCGGATTGTACATGCGTTTTCCTGCCAGGGACAAGCGGAAGTGAAGCGTTCTTCACATGCATTTCCGCATGCGGGTTGTGAGTTTAGCATCACTTGGAAAGTGCTTGACAACTTGGTCACACTATATAAATCCATGCAACCGGCATGGATTTATATAGTGTGACCGAAAGAATGGTAAAAAATAAATTAGGCTGTGTGTCCACTATGCATTTTTTAAGCGTTTCCGCAGCGGCAATTCCACTGCAGAAACGCATGGTAGAAGGCCTGCCATGTTCCCCAATGATAATCTACATGTGCTGTGCACATGCTGTGGAAATTTCCGCTGCGGATTATCATTGTGGAAAAATCCGTAGCACTACCAATTATTTTGCGGAAGCGCTGCGTTTTCGCCCCATTGACTTGCATTGGAACACATTGAATCCGCATCACTGTATATGTAAATGCGCATTCCATGCGTTTCAATGTGCAGATGGTACCCGTGTTTGGAGAAGAGGAGACTCTCCTCCGGACCCGGGTACCATAGTACCTGTAAAAAAAAAAAAGAATAAAATAAAAAATAAATATTATACTTACCTTCTGATGGCCCCCGGTGTCCTTGTCTCAGCTTGCCGGCAGCTCGCAGTAGACTAAAAGGACCTGCGGTGACGTCATTTAGTCATGTGAAGGGTCACGCGACCGCTGACGTCAGCAGGTCCTTTAATCTACCGCGAGTTGCCGGCAAGCCGAGACAAGGACACCGGGGGCCATCAGAAGGTAAGTATAATTATTTATTTTTTACCATTCTTTCGGTCCCACTATATAAATCCATGCAGGTTGCATGGATTTATATAGTGTGACCAAGTTGTCAAGCACTTTCCAAGTGATGCTAAAATCGATTGGAAAGCGCTTGTCAACCCGCATGCGGAAATGCATGTGAAGAACACTTCACTTCCGCTTGTCCCTGACAGGAAAGACACATGTACAATCCACCTGTTTTTTCTGCCAGGGAGATGCAGAAACGCTCAGGAAAAAATCCGGAGCATTTCTGCATCGTGGGCACATAGCCTTATACTTACCTTCTGATGGCCCCCGGTGTCCTTGTCTCGGCTTGCCAGCAGCTCGCGGTAGACTAAAGGACCTGCAGATGTCAGCGGTTGAGTGACCCGTCACATAACTAAATGACGTCACTGCAGGTCCTTTAGTCTACCGCAAGCTGCCGGCAAGCCAAGAAAAGGACACCGGGGGCAATCAGAAGGTAAGTATAATATTTATTTTTTATTTTATTGTTTTTTTTATAGGTACTATGGTACCTGGGTCCGGAGGAGAGTCTCCTCTTCTCCAAACCCGGGTACCATTCTCACATTGAAACGCATGGAATCTGCATGTACAGATCCAGTGATGAGGATGGTCATGCGTTCCAACGCAAGTCAATGGCGGCGAAAACGCCACGCTTCCGCAGAATAATTGGTAATGCTGCGGATTTCTCCGCAATGATAATCCGCAGCGGAAATTTCCGCAGCATGTGCACAGCTTAAAAACTCCCTGCAGTGTTTTATACCGTGCTGTTTTCCTGCAGGTCTTTAGGTGTTCAGAACAGCAGATGCAGCTGTGAAGTCCCCCCACAGTCCAAGTCTTAAGGACTTGCTCACATTATGTGGTTTTGCCTAGTTTTTTCCCTAGCAAGAAAAACCTCAGCATTTTACTGTACAAGAAAAGTGAATTACATTTATAAAGTCTAATGCTGCTTATTTTTTTCCTTGTAGTTTTAAAGCTGCAGTATGTCAATTTGTTCAGCAATTCTGCAGCTTATTTCACCCATTCAAATCAATGTGAAAAAAGGCATCAGAAAATGCTGCAAATATGCGCATATTTTTTTGTTTTGTTTTTGGACAAGGTTTTGGTGCAGAAATATGTACTGGAAATACTTAAAGGCTTCGTGCATCATGGTGGGGCCAATCATTTCTATATACACTTTTCCACGTGCTTATTTTCCATCTATCTCCTGCCTTCTCTGGCTCTATAAAGCCAAAGCTGTCAATCAAAGAAAAGGGGGTGGCGATAGATGGAAAGCAAGTAGGTGGGAAGGTGTATATAAATGAGCTGTCACACCTTTGTGCACCAAGCACTTGTGCTTGGTTTGAACAGTCATTCTTTGCAGATGGTGTCCCTTTAATGTGTGCACATACCTTAAGGGTGCGTTTACTCCAGTTATCGGGAATGAGCATTCATAGGAATTCAGTAAAAATAGGCTGCTGATCACCCGATGAATGAACAAAACACTCAATTGTAGTGTGAAATGATTTTTTAGCTTGCTTAAAAAGATCCTCATTCACTGCAGCGCATCATCTTGTGTTAACAGACTGCCGAGAACAATAATAATAATCTTTATTTTTATAAAGCGCCAAAATATTAAAATATTCCGCAGCGCTTTACATACGTCATCATCGCTGTCCCCATCGGGGCTCACAATCTACATTCCCTATCAGTATGTCTTTGGAGTGTGGGAGGAAACCGGAGAACCCGGAGGAAACCCACGCAAACATGGGGAGAACATACAAACTCCTTGCAGATGTTGTCCTTGGTGTGATATGAACCCAGGACCCCAGTGCTGCAAGGCTGCAGTGCTAACCACTGAGCCACCGTGCTGCCCGACAATGACCATCTATGCACGCAGAACGATCTTCTACTAATCGTTTTGTGCGTGCCGTAAGCTCAGTCATCCTGTCTAAGTAGGTTATTAAATGCCGGCAGATTGGCAAACATTTCTTATTTAATGCCGCAAGTCATCTAATTTAAATGAACCTTCTGCAAACCACTATGCCTTATAATAGTGTAACATTGATCTGTGTTTTCACTGTGTCTATGACCTCAAATCTTTTGTAGGACGATGCTGCTAGTTTTCGCTATGATTTTTATCATTCTCTAGTTAACATGCTCTTTATGGATTTATAATTGGTAGATCTAGTGGTTTATTGCTTGACCACTTGAGGGTCTGCTGCCATAGTAGTATCTTGAGCGTATCTGTTTTGCTTTTATCTGATAATAATCCTGAAGATAAGGCTTGGCAGCGGGTCCTGCTCCTCTAGTGGAGAGATGGAGTATATAGTCACTAATGCTTCTCTGGAGTAATTATCTCTGTCCGTTCCCATCCATCACTCTGCCTTCTTTCCACCTGCTGGGGACTATGTCATTTCCAAGTTATTTTTGCTGAGGTTATAGAGGACGATTTTGACAAGGAGAGGCTGTTCCCAAGAACTTCTTGGTGATGGGCATTTTTTTCTTTAGCGCTGAGCTTTTAACATGCCTCTGAATTTGCATTATTAGAGCAAGTTTTGTCTGCAGTGATCTTTCACAGCGGCTGGTCAGATGTAGAATCCATGTACACACTCTGTGTGTTACTAGTTTTCAGGTTTAGTATATTCTTACAGTTAGGCGTGTCGTGTTATGGCTTTATTTCTGTAAGCCCGGGGTTTCACAACACTTAGCTGTGCATCACCAGTAAACGGCATTGTGATATCGCAGGCTATCATAACATTGCATAACATCATAATGCCTAACATTATGTGTGATATGTACACATTATGACCTAGACTCAAAAGAGAATGCTTTCAACCCAAATTTGATCATGCACGTTAAATAATTAGCCAAACATACAGATTTCAATGTGACAGGGTCGGCCATCAAATGTGTATGAGGGATTCCCAATTTTCCCTGACAGAAGATGTCAGACTTTTAACATGCCCAATTCTTTTGTTCTCAGGGGAGGTAAGCCATTGTCTGGTTGTGATTTACTCCACTCTCCCCATTCAGCACACGTACACACTCCTATGGGCTTACATGTGTAAGGCTGCCTCTAGAGTATGTTTACTTGGGGTGAATGCACTGCAGATTTTTGTTTTACTTTTCTGGGCAGAAATTCCACTACAACTACAAATATGGCATTAAAGAGAACCTGTCACATGAAAAAACGCTATTAACCTGTAGATAAGGGGTCTGCAGGTTAATAGCGTTCTGAATCTGCCCGGTGCCTGCACTTAGACCCCCCCACTGCCGGGAGGAAATGAACTTTATTACTCCCGGTAGCGTTCGGGATTCAGTCACTGCTCTGTGTATAGAGAGTGGCGGCTGTAACTGCGCCCCGGGCATTGAGTGACAGCCAACTCGAATGCTGAGCTGCAGCCAGTCATTGCCACTTTCTATACACAGAGTGGTGACTGAACCTTCATCAGTGCCAGTCCTGTGGCTGAAACCTGAACACTACCGGGAGAAATAAAGATAATTTCCTTCCAGCAGTTGGGGTATAAGTGCCGGCGCTGGACAGTTTCAGAACACTATTAACCTGCAGCTTAACGTCTTATCTGCAGGTTAATAGCATTTTTCACGTTACAGGTTTCATTTAACCCCTATACGACCTTGGACATATAGGTACGTCCCATGTCGTCTCCCTGCATTTGATGCGGGCTCCGGTGCTGAGCCCGCATCTTTCCCTAACAGCCGATCCACCCACTGCTGTTAACAGGTTGGGTACTCCAGTAAGATATAAAAAAAAAAAGTTGTACTGTTCCTGCACTCATATACTATAAACATGAGATGTCCAGTTCACTTTAGTTATCTTTATAACCCTTGTAATGCCGTGTGACAGGAGCTGCTCCTAACTGCACCCCTCTCCCATCTGAGACAATGCATCACACACCAGTGTGCAGCTCCCTCCTGTGAGGAACAGCCAGTTTACTGTTAATAGCAGGGGTGTGGCCTGCTCCAGGCTGTTCTTAGCTTCCTGTCTCCTGTTATCTGTGTCTATTTAATCCATTAATAGGGGGCATTTCCTGTGGCAGGCTGTTCCCAGCTGCCCGCCCCCTGATATCTGTCTATTTAGTCCAAGAACAGGGGGTGTGCTCCCTTCTTGTAGCAGTTATGTCAACATGAAGATGCAAATACACATTGTGATCCTCTTCTGTACAACCCATGACAGTTCATAATGTATCCTGCCATGTGTCATATGGCCAGCAGAGGCAGAGCACTGCATTGGTTTATAAGCCCATGTATGTTTGGTGCACAGTATAATTAGAGACAAGTACCAGGGGGTGGGCAGCTAGGAACAGCCTGCCACAGGCATGCCCCCTATTATCAGATTGAATAGAGACAGATATCAGAGGACGGGCAGCTAGGAACAGGGGCCCCACACCCCATTCTAAAACTGGCTGTTTCTCACAGTGTGTGAAATTTTGCAGATGGGAGGGGGGAGCAGTGAGGAACAACTCCTGCCGCAAGGAATTACAAGGGTTATAAAGACAATAAGATTGCACTGAGCATCTAATCTTTATAGTGTATGAGTGCAGGAACAGTACAAATTTTTTTTATCTCCCCGGAGTACCCCTTTAAATGCTGCTGTCAATCTCTGACGTTCATAGGAGATCATGATTTATACACATAGTAGGGCTGATGTACTGCTATGTCGTGTAGCACAGGCAATCGGATGATCGCAGCTTCAAGTCTCCTAAGGGGACTATTGAAGCAAGTAAAAAGTTTAAAAAAAAAAATGCTTTAAAAAAACAGAAGTTCAAATCACCCCCCTTTTTGCCCCATTCAAAATAAAACAATAAAAAACAACAACACATATTTGGTATCGCTGCTTTCAGAAATATCCAATCTATCAAAATATAAAGTAAATTAATCCGGTCGGTAAATGGCGTAACGAGAAAAAAAATCAAAACACCAGAATTACGGGGGTTTTTTGGTCACCGCAACATTGCAATAACAGGCGATCAGTATGAACTGACACTTCTCTCACATAATCACACACAGCTCTGCAGTAAGATCAGAAGTAACCCAGAACAGCAGAAGTGAAGTTTGTCTCATTACAAAATCATTTGCAGCAGCACTTGTCCTCTCATTGTGATGGCAGCACTGCTGCAGAGCTGTGCCTGATTATAAGTAACTCAGTACGGCAGAGTTGAACCTGGTCTCATTACAAACACAAGAAGCACATTTGCAGTTGTCTTCTCACAGTGCTGTCACCTCTGGTGTGCTACCCTTTCCCCACATTGGCTGCCTGTGAGATGGCAGCTGAAGCACTATGAGGGGACCGCATCTGCAATTGTTTTTATGAGGCAAACTTCACTTCTGCTGTACTGTGTTAGCTCTGATCTCACTGCGGAGCGGAGAGTGACTATGAGAGCAAAGTGTCAGTCATTACATGTCCTGCACTGGTAACACTTGCTTTCATTTATAATAAGCTCTGGAGGCAGATTCTCATGCAGATTAGTGTCTGGCCCATAGTTCTGAATTGCTCATATTTATTTTAAAAAAAACGTGGATTTCTCTGCAATAAGACATCAGATCACAGATATCAAAGTATCATTTTAATCAGCTTCTTAAGACCTGCATACCCATATAGGCAGCTATAAGAATTTATCCTACCAACAGATTCCCTTTAAGGTGCATGAGATTGTTCATATTTTCTTTTTATTTGTATTCTTGTGTCTAATATAATTTCTTGACTGTAAATTTGGATTACAGACTGTATGTAATGTTAACACACCACCGTCTCGTCAATCTCTCTAAAAAAAGAAATGTTTTCTCTCTTTACAGATCTGGTCTAAATTTGAGGAGCAGCCTGTAGAAGAAGTAGTTGCTGTGGTAGAGGAGAAGGAAAGGAATGCAAATTACAGACCTGTGCTAGTTACGGAGATCACAGATGAGCTGCACTTTTACATTCAGGATGTTGAGACAGGTAAGGCGCTCACTTTGCCACAGTGTTGCTTTACTTATACAAGCATAATTGTCCCATTCTGTGTCCTTGCCGTGGTATGACACTGCCTTCTGTAAACTTTGTTCTTTTCTTTCACATTCTCACTGTGCCAGTTTATAGGCTCATAAATTCAAGGCAACGCTGCTCTTGGCTAGGCACAGAATTCATTAAACTCATTAAGTGAACTTTGGGTGCAGTATTAGTGCAATACATAACACTGACACTTGGGTAGAAAGAATTCCTGGAAAGGTCATTTCTGTCACTAGCAAAAACATTTTAATATCAAAGAAAAGGACATATGTACATTAAACTAATCCGTTATATTTCTGTAAGGACAGAGCACTTCTGATGTTTTGCAGTGTAGTTAACCGAAGCTTATATGCCTTACCGTTATGTTAAGGGAATATTGCAGAACTGTTATTTCTTAAAAGAATTGTCATATTGCTCCCTTGTGGGCATTTGGTTATTCTTTACAATGATTAGGGTTATAGATTAAGTCCTTTCACAATTGTCCAAAATACCTATTCTACATCATCAATGTGTGGCCAATTAAGACTTATTGAAACCTTAAAAAAGCCAGACCTATGACTTATCAACTCTTCATAAAAACCTTTAGTAGTCCACTCAGAAGTGATACACAAGACAATACCTACAGATTATAAATATAATAATTATTAATAAGAATAAAATAAAAAAATCCTTATACTCACCTGTCCGAAGATGTCCCCCACTGTAACCCATCTGACCTCTCATGCCGGGGAGATGAGCAGAATACTACTCTCATCATTGTCCCTTGCTAGCGCTGATCACAGCGCCGGCAGGGGACAATGATGAGGGCAGCGTTCAGCATCGGGGAACAGCGCTAACTGTACCGCTGATTCACAGGTGGCGGTACATGTCACACGGCACAGATGTTATCCGTGTGTCATCATTGTGCATGTGTGTGGGACATTTTGCGGCCTATGCTGCGAGAAAAAAAAACGGACAAGTCAGCGTGTTTTGCCCACGGACACACGGTCTGTGGAAGCACACTGACGTGTGCACAGACCCATTCATTTGAATGGGTCTGCACAGACCCATTCATTTGAATGGGTCTACGTGTATCAGTGTCTCCAGTACATGTGGAAACGGACATCACAAGTACTTGAAACACTGACGTCTGAAAGGCGCCTTACATGGACCCCCAAATGGATACAAGAAATTTTCTTCCATGTTTTCACTTTTTTTTCTTTTTTTTTCTAATCAGTGGTTATGATATTATGATTGACCCCTCTGAGTTTAATTGGGCAACGTGACAACTTTTAATTGCTATTTGACATCTTTTACTTTTAGGAGGCATAGTATTTCTCAGGCTCGGCTTAGTTCAGACCTCTAGGGCTTGTCCACTCTTTGGGCTTTTACTAAGAAAAACCACATTGTTTTACAGTACCAGGAAAATAAATGAGATTTCTGAAATCATGCTGTTAATTTTTCCCTTGCAGATTTGAACCTTCAAAGTATTTTTCAAATTTGCAGCATTTCCATTCTTTAAGTATTTTTCATTTTTTTTCACCCACTCAAATGAATGGGGAAAATGCGGAAAAAATGCACATTTATTACGCATCATTTTTCCTGCGAACACTCTGTTTTTTGCAGCAGAAAAATCTGCTGCAAATGCAGAACATGTGCACACACACTTAGTCACATTACATGAAGGAGACCAATATAAGGGGCTATAAGTGTAAGACTTATCCGGGCAGATGAAGCTTGTCCAGGATTAAAGAAAGGTTTGCTTATTTTCCTTTCCCCATAGATATTGGGATTCTTGCCTATAGACTCTGCCTGTAGTTATAATTTATTCCTATTTAAATACCAAACACCACCCAAGGGCATGTTTATCACTCTTTTGGGGAAAAGTAGGGTTTCCAGAATTCTAGAAAGGATCTATTAAAAATTGTTACACTTATGATGGATGCATATGAGCTGAGCATTTTCCATCCCACATGTGATGTAGTGTGATAGTATGTATATGTAGTGTGACTGCTCCTTCTTGTGCATATTCTTCTCTTTTAGGTTTCTTTCACACATTATTTATTTTCTTTTGGTGCTGGTTCTGTCTGTTATTTTTGCAGATAGATCACAAACCCACTTTTTCACGTTCTGCCTTTTTCACGTCTACTTTCCTTCATCTTTTTGCAAACTAGTTGTCTGCAAAAAAAAAAAAAGGGAGGGATGGACATGTTCTATTTTGATCTATGTTGGAGATCTAACTCATGATTGCAAGCCAATGGTCCCGTTAAAAAACGTATAGCACATTGTTTGCCACTGTGTGCTGTCTGTGTTTTATTGAGAATGGGGAAGAGAAGCAAAGAATGTTTTTTTTTCTTATGAGAAAAAACGATGCAACAAGGATTGTAAAAATTTACACATGAACCAAAGATGGATCTAGTACACTGATAAAAATGTGAGCCAAATTTCACATATGAGAAAAATACCTGTGTAAAACCAGCCTTAATACTGCTGTAGACCAACCTATACATATTGCACCAACTCGTAATACCTCTTCTTGTCATATGTAGCTGTTGTAATACATGCCAAACTTGGTTTCTTTCATCTGCTTGTATATGTTTTTAGGATGAAACCCAGTCTTCATTGGTAATGTCTTTATTTTCTAAGATGGTCCAAGTGGGTCCTTTCTTTTCATCTGCTTTCAGGTCTAGTACTGAATGCTCTTCATTGATGTAACGCCATGTTTACTTCCTCTGCAGTGTCATATTCAGACCTTCTTCTAAGCCACCGTGCTCCTCCTTGTTTTATTTTTTTAATTAGTCTCGTTTAATTAAGGCGGCATTATTAGTTGAGCAGAAAGAGGTCCATGTAGCCTTGAGCTATAATAAACTCGCAGCATCTTTCCTCTTCTGTGATAATGGTCTCCAGTATGATAGCAAATGAGCGGTATCTGTGTTGTGTTTGGTGGCACAGCTAAAGGGAGGGGGTGTACGGATCTCTCGCTGGAGAGATAGGGCTGAGACACCGTTAAATGCGAACCCTGTCTCCCAGGGGACATCTGGCATGATCTAATTGAGACATAAAATGTAGAGAAGATGCAGAGAAGATTGATATTAAAGATGAAGCAATTAGTGGAATATTTCAAAATAGCAGCAGTCACTTCTGTTTTTTCTTCCTCCAGTGTTTTGTCTTTTCTCTCCATATTTTAAAGTTAAGATTTAGAGGTGTAGACACGTGCTCACACACACTTATATATATGTATGTATGTATGTATGTGTATATATATATATATATATATATATATATATATATATATATATATATATATATATATATATATACACAGTATATATTGTAGAATCTTCTGAGTTTTTAGGGTGCCAGTTAATATTAATTTACAAGAGCTTCTGGATCTTTAAAAGGGGATTTATTACAAATAGGATATTTACAATAACATACATAAGGGAAACCTAACTAAAGGACAAGGGAAAAGGTAAGGCTGTGTGCCCACTATGCGTTTTTCAAGGGTTTATGCTGCGGAATTTCCGCAGCGTAAACACTTGGGAAACGCTTGGTAATCCGTACCACATGGTCCCCAATGACAAGCTGCACTGTCAATGCCCATGCTGCGGATTTTTCCGCAGAGTCTATGCTGCGCTCAACAATCCGCAGCATGTCCATTAATTTTGCGGACACGCAGCGTAATCACCGCCATTGACTTGCATTGAAACACATATAATCCGTGTCAGTACATTTGTACACATGGATTATATGCTTTTCTATGTGCTGATGGTACCCAGGTCTGGAGGAGAGAAGATTCTCATCCAGACCTGGGTACCATTGTAGTGGTCTTCATCTTCCTGCAGATGGCATCTTGTATATAGTCAAAAACTCTTTGTATCAAGTGGCCTGAGGACAGGTTCAACCGCATTTTGGTTGGAGATAAGAGGTTAATTTGAAGAGCAATGGTTTGCAATCCAAACACCACAGGAGTTATGTACCTTTCAAGAGGTCCGACATATGTCCATCTCCCATGTAGGTGCTCTCTTTACTCTTGTCAACAGAACAAAAGGCACCACACCACAGGACGCACAATTGCCTTCATGCCTCATAGGTTTTATGACTCCCAACCCCCCACAACACTTGGTCGATCTCTTTGATGTTGTCCTTTGATGACCTATAGTGCCATACAGAGTTTGTGGATCAAATTGTGAGTTCAGTCATTCATATTACACGTATTATAGATAATGTCCATGTTGGGTTCCAACATATATACAGTACAGACCAAAAGTTTGGGCACACCTTCTCATTTAAAGATTTTTCTGTATTTTCATGACTATGAAAATCATACATTCACACTGAAAGCATCAAAACTATGAATTAACACATGTGGAATTATATACTTAACAAAAAAGTGTGAAACAACTGAAAATATGTCTTATATTCTAGGTTCTTCAAAGTAGCCACCTTTTGCTTTGATGACTGATTTGCACACTCTTGGCATTCTCTTGATGAGCTTCGAGAGGTAGTCACCGGAAATGGTCTTCCAACAATCTTGAAGGAGTTCCCAGAGATGCTTAGCACTTGTTGGCCCTTTTGCCTTCACTCTGCGGTCCAGCTCACCCCAAACCATCTCGATTGGGTTCAGGTCTGGTAACTGTGGAGCCCAGGTCATCTGGCGTAGCACCCCATCACCCTCCTTCTTGGTCAAATAGCCCTTACACAGCCTGGAGGTGTATTTGGGGTCATTGTCCTGTTGAAAAATAAATGATGGTCCAACTAAACGCTAACCGGATGGAATAGCATGCTGCTGCAAGATGCTGTGGTAGCCATGCTGGTTCAGTATGCCTTCAATTTTGAATAAATCTCCAACAGTGTCACCAGCAAAGCACCCCCACACCATCACACCTCCTCCTCCATGCTTCACGGTGGGAACCAGGCACGTAGAGTCCATCCGTTCACCTTTTCTGCGTCGCACAGAAACACGGTGGTTGGAACCAAAGATCTCAAATTTGGACTCATCAGACCAAAGCACAGATTTCCACTGGTCTAATGTCCATTCCTTGTGTTCTTTAGCCCAAACAAGTCTCTTCTGCTTGTTGCCTGTCCTTAGCAGTGGTTTCCTAGCAGCTATTTTACCATGAAGGCCTGCTGCACAAAGTCTCCTCTTAACAGTTGTTGAAGAGATGTGTCTGCTGCTAGAACTCTGTGTGGCATTGACCTGGTCTCTAATCTGAGCTGCTGTTAACCTGCGATTTCTGAGGCTGATGACTCGGATAAACTTATCCTCAGAAGCAGATGTGACTCTTGGTTTTCCTTTCCTGGGGCGGTCCTCATGTGAGCCAGTTTCTTTGTAGCGCTTGATGGTTTTTGAAACTGCACTTGGGAACACTTTCAAAGTTTGCTCAATTTTTCGCACTGACTGACCTTCATTCCTTAAAGTAATGATGGCCACTTGTTTTTCTTTACTTAGCTGCTTTTTTCTTGCCATAATACAAATTCTAACAGTCTATTCAGTAGGACTATCAGCTATGTATCCACCAGACTTCTGCACAACACAACTGATAGTCCCAACCCCATTTATAAGGCAAGAAATCCCACTTATTAAACCTGACAGGGCACACCTGTGAAGTGAAAACCATTTCCGGTGACTACCTCTTGAAGCTCATCAAGAGAATGCCAAGAGTGTGCAAAGCAGTCATCAAAGCAAAAGGTGGCTACTTTGAAGAACCTAGAATATAAGACATATTTTCAGTTGGTTCACACTTTTTTTGTTAAGTATATAATTCCACATGTGTTAATTCATAGTTTTGATGCCTTCAGTGTGAATGTACAATTTTCATAGTCATGAAAACACCGAAAAATATTTAAATGAGAAGGTGTGTCCAAACTTTTGGTCTGTAATAAATATATATATATATATACACATACATATATATATATATATATATATATATATATATATATATATATATATATATATATATATATAATTTTATAATATATATATATATATATATAATCATTATTATTTATATATATATATATATATTTTATAATATATATATATATATATATATTTTATAATATATATATATATATATATATATATATATATATATATATATATTATATTTTATAATTTTATTTATTTATCTTGCACATACTTCAAACACAAATACATTTCGTTAGTCTCATAACTTTCCTGTGCTTCGACCCATGACAAAAATGTAAAAATTCTATACTTGCCTCCAAGAAGTGGCGCTTTTCCTCTGATCTCCACTCTGTCACCTGACATGTTACGTGACTGCTGCAATAAATCAGCGGCTCCTGATCAGGTGCAGCCTTCACAGTTTTGTCTCAGTGAAATAAACACTGATCCACTTGGATAAAACTGTGAAGGCTGCAGTCAATTAGCTGCAACGATTGACTGCAGCAGTCACGTGACATTGTAAGGTGATCTTCGGGGAACACAGTGCTGACAGAAACAGTGCTGGTCTGGGAGGTAAGTATAGACTTTTTTTTATTATTTTATGCTCCACCATGGAACTGTTAGTAACAAGTTGTATACTATTGGGCCACTCCTTTAACTCGTTTACCTGCCTAATTTCTCCCCTCCCCTATATATCTCATCTTGTCTGAGGACTTTGTCCCTTGGTTAGTTAATCCACCACATTCTTTCTTTGCTCCTCATTTAGATTTCTCTTGTGCTTCCCCTTTGCTGTGAATCTTGCTACCCAAACCTGTCAGGTTCTCAACCATATTTGGGACCTTCAGAGAAGTCTTTAACCTGCAAACCCCCTGCTGCCCCTACACTGCTCTACATGAGCAGATTCTACCTTCACCTAATGTGTCCTTCCCTTGTATCTTGTACATTTAAATTTAATTTCCTACCTTAGGTTGTATACTTATTTATTTTCATTCATGTTATGCACTATAAACCATGTTTGAACCTTTTTCATATCTACAGCCCACTGGAAAAAAGGGGTACTTAAAACTGAGTAATAATATAGTACATTGGCAGACGAATATGGAGACTCATATGCTAGTAGAACATCTCATGTTAAGCTTTGAGCGTTAAGATTAGTCTAAATTGAACAACCTATTTGAAAGTATACTAATGTAATAGAAGAGAAGACCTTATTCAGGAACCTCCCCTCTCTATTAGACAAAAAGCGGAGCCATTGCAGAGCGCAGTTCCCTCTTGTGCCAATGTGCCTTGTCCATATATTACATCAATAGCAAATGGTGTTCGTGTTAATGGGCGCTTCTTCTATACTTTTCTTGCTTTTGTGGTCTTAGCAGCCTCTTTTGTGGGTATGTCAAAGTCTACCATTGTTTTTACACACTGTTGGTATCTAAGCACCGAGGCCAAGAGTTCATGTAAAACACCTTGAAATGTCGCAGTATTTTTGTGCAACTCAAAGTTATGCAATAACTTGGCAACTTTTGAAGTTTTTACGCCATTTTGGCCAGCTTTGCCAAAGTTGGCATAGCTGGGACTCAGTGAAGCCCACCTGGCAAGTTTTTCAAAATTGCCGCCAATTTATTGTCATAAATACATCAGAAATATTCTCCAGTTCTTAACTGGAGTAACATTTCTGGCGGAGGTGCACGACACTTGTGAGATGAACCAAATTCATTCCGAATTCATTGAGTTGTATGTGCCTCTTAATGAATTAGGTGCATCTTACTCCATCGCTTGCTTCATTAAGAAAGTGCAAAATGCCAATATTAATAAATCTGGCCCTGGGAATTTTCTGTAGCAATGGATTCATCCTATGGCAGATGGGTATCAACTGAACAAGTTTAGTAACTTATTTGCCATAATGCCATTATTTGTGGAAACCCCATTTCAGAGACCAGTTATATGACTTCCAGTATCTTGATTATAGTTTTAAAGCTATAAACCTAGAGACAATTGATAAATCAACATATTGAAATATTGTCATTGCTATAACAGCTGCTCCTCAATTTGCAATAACTAGGTAAAATTAAAAAGGTTTTCCACTTTGGGAAAAGACCTCAAAACCTTTTATGCTTGTAAGATAACAAACAGATCAGGTACTCGCCCTCCCCCGGGGGTCCAGCCTCTGTGTTTAGGCTGCAACCGTGACATCACATCTACATCACTGCTGCAGCCAATCACTGAGCACAGTGAATCTGTGGATGTAGATGCTGCTGAGCTCAGTAATTGGCTGCAGGGGTAATGTGCAATGTCAATGTGACATCACCACTACAGTCAAAACGTTGAGACCAGAGCAACGATAGAGAGCCAGTGCAGGACCTGGGCAGGCGAGTTGCGGCTCAGTTTGTTATTTTACAAGTATAAAAGCTTTTGGAGACCACTTTTCTTAAAGTGAAAAACTCCATTTAAAGTGGCTGTTTAATGACCTGTAACTGCATATAGACATCTTGGAGAAAGGCACTCTGTTTGCGCTTCCTTTCAGGGTAGATTCTTAATAAGCTCAGGCCAAAAAGGGAAAATATATAACCAGACATGGCTATGAACCCAGACCCACACAAGCGTATAAGACTGCTGAGTGCTATTCCATGTTTTATCGGATAGCACTCGGCCCAGTGTTCTATTATGGGGCAGTGAAAACAATTCTCGGCATGAGAAAACAATTGCAGCATGGTGCGAGTGCACCTGATAATCTGATCACGCACACCCATACAAGTCTTTGGGTGCGTGTCATCCGAGTGCAGTCCGACGTCCACGGACAGAGACAATGGAGTAGATGAAGAAATGAAGTTCTCCATCTTCTCCGCACCTGTGATACCATTCTCTCATGCGGGAGAATCACAGCACAGTAAGATGACACTTGGATCAAACTCTGACAGTGTTCTTAGCATAATCTGCCCCATTATCTCGCATGAGACCTCAGCATAATAGTTCTTTTTATTAGCTAAAATAGGAAGATAAATCAAATTATATTATTCAGGTTGCTTACTTTAGTTTATTAATTTGTGCCACAATAGTTTGAGCGGAGAAAATGCCCTCCTACATACTATAAAGTATACATTATTATCATTATTATTCTCTCTTCATCTACTCTTGTGACGCAAAAAAAAAATCTTTTTAACACTAAATATTTTGGGTTAAAGTTGTTGCTGAAAGTCTGCCCGGGAGTTTTTTTTCTTTCCCCTCCATTTATGACCTTTAAATCAAAAGACTTTACACATGCCACATAAAAATATATGGCTTACATCTGCAACTAGAGATTTGCTAAATTTTTAACACAATAGTTCAATTATTTAAAGGTTTAGTGCTTTAAATATTAATGCTACCTCTAATATAAGTTGTCAAAGAGCGGAGCAGCACGGTAAATGAGTACATTACCTCCCATAAAAAAAAAAATTATTAAGAAAACTTGTGTTAGACCATTACTTTATGTCATGAACGTTTTGTCATGACCAGTGAATATGATCACCACATGTGAAAACTGAGGATGGCAGGGTCGGTTTCTATAAACAACTAGTCTTATCCATAGTTAGTTTTTCTAGAACTATTTTTTAACTGGAGAAAGTCATTATAACCACCTATTTTTGCTTTAATTTTTTAACAGCCTTTTTGCCAGTGCTAAATTTCAACTATTTAACAAATCATTGATATAACCCATGTTTTGTCCACACTCCTATTTTACTCCAGGATTGTGATTTTACGGAAGATCATTCCGTATTAGAAGATCAGTGCTTTCTTTTCAAGTCCGAGTAATCTTTAGTAGTCCCTTCCCAACATTGGACATACCGGTACATCCTATTTTGCATTGCATTCCCGCAAATGGACGTAGCCGGTACCTCCTGGCAATCATGCAGGCACAGGATCGCTGCTGAGAGCTCGACTTAAGTGATAACCGAACTGTGGCTGTCAAAGCCAGGTCAGGTGCCTGCACTTCCCCCGGCTGTATAACCCTCTAAATGTCACAATCAATAGCGATCTCAGTATTTAGAAGGGTAGGAGAGGGAGGGAGCTTCCTCTCCCTTCTGCTCGGCCATCTACACGACGTAATCGCGGGCTATCGATTAGTAGTCATGGCAACCAGATGTCAAATAAAGACCTCTGGATCTGCCAGTTACGGTGGCCTGTTAGACCATGCCAGGAGCATGGTCTAAAAGGCGGTCTGTCAGTGTATCACTGACAGGTGTAATGAATTGCAGTTCTAGTGCATTGCAATGCATTATACCAGTGAGGAGAGTAATAAAAGTTGAAGTCCCACAGAGGGACTAAGTAAGAAAAAATTTTTTTTAAACAATTGTAAAAATATGAAAATAAAATTACAAAATAAAGAACAAAAAAATGAGAAAAATATTATACCAATAAATGCATATATTTATGTAAAAAAAAAAAGTACACATTTGGTATCACCGCATCTGGAATACGATCACTAGTTAACCTCTTCAGTGAACACCGTAAAAAAAAAAAAAAATGGCAAAATACTATGCTTTTTCATCATACTGCCGAGCAAAAAGTGGAATAAAACTTGATTGAAAAGTCGACTGTAAATAAAAATAGTAATAGCTTTTACCACATGGAGAAAGACCTAAAATAACCCAAAAAAACATTTTCCTGAATTGCTGTTTTTTGTTCATTCTGCTTCCCAGAAATCGGAATGGAAAACCATGAAAAAATGTTGTGTGCCCTAAAATGGTACTGATAAAAACGTCAACTCGTCCCACAAAAAAAAGCCCTCACATGACTGTCGGACGAAAAATAAAAAAAATTTGCCTCTCAAATATGGTGACGCAAAAACTATTTTTTGTTAAAAAAAACAAATACAGTAGCCAAACATAAAAAAACTGTATAAATCTGGTACCACAGTGATAAAGCCGGCTTATCACTTGTACGGCATGGTGAACTGCTGAAAAATAATAAAACCAATTCTTGATCTGCTTTTGATTTATTTATTTTGCTTCCCAAAAGACGCTGTAAGGCTCGGCTCACATTCATCCAGCCCTCTGCGCTGAGCACTTACATCGGGGTTTACATGTAAATCTCTGCAATGCGTGATTCAGACGGAATCCGCGGCAGAAGATTCCCTATAATAAGGTAGATAGAGTCACTTTGGACTCTCTCTTGCCTTTGATCCAGCAGTGTCTGTCTTTTAAGCGGACAGCCACAGTTTTGCAAGGTTGCAAAAAAAAAAAAAATTGGAACCAAAATTCATGTACCATATGCGCCAATTTAGAGAATTTTGAAGAATTTGGCGCAAAAATAAAACAAGAAAAGTGACGTAATTGGTGCCTGTGCATCGTAAGCACAATTGACTCTAGTCATCATATGGAGTGTGGAGTTTCCTGGTTACTTGTTTCCTACTTTTCCAGTTCATTAAAGTGGGGAATAACTTGTAAATGTGGTATTTTAGCCTTACCTGGAATATTAATAATTATACATTTTTATTTTCCCAGATATTTTGTCTGATTATACATACGGTATAGTTGTGTTTACTAGACCTCATTGCAAGTTTTAATACTAACGTCCTCTATTCACTGTACTGACTTGTGTCTTCCATAAGCTGCATTTTCTGGAGCAGATCACGTCTGTCGTTTCAGAGTCTTATCACCTTTTCACGTTTATGTATCAGTTTACTGTTGACCAGACACAAAGGTATAAAAGGGAGTGACATAACTTCTTTTCGCTAAGTGAAATACCCTATTTATAAAATCCTATGCAAAATCTTCATGTTTTCTCCCTAAACTGTGCAATTGTCATGATCTCATTTGTCCCTTTTTTTCTTGCATTAATTTTCATAAAGCTCACCTTGTGACTTGAATTCACATTTGTGGTGCACCACATCCACAGATTGCTTTTTGAAGACTTTAACACTTGCACTCTGCTGTCATAAGATATCATCCATGTAGTAGGTAATAATCAATGTTTGCACTGTTTGTCAGGTTGTGGCATTAACAAAACCTTCTTAAAGAGCCATTGTGTGAATTGCTGTTTTTTTTTTTTTTCTGTTTTCACCATTTAAGGCCATGTGCCCATGTAGCGTTTTTGCGGCGTTTTTACGGCTGCGAAAGCGCTTGTAAAACAGTCTGCCATGCAAAGCAATGTGAATTCGGATGTGCTGTGCTCATGATGCGCTAATTTGCGCGCCTAATTCGCATTGCGTTGCAAAACGCAGCATGACTATTTGGCTGCGTGCCCACGTTGCGTATTACAAGCGTATATGCTGCGGAATTTCCGCAGCGTAAACGCCTGTAAAACGCATGTATATCCGCACCCCATGGTCCCCAATGGCATTCCGCAATGTCAATGCCCATGCTGCGGATTTTTCCGCAGCGTATATGCTGCGGTCAAAAATCCGCCGCATGTTCATTAATTTTGCGTTTCCGCATGCGGATGGTACCCAAGTCTGGAGGAGAGGAGACTCTCATCCAGACCTGGGTACCAAAGAACCTGTAAAAAAAAGAATAAAATAAAGTTTATACTTATCTTCTGATGTTTTCCCTCCGTCGCGCTGTTGTCTGAAGGACCTGCCACGTCATTGAGTCATGTGACCCACCACATGACTCAATGACGTCACCGCAGGTCCTGCACACAACAGCGTGAGCCGCTCAAGACTCCGGACGGGGCACAGAATGCATCGGTAGGTGAGTATAAACTTTATTTTTTTATTTTTTACCATTCTGATTCTTTTTTTTTTAACTATTACTTGGTCACACTATATAAATCCATGCCGATTGCATGGATTTATATAGTGTGAACAAGTTGTCAAGCACTTTTCCAAGTGATGCTTGAATCACTTGGAGAAGTGCTTGATAACCCGCATGCGGAAATGCATGCAAAGACGCCTCACAAACGCTTCTACCTGGCGGGAAAACCGCATGTAAAATCCGCATGCGATTTTCCCGCCAGGGAGAAGCGTAAAAAATATGCTTCATTTCCGCAACGTGGGCAAATAGCCTTTCTACCGCGATTACGCTGCATATTCGCGGCCATTGAGGAACATTGAAACGCAGAAAACCCGCAGGTATATGTGGATTTGCTGCGTTTCAATTAAATTCAATGGCCACGAATTTGCAGCGTAATCGCGGTGCGTGTGGTACCCAGGATGAAGAGGAGACTACACTCCTCTTCATCCCGGCTACCACGCGGTGAAAAAAAGAAATAAAAAAGTTAAAAATAAGCAAAACCTGTATATTCACCTCTCCGGCGGCCCCCGGTCTGCTCCCGGTCATGTCCTCTCTGCTTGGCGTCCCGCGGGGTACTGTCAGGACCTGCGGTGACGTCATTTAGTCACCTGATGGTCACGCGACCGCTGACATTGGCGGTCTGGTGATGGTCGCGTGACCATCAGCTGACTAAATGACGTCACTGCAGGTCCTGACAGTACACTGCGGGACGCCGAAGAGAGCGGATCGCAGGATCGCCGCCGGGAGCAGACTGGAGGAGACCAGAGAGGGTTTTTTTTTTTATTTTTAACTTTTTAATTCTTTTTTTTTTTTTTTTTTTTTTACTATAGATGTTGCATTTAAAGCATCAGTTGTTCACACATTATAAATCCATGCTGGTTGCATGGATTCATATTGTGTGACCAACTTGTCAAGCACTTTTCCAAGTGATGCTCAAAATCGCTTGGAAAAGTGCTTGAAAAAACACTGAAAAAACGCTTCTCTCTGGCAGAAAAAACTCATGTAAATCTGCATGCGTTTTTTTCTGCCAGAGAGAGGCAAAAACGCTCTGCATCAAATCTGCTACGTGGGCACATAGCCTAAAGATTTGTTTTTATTTAATAGGGATTTTATAGTATGGCAAGATATATAATAAATGTCTGACCACTCGGACTCCAGCAGTACAGCTGAGAACTGAGGATGGAATGGTGGTTGGCATGCTCAGTCTTTGCTCTGTTCATTGTCTATGGAACTGCTGGCGCACATCTCTTTCTGGCAGTACCATAGACAATGAATGGAGCAGAGGAGCATGCACACCTCCTATCCAGACAAGACTCAGGGTTCCAGAGTCCCGTTCTCTGGGGTGCTGGGCATCCCAGCCCTATGTATAGGGGAGATCTTGCAATTTTTAGAAAGCCCCTTTATTGCTGACTTTAACTCCTTTAAATACGTAAAATATGCATCAGAATGCTGATTAAGCTAATATTGGCATTCTACAAGGCTCTTGCACACTGGTAGAAAGATACAGCGATCCTACAGAAAGAAACCTCTATACCTTGTATGAAATCTGAGGCATGCCGAGTTACTGTAGGGCCCTATAGATGTTTATGGATGCTGTGCTATTGCTCTGTACCGCCTAAACCTGTTGGTGTCTATTACATGATCATGTGCATGAGGCCCAGTGCTTTTGTGGCTAAATAGATATTAAATCACTGCAGATATTTTCCAAAATCGAGTGCAAAGCCTTTCTAGAAAAGTTTCTCTGAAGGGGTCTGGCTCCATACCGCCGGATATGGGACGTTTGGCTGTTCACATGAAGTAGTATGATAACGCAGTGATACAGTTTGAGTGAATACTCCTTGTATGTTTCTGGTGCTTAATTGTCCCCCTTATTACTGAATATTTCCTTTAGCATCTACCATATGCCGGAGTGCGCAGAACACGCCAAGACTAGTTACACACATGGTAAATGTGTGTCTATTATGCAGAATCTTCTGCTTTTCTCTCATTTGGCTAATTAAGTGGGAATCTGCATTAAGGCAAGTGGTATTTGCCTTTTAACATGATTTAAACTCCGTTTTAAGGGATTGTATCCAAAATATTTAATCTGTGCGCTCTGCAAGTGCTCCTTCTAATGGGTATTATGATAGTTCCAAGAGGAGCGCTGGCAGCTGTTTGGCTCTCTTACAAATGACAGTTTTGGTTGGCAGAGAGTTGGCTGCATGGTGAAGAGATTCTCCGAGACACAGACAGTATGTACAGGAGAGGAGAGATGCTCTATTGTTACAAGGTCATTGAAAGTGCAAGGTTATCCTTGAAGCAGAGGCACCATCTGGAGAATCTGGTGTGTACTTTCTACACAGAAGTCACGTTGCCTCCTGTGTCTTACTCGGCAGGAATTTGTAGAATCAAGGTACGTCTCTACAAAGGATCCGCCACTTCATAGGTGGCCTTGGATTTTGTAGCCTTTAGGTCACACATATTTGCAGGAGGTTTCAACCACCATTGTCGTTTTTATATACAGGCGTTCTGGATTCTCTTATTCCCGCCATTTAGTGATTTCTTGGTATTTGTTACGAAGTGTTTACTTTGTGACTATTTTTCATTCTCTACGGGTTCTTCTTTGTCCTATTCCTCTGTTTTGTTGGTCCCTTGATGTGTTCTTCCCAAAGCACTATGCTAAGACAGAAATCAGTTGGGTCATGAGTCCTGGCAAAGCTCTTGAGCATTATTTGACAAACTGACACAGTTTACTTATCCCTGGTCCATTGCCCAAGATATTCACTTGAGGTTTTCCTATCGGCTCCTGAGTTTCCTTTATAAGCTGTAAGCTCCAGCGAGCAGAGCCAGCACACCTTGTATCTGACGTTATCCTATTGTCATTAGTCTATGGTATATTGGAAGTTTCCGAGCTGAGAAATATACTGTGCTGAGGTTCCAGAACTGTAATTTGTTTTACTTTTGATATGTCCTGGCCTGCTGTGTGTTACGGGCTTATTAGAAATTCTTTTTTTTATGGATTAGGTGTCTCCAAAGAACCATAAATAACACATGCACAATACTTTATACAGAATGTGCAGGCTTATAACCCATAAATCCCCCACCAATACTGTATGCCAAAGGAGTCATTGACCGCTGCAGTATGTACTTCAGAGCAGGAGGGTCCACTCAGGAAACATTCCCTTATACCTCTTATTTCTCAGCTCTGCTCATGAAAACCAGTCTCACGATATAACCTTAATCTGCACATACTCCTAATCCCATCCATAGCCACAAGTCCCATTAGGAATAAAGTTGTACACAAGTTTCTCCCCTTGAGCATTTGCCCAGAGATGTAAATGATCTGGTATAACATTGCATTAGACCATTTAATTACCGAAGGCAGTAACCACAAGAGGGTCTAGCAACAAATGTCGTCTGTCCCAACAAGAAAATGAGTTAAATAAGACAATGGCTGTATTAGCACATATTAAGTAGGTGGCATTTGAAGTATAAAATACCCTTAAAGGCCAACCTGATGGCGAACCTGCCTCTAGCAGGACATAGGTACATCCCACCTGCCAAGACATAGGGAGAACACATTTTAAAGTGAATCTGTCAGTAAGCTCAACTCCCACCAAACCGCATATTTGGGCATACGTGTTTTTGAAACCTAAATCCATAGACTCAGTTATATCTTCCAAGTGTAGTCGTATTCCCAAGAAATCAACATTTTAATTGATATCCAATTGTGGCATTAAGTGCTCTGGGAATGACAGAGCACTTCCCCAGCCTCTGCCTCCTGAGGTTTCCCCAGCCAGTACCAGCCTCTTTAGTTTGATTGACAGCTCATTATTTCAGCAGGTGCAGACAGCTGAATATTCTGTCACCCAAGAGAATCGAAACAATTATGCAAATGACACTGATCAAACTCTGTCCAGACTGTCTCTAAAGAGTAAACTTATAAATTTGGACATTAAGCTGAAGTTAGTAATGTGCTGTAGTGTCATAATAAAGTACTTTTTAGTGATCTTCTCAACAAGATTCTACATGTATAAACCAAATCTAATATTATGGCCGTTGTTAGCAAGCAAAATAAGCGGAGGCTACATAGAACACACTCAAGTTACTTTGGAGTATGTTCAGTCTCGGCATTTCCATTGGATTTCTGATGCATATTTTTCCTTTGCCCTTTCACTAGCTGAAAAGCTGACTTTGTTTTCTAGAGCCCATGTTAAAATGTCTTTCCAACTGCTCATATATATATACACGGTACTTCTAATTGGCATTGTATAGTAAGATAAGTCAGTTCTGGGGACGTTGCATTAAGAATGTGTTTCTTGTATTAGCTCTGCTTTTTTCTTTTCCATGAGATGCTACCTTTTAGTATATGTGACCTCTGTTTATTTCCTTTGCAGATGCTATGGTAGCATTAATGTGTGCAAGTGCCATATTAATCAGACGGCTTAGCGAAACTAGGTCTTGGAAAGCTAGTGGAAAATTGCTGTTTTCAGCTCTTCTTTTAGAATATAGTCCCCAGCCAGTAAAAGCTCCATTACTGTCCACAGAGCCATCCTGGGTCACAGTAATGCCGATAATGCTCTCTAATGTGCAATATACAAACATTATGAGCAAGAAAAGTCATTTAAATAAACATGACCCTTTAATTTGCTTTCTGCTACAAGATTAAGTTTCCTTCTTTTTTACTGTTTAAAATTATTTAAATGAAGCTACCAAAGGCGCAGAGTGTTTTAGTATGTCTGGCTTACAGATACCAATCTCATGCTGAAAGGATTGTGTCTACGATGACCTGTACATAATTGTTTTTGAGCTTAGTGAGATAAAATACACTAGCCCTGTATATATCAGTAAATACAGATGCTTCTCACAAAATTAGAATATCATCAAAAAGTTAATTTATTTCAGTTCTTCAAAACAAAAAGTGAAACTCATATATTATATAGAGCAGGGGTCCTCAAACTTTTTAAACAGGGGGCCAGTTCATGGTCCCTCAGACCATTGGAGGGCCGGAATATAGTTTTAAAAAAAAAACTATGAACAAATTCCTATGCACACTGCACATATCTTATTTTGAAGTAAAAAAACCAATACAGGAACAAATACAACATTTAAAATGAAGAACAAGTAAAGTTAAATCAACCGGTATTTCAATAGGTAGGTAACTGTACCCAATAGTCAGCATAGGTCCCCAATAGGCAGTTAAATGTACCCAATAGACAGCATAGGTCCCCAATAGGCAGGTAAATGTCCCCAATAGGCAGGTAAATGTCCCCAATAGGCAGATAAATGTCCCCAATAGGCAGCATAGGTCCTCAATGGGCAGGTAAATGTTCCCAATAGGCAGGCTGTTTCCCCCTTATAATGCCATACGCAGGCTGTTTCCCCCTTATAATGCCATACGCAGGCTGTTTCCCCCTTATAATGCCCCATGCAGGCTGTTTCCCCCTTATAATGCCCCATGCAGGCTGTTTCCCCCTTATAATGCCCCATGCAGGCTGTTTCCCCCTTATAATGCCCCATGCAGGCTGTTTCCCCCTTATAATGCCCCATGCAGGCTGTTTCCCCCTTATAATGCCCCATGCAGGCTGTTTCCCCCTTATAATGCCCCATGCAGGCTGTTTCCCCCTTATAATGCCCCATGCAGGCTGTTTCCCCCTTATAATGCCCCATGCAGGCTGTTTCCCCCTTATAATGCCCCATGCAGGCTGTTTCCCCCTTATAATGCCCCATGCAGGCTGTTTCCCCCTTATAATGCCCCATGCAGGCTGTTTCCCCCTTATAATGCCCCATGCAGGCTGTTTCCCCCTTATAATGCCCCATGCAGGCTGTTTCCCCCTTATAATGCCCCATGCAGGCTGTTTCCCCCTTATAATGCCCCATGCAGGCTGTTTCCCCCTTATAATGCCCCATGCAGGCTGTTTCCCCCTTATAATGCCCCATGCAGGCTGTTTCCCCCTTATAATGCCCCATGCAGGCTGTTTCCCCCTTATAATGCCCCATGCAGGCTGTTTCCCCCTTATAATGCCCCATGCAGGCTGTTTCCCCCTTATAATGCCCCATGCAGGCTGTTTCCCCCTTATAATGCCCCATGCAGGCTGTTTCCCCCTTATAATGCCCCATGCAGGCTGTTTCCCCCTTATAATGCCCCATGCAGGCTGTTTCCCCCTTATAATGCCCCATGCAGGCTGTTTCCCCCTTATAATGCCCCATGCAGGCTGTTTCCCCCTTATAATGCCCCATGCAGGCTGTTTCCCCCTTATAATGCCCCATGCAGGCTGTTTCCCCCTTATAATGCCCCATGCAGGCTGTTTCCCCCTTATAATGCCCCATGCAGGCTGTTTCCCCCTTATAATGCCCCATGCAGGCTGTTTCCCCCTTATAATATAATGCCCCATGCAGGATGTCCCTTTCTCACACCATATAATGCCCCATGCAGGATGTCCCTTTCTCACACCATATAATGCCCCATGCAGGATGTCCCTTTCTCACACCATATAATGCCCCATGCAGGATGTCCCTTTCTCACACCATATAATGCCCCATGCAGGATGTCCCTTTCTCACACCATATAATGCCCCATGCAGGATGTCCCTTTCTCACACCATATAATGCCCCATGCAAGATTTCACTCCCCTGTCTTTATAATGCCCCATGCAGGATGTCCCCCCCATATCATGCTCCATGCAGGATGTCCCCCCCATATCATGCTCCATGCAGGATGTCCCCCCCATATCATGCTCCATGCAGGATGTCCCCCCCATATCATGCTCCATGCAGGATGTCCCCCCCATATCATGCTCCATGCAGGATGTCCCCCCCATATCATGCTCCATGCAGGATGTCCCCCCCCATATCATGCTCCATGCAGGATTTCACCCCCCCATATCATGCCCCATGCAGGATGTCCCCCCCATATCATGCTCCATGCAGGATTTCACCCCCCCATATCATGCCCCATGCAGGATATCACTCCCCTGTCTTTATAATGCCCCATGCAGCATGTCACCCCCCCCCCATATAATGCAGCATGTCACCCCCCATATAATGCCCCATGCAGGATTTCACCCCCCATATAATGCCCCATGCAGGATGTCACCCCCCCATATAATGCCCCATGCAGGATATCACTCGCCTGTCTTTATAATGCCCCATGCAGCATGTCACCCCCCCATATAATGCCACATGCAGCATGTCACCCCCCCATATAATGCCACATGCAGCATGTCCCTTTCCCCCCATATCATGCCCCATGCAGGATGTCACCCCCCCATATTATACCCCATGCAGGATGTCACCCCCCCCCATATTATACCCCTTGCAGGATGTCACCCTCCATATAATGACCTATGCCTCCATACATTAAAAAAAAAAAAATCCAATACTCACTTCTCACTTGCTGTCGCTGCTCTGGTCTGGACTCCAGCGTCGCGGCGGCGTTGTCCCGCTCTGCGCTGCCTGTGACAGCACTCGGGAGGGCGCGGTGTAAAGACGTCACCGCGCCCTCTGACCTGAGACGACACCGGAAGCGCAGAGCACGGAAGACAGCGGATCTGCAGAGTCACGGGGAGAGGTAAGTATCCGCCTGCCGGGGCCCTGAGCAAGCGGGGGGAAGGGCGGGCAATGGCACCGCTCTCCTCTCCTCCGCCCATAGCCCGGTGGGCCGGATGAAAGTCCTCCGCGGGCCGCATGTGGCCCGCGGGCCACAGTTTGAGGACCCCTGATATAGAGTCATTACAAACAGAGTGATCTATTTCAAGGGTTTATTTCTGTTAATGTTGATGATTATGGCTTACAGCCAATGAAAACGCAAAAGTCATTATCTCAGTAAATTAGAATACTTGTTTTTAAAATACAAAATGTTGGCCTACTGAAATGTATGTTTAGTAAATGCAAATACTTGGTCGGGCTCCTTTTGCATCAATTACTGCATCAATGCGGCGTGGCATGGAGGCAATCAGCCTGTGGCACTGCTGAGGTGTTATGGAAGCCCAGGTTGCTTTGATAGCAGCCTTCAGCTCATCTGCATTGTTGGGTCTGGTGTGTCTCATCTTCCTCTTGACAAAACCCCATAGTGGGGTTAAGGCCAGACGAGTTTGCTGGCCAATCAAGCACAGTGATACATACTGTTGTTTATAAACCAGGTATTGGCACTTTTGGCAGTGTGGATAGGTGCCAAGTCCTGCTGGAGAATGAAATTTCCATCTCCAAAAAGCTTGTTGGCAGAGGGAAGCATGAAGTGCTCTAAAATATCCTGGTAGACGGCTGCGCTGACTTTGTTCTTGATAAAACACAGTGGACCTACACCAGCAGATGACATGGCTCCCCAAACCATTACTGATTGTGGAAACTTCACACTAGACCTCAAGCAGCTTGGATTGTGGCCTCTCTACTCTTCCTCCAGACTCTGGGACCTTGACTTCCAAATGAAATGCAAAATTGACTCTCGTCTGAAAACAACACCTTGGACCACTGAGCAACAGTCCAGGTCTTTTTCTCCTTGGCCCAGGTAAGACGCATCTGGCGTTGTCTATTGGTCACAAGTGGCTTGGCACAAGGAATGCGACACTTGTAGCCCATGTCCTGGATACGTCTGTGTGTGGTGGCTCTTGAAGCAATGACTCCAGCAGCAGTCCACTCCTTGTGAATCTCCCCAAAATTTTTGAATGGCCTTTTCTTAACAATCCTTTCAAGGCTGCAGTTATCCCGGTTGCTTGTGCACCTTTTTCTACCACACTTTTTCCTTCCACTCAACTTTCCATTAATATGCTTGGATACAGCACTCTGTGAACAACCAGCTTCTTTGGCAATGAACTTTTGTGGCTTATCCTGCTTGTGGAGTGTGTCAATGACTGCCTTCTGGACATTTGTCAAGTCAGCAGTCTTCCCCATGATTGTGAAGCCTACTGAAACAGACTAAGGGACCCTTTTAAACACGTAGGGAGCCTTTGCAAGTGTTTTTTGTTAATTACTCTAATTTACTGAGATAGTGACATTTGTGTTTTCATTGTCTGTAAGCCATAATCAACATTAACAGAAATAAACACTTGAAATAGATCACTCTGTTTGTAATGACTCTATATAATATATGAGTTTCACTTTTTGTATTGAAGAACTGAAATAAATTAACTTTTTGATGATATTCTAATTTTGTGAGAAGCACCTGTATATTCCCTGGACATGCCACTTCTCTATACATAATGGACCAGAACGTGTTTTTTTTTAATCGTGTATTTAAAGCGAACTTGCCATTGGGATATCTTTACTAGTAAAGAGCCTTTAATCCATATAAAATCCTTACCTGGCTTGTAGAATTTTGTGCTAACATCTTAGAGAAATCCAACTTTGAAGTTTTAAACGCAAGTACAGGGGATAAGCACTGCACTTCTAGCGCTCCTGCCTCTCTCCCTTTTCCCCACCCACCACCGGCCTCTTGTATACAGATCACTTTTGTCTCAGTGACCTGCCTCCACTGCCTGAAAATTTGCACAGGCATCGTCATTGTCATGGGGTCGTCTCCACAGAGGAAGTGGCACATGCATAATAAGCTCCTGATGACGCTGCGAGAGCCAGACTATTGCTCTGCGTAGGCACTGTCATTGCGTCGGGGTAGTCTTCTCAAAGCTTGTGATGCATGCACAGATTATGGCCGCGTTCACACGTTCAGTATTTGGTCAGTATTTTACATAAGTATTTGTAACCAGGAGTGGCTGAAAAATACAGAAGTGGTGACGTGTTTCCATTATACTTTTCCTCTTATTGTCCCACTCCTGCTTTTGGCTTACAAATACTGAGGTAAAATACTGATCAGATACTGAACGTGTGAATGTGGCCTAATAGCCTTGCTCTCGCAACGTCATAAGCTTACTGCACATGCGCTGCCTCCTCTGAGAAGACAACCCCAGGGTAATGACAATGCCTCTGTAAAATCTTGGGTGGGGAAGGCGGGTCCTTGAGACGAGTGACCTGTCCATCCGAGGCTGGTGGCAGTCGGGGAAATGGGAGAGAAGCAAGAGAGCTGGAAGTGCTGTGCGCTCTGCCCCCTGTAGTTGCAACTAAAACTTCAAGGCTGGATTTCTTGAAGATGTCTGAATAAAATTCTCCAGTCAAGATATGGATTTAATAAGGATTAAAGGCTCTTTACTCACATACCATTAGTTAGGAGTGTCATGTTTGCTTTAAAGCCTCATTCAAAATCTGTTTTTCACATACGTGTTCTGTCCGTGGCTTTCACAGACTATAATGAGTACGTGTTTTACGTGGCTGTTCACATGTTTGTGTTTTTTTTGCAGACTGAGTAGTCACAGCCCACACTCACCAATGAAAGTTGGTGTCTGTGATAAATCACTGACCGCAGACATTGCCGCCCATGTGCTGGCCGTGATTAACCTTATAATGAATAGGAGAAGCTTTGCAGCATCATAATCACTGATGAAACACTGATAGTAAAAACTGACTCACGGACCAAACACTGATGAAACACGGACCGTTTTTGCATACAAGAAAAATGACTGCTATCTGAATGAGGCCTAAGAGCGTGTAAGCGTACTGCATGTTTAGTGTTGACGTGGTGCTGCTTGTGTTATATTCTTTTCTTCTTGGACATTGAATGCTACCATGTGCACACTGACTTATATGCCACTTTATCTGTATTACCCATAGACAGTTCAGCCAGGATACTAGGTAGGTGTCTTTATCCAGATCACCCGGCTAGAGTGTGCAGGGTCTCCTCTGTGTTTTTACCGGTGGGGATAGAAAGTGTCAGGCTGTCTGCAACATTTAGTTCAGAACATGTGGCTTCATCAGGTAGCTTACGCCTCATTGCTTTCAATAGAAGTGGTCTGGGCCAGCCAGCTGTGATATGAAATATTGAGCAAGACGCTAACACTGCATTTATTTTAATGTAAAAATCCCTTCCCTGGGAGAAGCCAAGAAGGGCAGGATTGGCAGGGACCTGTGAGAGAATTGCAGAAAGTGTTCACTCTTCCACTGTTAATTGTTGGGGAGTGTTGTACCTGCTTACAGTATAAAGTATATAAACACGTAGTGTGCTGGCATATGTATACAAGATGGATGTATGCAAGTGTATCGGTGTATAATATATGGCCAAATATGTAGACATTCTGATATATGAACCTGTCAGTGATATCAGTAATGTATAGTGAAGGTTCCCTGATTACATTAAAGGGAATCTGTCACCAGATTTTTGCTACCTCATCTGATTGCAGCATAATGCCGAGAGAAAGACTACCGATTCCAAAGATGTATCACTTAGATTACTTGGGGCAGCAGTTGTGACAAAATCAGAGTTTTTAGATATGGCATGTAGCAGAGCTTAGGAAGCTAATCCTTCCCACACCAGGATTTCTATGTAGATTGTCTATTGACAGTGAGCTGCTTATCAGAGGAGGCGGCGTGGTCGGACTACTTGGCAGGAGGGAACTAGTCTGGGCAATGATAACGTCCTAGTGATAAAACACTCATTGTATGGAAACAGCACACAGCCTGATAAGTGACACATCCCTGAAATCTGTGTCTCAGTCCCTACCTCATGCTGTTCTGAGATTATATAGCAAAAACCTGCTGACAGATTCCCTTCAAGAGCTGCATTATTTTAGAGATCTCATTTATTTGGTATTTTGGAGATGCTCTGACCCGTTTCTTTTACCTATCACAATTTTTCCAAGTCTCTTACATTCTCCTGCTTGCCCAAATTTCCTGGGGAACTTTTCGGCAAACACTGCAGCTTGCCGAATCCTAATAGTGTGTATTCATGTGATATACATACTTGCGGTCATGTGGACTATCTTCTCATCTCTTTATGTCAATAGGACATTGAGTGAAGCAAATCAAAGGCTAGTCAGACCCTTTGCATGTTTGTGGTCATGTGATGACATCTCGAGCAGAGCCGAATCTGAACATACTGTTGGGATCTCTTGCCGAAAAGGACTTGACAACCCTAATGTTATTCATTTCACCTCTTGGTGATTTTAATGTTATGGCTGTCCAGTATATATGACATATTTTAAAACTAAAGTATAGACACTATTGTGTCGGTCCTCAGGGACTGCTGCCTGCTTAACAGGCGGTTTACATCTGTTTGCTACATTGACGGATGCAGCAATACCTTGTTTATGGATTGTATGTACTTGCTACATGAAATTTTAAAATCTAGTCATGCATAATGCAGATGCCACAAAAATGTGACCTTGTCTGGAGATATTTAGATTGCTTGCAATAGCAGATAATGTAAGGGAAGACACATGATGTCTCTGTTGATCCTACCAGGATTATGCTAGACCGGGAAACATGTTTGTTTTGCTTTTGTCTGACATTGGCACTGAGCAGAACTGACAAGCAATCTGTGAATGGAGGCACCCAGGCTGAGGTACTGTTGTCCTGTCCTCTTGTGTCTACCACGGAATGTTGAGGTCTAGCACCGTGCACATTGTTCACTATATAGTGCTGTGCACACTGCACGTTCAAAGCCTTGAACCTCAAGGGAATATGTCTAGATAAATACCTGCTTTAAATATTAGCTCATTTTCTGGTAAGTGTATTCTTTTTGTAAGTTTTTGATAACTTTTTTCATACCAGAGTATTTAAAAAATGTGGCATTTTTCATACTGCCCACTAGGCTGAATATTTGACTACTACTTCCCGATCTTTTCAGCAGCAATCTGGACATTAACAGAACAACACTGGCTCAGATCTTATTAGTTTGTATAGAATCTCATACAGACGTCCATGCAATACGGTCCGAGCACGGACTAGCCGTGGGTCTCCTGACCTGAGCATGGCCACCTTATAGGAATATATGAAGCTATCCTGCTCGGGTCAGGAGACCCACATCCAGTCTGCACATTGTGGTCCGTGTTGCTCAGATGTCTGCATGAGCTCTAGCATCATATTCTCATCCTGCTGTAATCTGGGTAGAGGTCATTGTGAAGCTGTAACAGCACCTGTTGTGAATGGTGGATCCTGTGTTATATAGGCATTACTTTTCATTGTAATCCTGTCTGTCATGATAATCAGACGCCTGAAAAGTCTTCTGTACAGAGCAGGAAGTGTGTGAATTGTGCTATGAACATTACACACTGTGAAATATTATTTTTACATTTTTTTTTTTTTTATGTGGGAGGAAGTTTGAACTTGATGGACCTACGTCTTTATTCAACCTACGTTACTATGAGCTTTAGGTACAAATGTTTGTTTTAATGCATTTTTTAAAATGAAAAAGGGAAACCTGATGAAACATGAAAGGGAACATGATGTTCAACAGCTATTGTAAAATTGTCTGCTTTTAGGAAATATATGGTATATAGGGGTACACTTATTTTTTATGTTGTGTAAATCCCTTTAATCTATAGTTTGTCACTTTTTTTAAAGTAGATTTCTGATCCTTATATTTACAGTGATTTTATAAAGATTCGTATACGTGAGCTATCTAACTTTCTGCTTGGGTGACACATTTTGGCCACTAAGTTTTATTCATTACTTTATAAATAATTTCACTTTTGCAAAGAAAATATATGTAGGTACCTTCACATATGAAGTACCGAGTGGCTTTTTGACAATGTACCAGGTTTCCAATGTAATAAATAGTTGTTAAGAATTAATTTGATATTTTTATGTTGTAATTTTAGATTTTGTTCATGTCAAAAGTGCAAGCGTCCTTGCATCCAGAGGTGTAAAATGTCCTAATATCATTATAAATGAGAGGTGAAGCATGGAAGTCATTATGGGATATCATTCTGCCGTCTTTATACATGGTCTTCATTTTTTTGGCTGCAAAGCTCTGCAGCTTCTCCTGTGATGGGTGGAAAATGTAATCCTTTTTCAATAATTTCTATTGATCATTTTTTATAATGTAAATATGGGAAGGCAAGAGTGAAGGAAATATGGAGGAGGGGAGGAAAGGTATACAAATTTTAATAGGGAGGAAATAGGGAAGGGTAATGGAAACAAAGGATAATATGGGGAATATAGTCCCTAAAAAGGGACGTAAATGTAATCCTGATACAAAGTAGCTGCAGTTGAAATCACTTTTAGGCCATAGCACACAGCTATGCATCCGACTCGTAGTATTTTATTTATAGAATTGTAAGCCAGACCTATTCCGCACAATGGACCTCTGGAGAGCGGTTTTTACAACTACCTGAGCCTCTTTTATCAATACTCTGAGTATTTAGAGCGTTACACCAACTTGTGCTCACTGAACATCTACCATAGGCTATTACTTACAAAAACAGAGACTAGTCAATACTCTAGTACGTTCCAGCTTAACCCGCCAATCTAATGCTGGTGTAAATAGCCTATAAGTCTCTTGTCCTATGTGATTGATAATATAGTGCTGGTATACTCAGCTAAATAATCATTAGAACCCACAAAAGCTCTACACTAATAAATACCATGAAATTCCTTAAAGAACAAAATATAAACAACCCAAAAAAATGCTAAGTTAAGATTATAGTGTTGTAATTAGCATAGTACAATAATGGTAATATTAAGGCATATGAGGGATGAACAAATATGTATAATAATAACATTTATTAAGTAATTATCAAAAGGCAGTATACATATACATGGCAAGAGATCTCAGGAAAAAGATGAAAAGGTGATCAAATTAGATCAATAGATTCATGAAAGGAAGACGCAATGAATCCCCCAAAGGAATACTCCCCAGATTAGTATACAATATACAAAAAGGGCGTTGGTACAAGCAACAGTGACTGGCCATTAGTGATGAGCGAGCGTGCTCATTTAACCCTTTTATCGAGCACGCTCGGGTGCTTACCGAGCTTCTTCGGGATGCTCATATACTATGTTCAAGTCCCTGCATCTGCATGATTTACAGCTGTAAGACAGCCTCAACACATGTGAGGATTCCCTAACAAACAAGCAATCCTTGCACACAATATACGAGCACGCCGAAGATACTCAGTAAGCGTGCTCGGTGAAAGGGTTAAACGAGCACACTCGCTCATCACTAATGGCCATCAATAAATTAACAAAATATTTGACAATAGTGTTGCAAACCAATATAAATAACAATATATGGGAAAATACCTAGGCACTATAAGGTATTATGGACCTATGCGCAAGAGCCCTGTCTAGATAGAGTTCGAAATAACTATTATACAGTAACATATATATTCTCAAAATATATTAATATAAGTGAATTCTGTTTATAGACTGATAGTAAGGCAAGATTAAATGAGACTGTCATTGAAGTGCTTGTCGCCCCCCTCCTGTGTCTCTCCCGGTACCCATCATACTGGCATCACCATGTCTTTAGGTAATGGCTATCTCCTATAGTTATTCTTACTTATGCAGTTTATTTAGTACATGCATTTAGTATGTTACCTACTTTAGCACTCTATGCATTGTATTTATGACATGCTTTGCCAGTTATATACTTGACACACTGTCATTTGTCCTTCTATTTATTTTCCCATATATTGTTATTTATATTGTTTTGTAAAATTGTCAAATATTTTGTCTAATTTGATCACCTTTTCATCTTTTTCCTGACAGGTGTGTTGTTTTAGCAGACCTCTTGCCATATACAGTACAGACCAAAAGTTTGGACACACCTTCTCATTTAAAGATTTTTCTGTATTTTCAGGACTATGAAAATTGTACATTCACACTGAAGGCATCAAAACTATGAATTAACACATGTGGAATTATATACTTAACAAAAAAGTGTGAAACAACTGAAAATATGTCTTATATTCTAGGTTCCTCAAAGTAGCCACCTTTTGCTTTGATGACTGCTTTGCACACTCTTGGCATTCTCTTGATGAGCTTCAAGAGGTAGTCACCGGAAATGGTTTTCACTTCACAGATGTGCCCTGTCAGGTTTAAAAAGTGGGATTTCTTGCCTTATAAATGGGGTTGGGACCATCAGTTGTGTTGTGCAGAAGTCAGGTGGATACACAGCTGATAGACCTACTGAATAGACTGTTAGAATTTGTATTATGGAAGAAAAAAGCAGATAAGTAAAGAAAAATGAGTGGCCATCATTACTTTAAGAAATGAAGGTCAGTCAGTGCGAAAAATTGGGAAAACTTTGAAAGTGTCCCCAAGTGCAGTTGCAAAAACCATCAAGTGCTACAAAGAAACTGGCTCACATGAGGACCGCCCCAGAAAAGGAAGACCAAGTGTCACCTCTGCTTCTGAAGATAAGCTTATCCGAGTCACCAGCCTCAGAAATTGCAGGTTAACAGCAGCTCAGATTAGAGACCAGGTCAATGCCACACAGCATTCTAGCAGCAGACACATCTCTTCAACAACTGTTAAGAGGAGACTTTGTGCAGCAGGCCTTCATGGTAAAATAGCTGCTAGGAAACCACTGCTAAGGACAGGCAACAAGCAGAAGAGACTTGTTTGGGCTAAAGAACACAAGGAATGGACATTAGACCAGTGGAAATCTGTGCTTTGGTCTGATGAGTCCAAATTTGAGATCTTTGGTTCCAACCACCGTGTCTTTGTGCGATGCAGAAAAGGTGAACGGATGGACTCTACATGCCTGGTTCCCACCGTGAAGCATGGAGGAGGAGGTGTGATGGTGTGGGGGTGCTTTGCTGGTGACACTGTTGGGGATTTATTCAAAATTGAAGGCATACTGAACCAGCATGGCTACCACAGCATCTTGCAGCGGCATGCTAATCCATCCAGTTTGCACTTAGTTGGACCATCATTTATTTTTCAACAGGACAATGACCCCAAACACACCTCCAGGTTGTGTAAGGGCTATTTGACCAAGGAGGAGAGTGATGGGGTGCTACGCCAGATGACCTGGCCTCCACAGTCACCAGACCTGAACCCAATCGAGATGGTTTGGGGTGAGCTGGACCGCAGAGTGAAGGCAAAAAGGCCAACAAGTGCTAAGCATCTCTGGGATGCTATAATTCCACATGTGTTAATTCATTGTTTTGATGCCTTCAGTGTGAATGTACCATTTTCATAGTCATGAAAATACAGAAAAATCTTTAAATGAGAAGGTGTGTCCAAACTTTTGGTCTGTACTGTATATGTATACTGCCTTTTGATAATTACTTTATTATTATTAGACGTATTTGTTCATCCCTCATATGCCTTTCTATAATGGTACTATTCTAATTACAACACTACATCTTGACCGAATAGGCATTTTTTTCGGTTGTAAATAATCATTCAATGCAGTCTGAGTCGTGCTCGGCAAACTCTGTTTGCATCAGTTTATTCAAGAGCAAAATGCAGCTATTTTCATTGGATCCTCTGTAAAGCCATGCCGCCCATGTGCCCAGTTTTACTTCTTCCCCTTCCAGCATCTCCATACACTGCCCATCATTATTCTTACCCCATTGCTCACCAGTTACATCGGTCATGGTTATTTGGATAAGAATAGCCGGCATTGCCAGTGTTGGAAGAGTTAACTAAGGACCTCTCGCTGACAGTGCAGCCCCTGCATTAACGCTGTGTAATGAAGTGTTCCCTTTCAGCCAGCACAATTAGGAACATTCAGAAGCCTCATTTAGGTCTTCCATCTAATGTAGTCTCTGAGGATAAGGATGGCTCATCAACTGACTGTTGTCTAGCATAAAAAGCTTTGCAGGAAATTTCAGATTGTCCGCCCTTTTATTTTATTTTATTTTACAGCAGTTATTCCACATTTGTCAAATGTAATGGGAATCTTCTTTCCTTTTTCATTCTTAAACAGGACCTATCACCAGGTCAGAAGTGGCCAGTTTTTGCTTTTATTTTACTCCTGCTGCTCCCTTGAGTATTCTGGGCTCATTCAGCTTTTCACGTACTTTACGTGTTTTTCACGTATGGAGCTTGTACCCATCATAGTCTACGGTGCTGTTCACATATCTGCAATTTTACCAAGGGCAGATTTTACCCATGAATTGAAAATTGGGATAACGATTGATCAGTCCAGGAAAAGAAAGAAGCAGATTTATTTCAGAAGAAATATTACAAAGTTTCTTATTTTCATGTTTACTATTGATTTATGAAAAAAATGGTTATTCTTTAATGCAAGTGAATTGGGGTTTTTCATCCATAAAACAAAAGCAAATTAAAAAAAAAAAGTAAAGATGACAGAGCATTTGGTAGAAAACTTAAGATTGCTTTAGTGATTCAAGGCTAAAAAAAAGTAGTATAAAAATTTTATGTGTGATTCCAGCCTTAAAATGGGTGTCCAATTAAAAAAAAATCATAAATTATTAATCTGCATTATGCCAGGTTCCCTGATTGTCCGGTGTGCCCCTTTGGTCCCAGGGTCGGCAGCACTGCTTTGCTCCTGTGCTTTTCTCTGCTGTGCTGTGTGTGAAGCCAGTAAACCAGTCCCTAAAGCCTCATTCAGACCCCAATGATTTTGGATCTGATTTTCATCAGTATGTCAGTTTTTTACCATCATTATTTCATCAGTGATTTTCACGTATGAATAAATGACAAAGCTCCTATACAGTTCAATGTTAATGGCGGACAGCACATGGATTGTATACTGATGCCATCTGTGTGCTGTCCATGATGATGTTCACAGAACCATAGACTTGCATGGGTAATTTTGATCCACCACTCTGATCAAAAGCAGTCATGTCCCAATGATTTATTTGCCGACATACAGTCCGAAAAAACTCATGGACCTGTGAACAGACCCATAGACTATCTTTGAAAATCACGGTCGTGTCAATGAGACCATACACAGAGAATAACACTGATTTAAAGGGAACCTGTCACCAGGTTTGTCCCATATGGGATACGGCCACCAGCTTTCAGCACTCATATGCAACATACTAATATGCTGCATATATGCCCCCGATCTGGCCTGTAACAAAAGAAAAACACCTTTTATTATACTCACCTGTTGGGTGGTCCGGTACCATGGGTGTCTCTGATCCGGTGCCTCCCTTCTTCTTTCGATGCAGTCCTCATTCTGTGCTTCATGTGAATGACGCATGCTACGTCATCCACACAGTGTCCCTGGCATCGCGCTCCCGCACAGGCGCACTTCTCTGCACTGACCAGGACAGAGCAGAGTACTGCAGTGTGCATGTGCGGGAAAGGTCAAAGAGGAGAGCGATGCCGGGGACACTCGTGTGAATGATGTATCCTACATCATCCACACAATCACAGGAGGAGGACTTCATCACAAGAAGAGAGGGGGCACCGGATCAAGACCAGTGACACCCATCGGACCCAATCGCCCCAAAGGTGCTTTTCTTTTGTAGGTGTTTTTCTTTTGTTGCACGTCGTATCGGGGGCATATATGCAGCATATTAGTATGATGTATATGAGGGCTGGAAGGTGGTGGCTGTATCTCATATGGGGCAAACATGGTGACCGATTCCCTTTAACTATCGAAACAAACCAGTCAGCCACTGGAGACACTGTCCTGTGTTGAACACAGGACCGGATGTGGAGGTGTCTCACCCAGGCATATTGAAAGATTGGTGCACTTCGCATAAGTGATGCATATTAGTAAGTCGTGTATATTTCCTTTTAAGAACATTTAAACATCATTTTTTAAATATACATTGTCGTTTAATCATTTTCTTCTAGTGATTCAGCGTTGTAATGTACATTGAATATCAGTAAATACCTAAGCTGGTGCATTCAATATGTATATATTAGCACATGAATGTGGTCTCCTGTACTTCTCAAGGATGCATCAGAGATCAAATGGAGGTTTTCAAAAGGTCACATTGGGTCATTAATCACATTGAGAAGAAATTTGCCTGCCTATTCCCTCTCATCTTCATGCCTTGGTATTACCGTATTCTTCACACTAGAAGTCGCACCCCAGGTTGAGGCAGCAGAAAATGGGAAGAAAATCTCTCTTGCTAATTATCTTCCCTGGAGCTATAAGGAACTGGTGAGGTTAAGAAACAAGTGCCCTCTGCCCAGACATTACTTCAGAAATAACCATGACTTATTAAACCATTAGTACGACGTTCCATATTCTTTGATGCAGAATCAGGATATATGAGCTGAGTATGTCATTTGGAGCAAGTGTTGTAAACTTGGATTGGATTCGGTCCTACACACTTTCCATGTTATAAACCGACTAGATACATCTTAACAAGTCGAGAAATAGTTGGTCAGAAGCCATATAGTTGGGAGAGATGAATATAGAAAAGGAAATGGCACAGATACTAAATGTAACAATTTTTAACTTTTGCTATATTTATGTGCTGCCATGAAAGCAGTATACTTCTTTGGAGGAGCAATCTACTGCTGTGTCTATAAAATTGTAGCCATGTGAACACTTGCCCACTTTGTTTCTAGGGATTTTATTGCACCATATTAACAGTGCTAACCTGTGAAGTGGCCCCTTCTACCACCGGCTGACATCACCACAGCTCAGGGGGCTCAAACTTGGCTGGGTATATGGGCCGCACATAGAAAAAATGTGAATTTGAAAGGCCGCATTCTTTACAGGACGAGATGACATTTTTTGAACATTTTTGGCGTGTTTATTTTATTGTTTTAAATTGCATTTTTTGTCACCAATTCACCCCATACAATAATGTCGTGTTCCAAGTAGTGCCATATATTGATGCAGACCAACATCGTATAGTAATATGCCCATCCAGGTCCTCATCTTGTATTAATGTACCCCATCCTGGTCCTCATCTTGTATCAATGTCCCCCCACATCCTAGTCCTCATCTTGTATTAATGTCCCCCATCTTGGTCCTCATCTTGTAGTAATGTCCCCCATCCTGGCCCTCATCTTGTATTTATGTCCCCCATCCTGGCCCTCATCTTCTAGTAATGTACCCCACCCTGGTCCTCATGTTTTAGTAATGTCCCCAATCCTAGTCTCCATCTTGTGCTAATGTTACCATCCTGGTCCCCATCTTGCAGTAATGTTCCCCATCTTGTAGTAATATGCTCCCATCCTGGTCCCCATCTTGTAGTAATGACCCCATCCTGGAATAATGACCCCATCCCGGTCCCCCATCTTGCAATAATGACCCCATCCCGGTCCCCCATCTTGCAATAATGACCCCATCCTGGTCCCCCATCTTGCAGTAATCACACCATCCTAGTCACCCATCTTGCAATAATGACACCATCCTGGTCCCCATCTTGTAGTAATGTCCCCATCTTGCAGTAGTGACCCAATCCTGGTCCCCCATCTTGTAGTAATGTCCCCATCTTGCAGTTTTGACACCATCCTGGTCCCTATCTTGTTGTAATGTCCCCATCCTTTTCCATCATCTTGCAGTAATGGCCCCATCTTTCCGTATTTACCCCATCCTGGTTCCTCATCTTGCAGTGATGACCCCATCCTGGTCCCCATGTTGCTCTTCACATACATCTTAAAAAATATATAGAAAAGATACTTCTCACCTGATCTCCATTGCTTGGCGAACAGCGTCCTCTTCTCCACAGCCAAGTCACTTGATGGCAGTGACACCATATGCTGCCTGCGCCGGGATTCCAATGTCAGCTGGTGGCTGATATTGTTCTTGTGTCACAAAGAGCTTGTCTCTGCACCGCAATACATTTCAATTGAATGTGCGCACATTCAACAGAAAAGTAGCTCTGATGTCGGCGGCCCACTAGACCAGGCCACACCGTCACAGGGGAGCTCTGGTGCCTGCTGGCCACACGAAGCAGCCTCAGTGGCCGCATGTGGCCCGCAGGCCGTGTGTTTGAGACCCCTGCCTTAGCTCATCATCCAGCCTCTGAAGTGTGTTTTAAACAGAGGAGAATGCAGCCTCTATTTAGGCTGGGCCATCAGCAAACTAGATACAAGAGGGCTGGGCAGGAAGCTGAGCATATCACTTCAGACAGGGGAATCCACAACCAACTATGGTTCCATCAATGACTGGCAGTGCTCTTCATGAGCCCTCTGCCACAGTCACCAGATCCGGCACCACCATGGCTCCTGACTTCGAACTATAAGACCCTGAAAAATATTTTTAGTAAAAGAAAAAATCCTGCAAAAAAGTGTGGCTTGTAGTCTGAAAAATACAGCATATTAACCATTGACTATGCATCATATTGCATTTTTCCTGTAATAGATTTGTCCCTGATAGATTTTGCTTGTGCTGAAATTAATACTAAGGTAGGTCTTGGGGAGGTCCCCTTTCCTCCGGCGTTGCTTTGGTCAGCATTTATAAATGTGTTTCTGTTCCCTTCGATGCATCGTCTCTCCCTCCTTTCAGTCCGTCCCTGCTGGGTGCTGCTAACACTGCAAGTTCAGCCTCATTTGTTAGGCCAGCACCCGTATAAATTTAATTTCCCTGGGGGGACGGATAGGCTTTGTTTGAACAAACCTTAGTCTTCTCGCTGTAATTTGTCCATCCTGTGAAATATTTGAAGGTTATATTGGGGTACTCTAGGCATGCTGATTTTTGAAGCTGTCGGTAGCAAGTTGTACCACTGTGGCATCATAAAAACAGGTGAAATATACATCTATGGAGATTGGCGTTGTTGTTTTTAGATGCTTTACGTGTTATAGTTTTATCCTATCTAAATTAAATAGGAAATTCCCCTAAAAAAATATAAATAAATAAACTTTGGAAATGAGGGCAAGTCGCAGTTTGCAAAAATAATAAAGCAGAATTCCCCGAAGAACCTGCAGCCTTCAGTTGCATTATGTGAACAGGATAGTTTACTACAAGGTAACATATGGCCAGTGCAGCAAAATACTGTACGCTTAAGTGCATTACTTATGCAAGGTAAACTAGGAATAACAAATCTGTTAACAGCTATGGGAAGGCTTACAGAAAATGTGGTAACTTAATTGCACAGTGTCATGAAAAAGTAGTTGCTTCCTTCCAGATGTCTCTGCATATGCGCGTATTTGTCACACTTGATGGTTTATGATGGTTAAATAAAATGCAGTACATATCCTGAATAATTCCCCAAAATGCCCATCACCCATGTGAAATCAATTGTTCCATTAAATTACTGGATCCACCACCCCCCAGAACAAAAAAACCTGTACTAAGTGGTTTCTACCACTGCTTATTGTTAGTGATGAGCGAGCACTAAAATGCTTGGGTGCTCGAAGCTCAGGCCGAGCACATCGTGATACTCGGGTGCTCGACCCGAGAAACGAGCCCAATGTAAGTCTATGGGAAACTCGAGCATTTCTCTGGCAGTCGTCGTCCCCCCCCCGGCGGTCTGCAGAAGGTCAAAAATTGCCCAAATCGATGGGAACAGTGCTCAATGAAACATGGCCGGCAGAATATATAGGCAGACAGGCAGGCAGGGTATATAGGAGGGTGCATGATAAACATAGCAGGGCACTCGGAACACACTAGTGCCCTCCTATTTTCACGCACCCGTCTAAAATCTTTTAATTGAAATAAACACACAATACTTTAATATTCTAAATTAAACTCTACTTACCATTATTCCCATTCCAGCTGAAGCCAATGTCTCCTGCAAGAAAAGTAAAATAATTAACCAACCTCATCCTTACCTTTCCATGGTTCCCACGACAGCTCCAGCTCTGCTACATTGAGATGGCAGGCTGGATCATAGCAGAATGCTGCCTTCCAGCTTGCCATGCCACAGAGACACTGAGAAGCCTTGCGCTCCTCAGTGTCTCGCTGTGACCGGCATCCAGATGAACTCTGCTCACCTCATGCACGTCACTGACAGCGTGGGAGAATTCTCCTGCTTCATGCGGTGCCGGCAAATTACGTCACCGCGTGAGCAGGAGAATTCTCCCATGCTGGGATGGCATTGAGATGGCAGGCTGGACCGTAGCAGAAAGCTGCCATCCAGCTTGTCATCCTTCAGAGACACTGCAGAGCGCAGGCATGCTTGCACTCCTCCGTGTCTTGCTGCGACGGCATCCAGATGAGCCGAGTTCATGTCAAACGAACTCTCCTCACCTCATGCACATTACTGACAGCGTGGGAGAATTCTCCCACGTTGTAAGTGACGTGCATGAGATGAGCCGCGTTCATCTGGTTGCCGGTCACAGCGAGACACTGAGGAGCGCAAGGCTTCTTAGTGTCTCTGCGGCATGGCAAGCTGGATGGCAGCGTTCTGCTACGATCCAGCCTGCCATCTCAATGTAGCAGAGCTGGAGCTGTCGTGGGAACCATGGCAAGGTAAGGATGAGGTTGGTTAATTATTTTACTTTTCTTGCAGGAGACATTGGCTTCAGCTGGAATGGGCGTAATGGTAAGTAGAGTTTAATTTAGAATATTAAAGTATTGTGTGTTTATTTCAAATAAAAGATTTTATTCTGGGTGTTGGTGTTTTTTTTCACTTTCACTATAGGGTTAGTAATGGGGGTGTCTTATAGACGCATCCCCATTACTAACCTTGGCTTGATGTCAGCTAGCATTATAAGCTGACATCAACCCCAGCCCTATTACCCCACTGCCACCGCTACAGGGCAGTGGGAAGAGCGAGGCTAAGTGCCAGAATTGGCACATCCTATGGATGCGCCATTTCTGGGGAGACTGAGGGCTGGTGTTTCTAGCCTGGGAGGGGGCCAATATTCATGGCACCCTTCCTGGGCTATTAATATCAACCTCCAGCTGTCTGCCTAGCCTTTGCTAGCTATTAAAATAGGGGGACCCCACGTCATTTTTTTGGGGGTCCCCCATTTTAATAGCTAGTAAAGGCTAGGTATTCAGCTGGGGGCTGATATTAGTAGCCTGGGAAGCTCCATGGGTATTACCCCCTCCCCAGGCTTCAAACATCTGCCCCAGCTGTCTGCTTAACCTCCGCTATAGACTAAAATTACGGGGAACCCCACGCCATTTTTTTTTTTTTTTTATAAATCCTTTAATTTAACACTAAATGACAAGTACAGTAACCAACACTGTCACTGTACTTATTATATATGTGACTGACCTGTTTATATCTATCTAATCTATGTGTGATGCTCTATTCTTTCTGTTCTAAATTGTCGGGTACCGATGTTAAACTTGTATGCCGCTGATGAATTGCCCGCTTTTCATATTTCACTGAGCACTGTTCCCATCGATTTGGGCAATTGCTGTGTAATGCCACAACCAACATGGCTGCGGCATTACAGTAAGTGGCAGGCAATCCCTGCATGTTGATTGGTGCTCTAAATAGCGCCTAACATGCAGGACGGGGACCGAACTCCCGCCCGAGCATTGCACAAGTACTCGGCGAGCTCCGAGCATCTCGAGTACTGAGATGCTCGGGCGAGTACCGAGCAGTGGTGAGCATGCTCGCTTATCACTACTTATTGTACATTATTTATCATGAGAATGATACTGTAGCAACAAAGTATCTAGAAAAACACTATAACGGGAAAATGAAATCCATGAAAGATGAGAAGGTAATATAAAGTTGTTGTATTCAGTACCGCCACCCCTATCATAATGCTCTCCAATCAAACACACAATTGATGAGTGGTGGAGGATCTCTCTAGAGGGGCTAAGCCTCCCGAAATCACATCAAGGAAGAGGTGTCAACTCATCCAGCCCAACATCTCTGAAAAATATGTATCAGTGGTACTTACTGGTTTGGTAAATGCATGCGAGCATCATGATGGGAACCACTTTTTTTGTTCCCTCCTTGGTGCCGAGCTGGAGATGGGATTGGCTTGGACATGGCTGTGCTAGGGAATAGCTGGTTTGGAACATTGGAGACAAGGTAACTGAGTGGTCTGTAGGCACACAAAGTACCATAATACAGGGCGTTTATATATATATATAGACCCTGAGGTTCTTGGAGCACTGTAGGAGGTAGAGGTATCGGATATAATTATATGTGGCTATTGCTGGTGCGTGGAGATCACAGGGACCCTAACAGAAGCATACTATGAGCATGTAGTGTCATGCCTTGTGTTTGAAGCTCTAGCCTATGCCTGTGAGATCTTGCTGTCTGTTTTACATAGCAGAATGCACAGTGAAGTGTTTTAATGAAGGATGATGTCGGCAGTTTAGAAAGTAAGCGCAATTGTACACCGTGACCAAATAACTGCAATAATACTGCATACTGTGCATTAATTACTTTATGGTAGATACAGGTAATTCCACAGCAATTTAAGTCTTTTATTAAAATCCCAAACATAATTTTTCCACCCGAACAGAGAAGCATTAATCTAAATGAAGTACAGTATTTGAATGGTAATATCCCTTTCAGAGAATATTGAGACTTTAGTGTATTTTACTTCATCCTCCAAGTCCCAGTCGGAGAAAATTCCCCACACACATAAGGAATTAATATACAGCTACAGTATAATTTTTATGTTCTCCCTTGTCTACATTGCAGTTTGTAGCCTCCCATTGACCATTGTCATTAGTGCTGAAATGTGGCTGAACGTGCAGTTTTGTAGCCGGAATCTGGGTGCTCCCCTATCGGTGAAATCTTCATTTGTCTCTCTCCATCCAGACCATGCTTTACTATTCAGTTGGGTGGCAGATTTACCAATGTCTCTTAAGTTACAATAGCCATTTATTTTCTTTGTTTTTCTTTAAAGTCATTAGGCTGAATTGATTCCACGTTCACATTGTCCTTATTAAAATGTATGGCCTGACACAACATCTTTAAGAGGCATGCAGACCCCCCATGGTTCTCCTGAAGGGGCTTAGCTGACGGTTTTGCCATCGTTTTTGCGTCCACTTTTTTCTATAAATTAATCTGGCACGCTACTTCTTTTAACCTGTTCACGGTTTGCAAACCCTGAAGTCGGAAAAGAGAAGTAACAAAAGACTGAACATGTCCACAGCAATGTTGTTTTATATATTGCTGTGCATTATGTTCATTATTAGCGACGGTTTTGTGGCGCTTTTTAGGCAATCTCTAGGCGGAGTCCGCCTGAAAAAGACGACATGTGCACATACCCTGTTGGTAATTTAAGTACCAATGTGCCCAACCTTTGATTTTCTTGCATTTGAGTAAAGGGAACCATTCAGTAGGTCTGTGGCCACTGGACCACAAGCATGTTGGTAGGCAGCTAGGGTTTATAGCGCTCCAAGCATGCCCATTGCTCATGCGCAGGGGAGAAAAGTGTACTCATCTGAGCAATGCATATTCACTTGCTATGAGTGGACAAAGTCCGTTTAGTACCTATTGCCAAAATGGCCATTTTTGTTTTTGGCATTGGTATATTTCTAAAAGCCCACGTTAAAATTACTCACTGAAAAAAGCCCTACTGTTCATATATTTGTATGAAAATAATGGCCACACTGAAAACTGCCAGCGTATTATACGTCAGTGGAGTTCTATCAATGTATAATTTTTCTGTGGGTGTTCGTGTGTTTTTTTTTCCTGGTTAGTACAATATATACATCTTATTACAGTATTCTGAAAGCTTGTAGTCTTCTACCACATATCTTGGTATGTTAAGCCAAGAAGAAAAGTGAGGACGGCCGTATCTGTATACTGTCCTAACGTGCCTTTTGTCATAGGTTTGGCCATAAACCCCAGAGAGTTGTGTATACACAGACCATGCACCACAGATATGGGGTAAATTTCGACTTACAAATACATAGTGGAGATGCATTGAAATAGAGAGACCAATGTTGGCATCAAACCATATGGAGTGTCCATTTATCTGGCATCTTTTTAGGCTCCGGTTTGCTGAGCAGTACTACTGCTCCTGGTGTGTTGTATATGTCATGTTTAACATGAATACAACTGGATTATTCCCGAAAAGCCCTCTGAGCTTTCAGCATTATCCTGTTGAAAATTCCCTATGTGTTTGTAGAGTACAGGTTTCCAGATTTTGCTGGGTCAGCAGGATGAAGCGCTTGCTGAGATTTTTTTCCTTTTCTCCATGTTACCACAGCAACCCTCATTGTGTTTAATGAAGGGTGAGCCCAGTGAGGTGAGAAGAACCAAGGTGGAATGACTTTCTAGCTGACCAAGCATTGTAAGACGGGAAGAAATAATCAGAGGCAATCCTCCTATAGATCACTGCTGCACTCGCTCACTGCCATTGTCTATTCAACCAGAGGAAACAAGACCTTTCCCGTTTAATTATCTTTTAAAAAGGGCTCCCCGTGTTTCCACGTGTAATATGAGGTTTAGGCTTTCTATATTTATGAGATGACCATCGTGGTTACAATGGGGTATTTCACAAATGGTGCTATATAGGTGTACTGAGGCTTGATATTGGTACCTGGGAATACACCCCAGTGCTGCTCAGTCCACCTGATACCGACGTCGTCTTCCCTGTTTGCTATGACAAAGCTGCTATAGGCCATTATAAAGGCAGTATTGCAGATTTCACCAACCATTTACATTAGTAATCAGATATACAAATGTTGCTTTGCCCTTAAAGTAGGAAACATATGTATTTATATACTAAAATACATGGTCTTAAGGTAAATGTGAGAATAATGAAATGCTCACTATATTGAGAACTTTCCGGACGAGGTTCCAAAAAGGAGACCATTTTTGTAGCCAATTTTTTTTGTAAATATAAGGCTGTGGCGAGACAGATTGCACAGGCAAAGATCTCCATGTGCTGCTTTTACAGCGCCATGTAATGCAGCTAAATGGGGTCTCTTAGTGACCTCTAGGGTACCACAGGCAAGTCGCAAAAAGTCAGACAAAGTCGCAGTATGGCACAGAGCAATCTTTGGCCACTTGACCGGTGTCGCAGTCAAAGTTTCTGTGTAGCCCCAGCCTATGTCTAAGTATTTATAGAGGGGTGACATTAAACATCAGGTCTGGCAATTATTAGGCTGTCAATCCACCATTTATCCATTTAAAAGCTAAACTATTTGATGCTTTTTTAAAAGGTTCAGTGAGCATTATAAGCCTGTAATTTCAGGTGAAGGATCGCCACATCTCATTAATCATGTGCAAGCAATACATCGTAGTGATGTTAATGTAAAATCTGCAGGGACTGACATAGCCAATTCTGCCACAAGGAGGAGTTAGTCGTAGATTACTCCTACATTGTGAAGCGAATTTGATAATGCATACAAGGAGTTCTGTCTCTTAATGATAAAAATGACCTAAGCGTGTTTTTCTGAATATACTCTGTATATATAATAAACTAGTTTTTTTTGTCCACTGATATAATTTATTTTGTACTTTTTCTCTACTCCGTCCCTTTAATTATGGTTGCCATGGCACTAATTAGGAGAGCATTTAAATACACACCTACGCCATGACGTTTTTAGCCAGCAGAAGCGTACGTGTCCATGCAAAACGGCAGTTGCTCTAGACGCAGCCCTGCACCGCCTTGTTCTATGGTAACGTTACCTGTCACACAGTCTACATAAATCTTCTCCGTGGGTGCCGCTGTCCTTCTATCCCTTGATGTATGGATCTTCTGAATATTCACTTCAGTTGTGCACCTGAGGTTGCATGCAGAAGAGGAGATCTTGGAAACGCACCATATGTATCCATGCCCCTAGATGTGCCTCTGAGTATTACTACTTGCCCGAGTAGCAGTGCTGACCTTTAGCGATCTTTTTGGGTAATATTTAGTGTCCAGGCCTTATATGAAATTTTCAGTATGAGTGCAACATGCTTTCTCTAGACTTATTAGGTTTATAGCCCCTGCTTCTTACGGGTTTCTCAGACTTTCGGGACCCCGGCAGTATTGTGCCTCAGTATTGGGCAGCTGTTGGAATGAAGCTGTCCGCATTTCGTTATGATTTCCTCAGTTTTTGACTGTCATTAACTTCTTGTTTTCCTTCTGTTAATCTCCAAAGTATTGCCTGTAAATTTCATCAGGGTTTGATGCATTAAGCCCAATCAGAAGCCGCAGCTTTTCAGACTCTCTAATATGGCCCCATGGAGGGTATTTCTTCTGCGGCTTTATGGTGGCATTGTTGGCCATTACAGCTCATGTTCTGTTTTAGTTCTAGCGAGTTAAATCTCCAGTAAATACATGAGCAGTTCTGAGTGACTGGAGACTTGCACTGAATGTGACCATGTTTGAATGGAAAATCTGTCTTTTATAACATTTGTCTGTAGTAAGCGTTCCTGCTTTGGCAAAGGGTTGAAACGTATCCATGGTTCTATATTGTGAAACTGTCCCAGATGAATCCACAGGTGTGCATACTGTTGCATCATATCATAAAAAGCACAGCAAGTTCTGCCATTGTTCCATAGCCAGTGTTACTTTGCACCTGCACCGATTACGCTCCAGTCCCTCTGCTTGTTATCACTTAATTAAATCCTCATATTATACACAAGTGTCCCCGCTGTAAGCACACTCTGATGGTTCTTTCTTGCTGTCTGTTCAAAGGCTGAGAGAAGCACAATGTTATCTGTATCTGCAGAAGCATATGGTGTGTGCCGATCACAAGTAATGGGCATTTTCACATGACACTATTTGCCCCGATGGTCAGCTGAATATGTTTGCTCTGAGTTTGTCTGGTAAACACCTATCATGTATGGGTCTCTTCCAACTTGTGCAACCTATAGAGATGTAATTGGTAGTATAGTATATTATACAATTAGATACTATTTATTCACCTGACTACCTCCTGATGCAGAATGAAAGTGTGGGTGGTAAACCATTTTCCTGATGTATGAGCTTTAGCTGTTAAGCTGGAGAGAAGTTGAGGACTTGAAAGAAACGAGTTAATATTTTCAGACTATTTTCCACCTCAAGAAAGTAAACTCAATCTGTGATTCTGACCCCTACATACTGCTGTCAGCGTTCACATTACGCTGCACACCCACAGTCTGTATGATAAACACAGCAGCTTGTGTCAGTGAGAGCAGTCAATACCCGGCCTTAATGAGCCACCAGCGGAGACATGCTCGACAGGTAGAGGCCAATGAAGAATGCCTGGTATCAGGGTAACACAAGGACAGGTAACTCAGTACACAAAATAGAAAAAACTGAAATAAGATTCAGTAAAAGATATAATAAAACCACTTATTTCACATAAAATAATTGTAAATCTGCTACTGGGAGAAGCTATTTGTTTATAAATTCTAGATGGGGTACTCTAATGCCAAGCAATAATGTAATGGGAAATGTCCAAACATGGTTAACATGGTCCTTTAGTAGTTTGGAATATATAGAATGTTTATTCTATTTAGTGTCTTAAAGGAAACCCATCACCTTTAGGCTATGTGCCCACGATGCAGAAATGCTCCGGATTTTTCCTGAGCGTTTCTGCATCTCCCTGGCAGAAAAAACGCATGCAGATTGTACATGTGGATTGTACATGCGTTTTTCCTGCCAGGGACAAGCGGATGTGATGCGTTCTTCACATGCATTTCCGCATGCGGGTTGTCAAGCGATTTTAGCATCACTTGGAAAGTGCTTGACAACTTGGGCAAACTATATAAATCCATGCAAACGGCATGGATTTATATAGTGTGACCGTAAAAGAATGGTAAAAAATAAATATTATACTTGCCATCTGATGGCCCCCGGTGTCCTTAGCGCTCCTTTCTAGCTTGCCAGCAGCTCGCGGTAGTCTGAAAGGACCTGCCATGACGTCATTTAGTCATGCGACCACCGACGTCAGCGGTCGCGTGACCCGTCGCATGACTAAATGACGTCATGGCAGGTCCTTTTTAGACCATCACGAGCTGCCAGCAAGCCAGGACGGATCGCTAAGGAGACCGGGGGCCATCAGAAGGTAAGTATAATGTATACCGTATATTCCGGCGTATAAGACGACTTTTGAAGACTGAAAAATCTTCTGTCTAGTCTGGGGTCGTCTTATACGCCGGTAATGCTTTTGAACTTTCAGAAATTGACATGCGGGGATACTCTGGGGGTGTTAATAAGCTGCCGTGGCCGTATCCCTGCCATGTCGGAGTTAATATAAGGTGGAGGGAGTTAAAATACGGTGGCGGTAGGTCCAGACGGTCAGCGCTTCTGTGCTGAAACGGACACATCGCTGCGTATTCCCAGCTCCGGACACAGCGCAGGGCTTCTGTGCCGACAGCTTTCACTTGTCACAGAAGCGCTGCGCTGTGTCCGGAGCTGGGAAGTTCGCATCGCTTCTGTGACAATATATGAAAAGCCGGCAATTCAGCAGCGGCATAAGCCGGCACCCGACAATTTAGAATAGAAAGAATAGAGCTTCACACATAGATTAGATAGATAGAAACATGTCAGTCACATATATATGAAGTACAGTGACAGTATTGCTTACTGTACTTGTCATTTAGTGTAAAGGATTTATTAAAACAAATAATAGTGTTTTCATGCACCGTCTCTTTAAAAAAGCCGGCCGGCAATTCAGCATCTGTACCCGACAATTTATAACAGACAGAATAGAGCTTCACACATAGATTAGATAGATAGAAACATGTCAGTCACATATATATGAAGTACAGTGACAGTGTGGATTACTGTACTTGTCATCTAGTGTTAAAATAACTGATTTATTAAAAAAAAAATTGGCGTGGGGTTCCCCTTAATTTTAGTCTCTAGCGGAGGTTAAGCAGACAGCTGGGGCAAATGTTTGAAGCCTGGGAAGGGGGTAATACCCACGGAGCTTCCCAGGCTACTAATATCAGCCCCCAGCTGAATACCTAGCCTTTACTAGCTATTAAAATGGGGGATCCCAAAAAAATGACGTGGGGTCCCCCCTATTTTAATAGCTAGCAAAGGCTAGGCAGACAGCTGGAGGCTGATATTAATAGCCCAGGAAGGGTGCCATGAATATTGGCCCCCTCCCAGGCTAGAAACACCAGCCGTCAGCCACCCCAGAAATGGCGCATCCATAGGATGCGCCAAATCTGGCACTTAGCCTCGCTCTTCCCACTGCCCTGTAGCGGTGGCAGTGGGGTAATAGGGCTGGGGTTGATGTCAGCTTATAATGCCAGCTGACATCAAGCCCAGGTTAGTAATGGAGAGGCGTCTATAAGACACCCCCATTACTAACCCCATAGTCAAAGTTAAAAAAAACACAAACACCCAGAATAAAGTCCTTTAATTGAAATAAAGACACAATCCTTTATTGTTCTAAATTAAACCATGCTTACCATCACGCCCATTCCAGCTGAAGCCAACGATCTCCTGCAATAAAAGAAAAATAATAAAGCAACCTCATCCTTACCTCTCCATGGTTCCCACGACAGCTTCAGCTCTGCTACATCGAGATGACAGGCTGGACCGCAGCAGAACGCTGCCATCCAGCCTGTCATCCCGCAGACACTGAGAAGCGCAGGCATGCTTGCGCTCCTCAGTGTCTGGCTGTGACGGCATCCAGATGAGCCGACAATGAACTCAGCTCACCTCCTGGACGTCCGTCACTGACAGCGTGGGAAACTTCTACTGCGCATGCGGGGAGCAGGAGAATTTTCCCACGCTGTCAGTGACGTGCATGAGGTGAGCCGAGTTCATTGGACATGATCTCGGCTCATCTGGATGCCGTCACAGTCAGACACTGAGGAGCACAAGCATGCCTGCGCTTCTCAGTGTCTGCGGGATGACAGGCTGGATGGCAGCGTTCTGCTGCGGTCCAGCCTGTCATCTCGATGTAGCAGAGCTGAAGCTGTCGTGTTAACCATGGAGAGGTAAGGATGAGGTTGCTTTATTATTTTACTTTTATTGCAGGAGATCGTTGGCTTCAGCTGGAATGGGCGTGATGGTAAGTATGGTTTAATTTAGAATATTAAAAAATTGTGTCTTTATTTCAATTAAAGGACTTTATTCTGGGTGTTGTGTTTTTTTTAATTACTTTACTAGAAATTCATGGTGTTCATGTCTAATATTGGCGTGACCCCATGAATTTCGGGCTTAGGGCCAGCTGATAATGCCAAGCTGGCCTTAACCCCTTTATTACCCAGTGAGCCACCGCACCAGGGCCCTGGATGAGTTGGGTACAGCGCCAGAAGATGGCGCTTCTATAAACGCGCCATTTTCCGGGGTGGCTGCGGACTGCAATTTGCAGCGGGTGGGGCCCAGAAAGCTTGGGCCTCCCTGCGCTGCAGATTCCAGTCCCCAGCTGCCTAGTTGTACCTGGCTGGACACAAAAATAGGGCGAAGCCCCACGTATTTTTTTTTTTAATTATTTCATGAAATAATTAAAAAAAAAAGGGCTTCCCTATATTGTTGTGTCCGGCCAGGTACAAATAGGCAGCTGGTGGTTGGGGGCAGCCCGTTCCTGCCTGCTGTACCTGGCTGGACACAAAAATATGGCGAAGCCCCACGTCAACATTTTTGGGAAAAATTAATTACAAAATTAATTATTTAGGGACTGCATCTTTATTAACCCCTCAATTGTCATTTAGTGTTAAAATAAAGGATTTTTTAAAAAGAAAATTGGCGTGGGATCCACCATCATTATAGTCTCTAGCGGAGGTTAAGCAGACGGCTGGGGCAGATGTTTGAAGTCTGGGAAGAGGGTAATACCCACGGAGCTTCCCAGGCTACTAATATCAGCCCCCAGCTGAATACCTAGCCTTTACTAGCTATTAGAATGGGGGACCCCCCCAAAAAATGACGTGGGGTCCCCCCTATTTTAATATGTTTATGAGTGACAGTTTTCCTGCTATATACCTGCATGTTATAAGAATTTAAATTAAAAAAGGACCATGTTAAATTCAAATCTGTTTTTTTTTAATTTTTACCGGTGTTTGGTATGCGTTGGAAAAGGGGTAGTCTTATACGGTGAATATATCCTAAACTCTATATTTTAACAGGAAAGTAGGGGGGTCGTCTTATACACCAGGTCGTCTTATACGCCGGAATATACGGTATTTTTTATTTTATTCTTTTTTTTACAGATACTATGGTACCCGGGTCTGGAGGAGAGTCTCCTCTTCTCCAAACCCGGGTACCATCCGCACATTGAACCGCATGATATCCGAATGTGCAGATGCAGTGATGCGGATGTCACGCAGTCCAATGCAAGTCAATGGCAGTGAAAACGCTGCGATTCCGCAAAATAATTGGTAGTGCTGTGGATTTTGCCGCTATGATAATCCGCAGCGGAAATTTCCGCAGCATGTGCACAGCTCATGCGGATAAATCATTGGGGAACATGGCAGACCTTCTACCAAGCGTTTTTTAAGCTTTTCTGCAACGGAATTGCCGCTGCGGAAACGCTTAAAAAACGCATAGTGCGCACACAGCCTTAGAAACACTGTATATCTGCAGATATAGTGGTAACCTGCAGGTAAATGGCATTTATATCATGTCTGGTTGCCTTACTGGAGTAGCGGCCACAAGGAGGAAATTAAGTTATGCTCGCTTCCATTCACCGGGGCTGTGCAGAGAGCCCCATGGTATGGTGAGCCCCAGTTGCTGCTCACTATACAATGAACAAGCTTTATTCTCTCCTCAGGTTATTGATTGACAACCTGTTGTGCAGCATATTCCTTGACTGGTTTTAATATCCCAATAGGCCGTTGTGAATTATTGGGCCTATGCTCAGGACTGGGAACATAACCAGCTGTTGGAGTGTTATTTTTTGGCACAAGCTGCCCCTTGGCAAGAGTAACATCATGGTAGCCACACAAAGCAACATACAAAGTTGATCGGGCAGAATGTGACACAAGTGTATGGCCATCATCAAGTTTTGTGCTCTGCATGCATCATTTATAAAATGCAAGCAATCAGATTTAGCCTGCACCACATGCCAATCAGACAAATTTTCAATTGGCCACCAAATTTCAATTATTCTCCTGGATTTGCAGGCGGAGACAGAATGGTGTGCTTAATGGCGAAAGACTAAGGGGGATAATTTTTGGACAATTTTTTTAATTTTAAAAAGCATAACAAGTCTGTCCTCACACTGTTATTAAACGGACTGTTGGTTGCTATTGGTTACCATATACATTGCTCAAAAAAATAAAGGGAACACTCAAATAACACATCCTAGATCTGAATGAATGAAATATTTTCATTGAATACTTTGTTCTGTACAAAGTTGAATGTGCTGACAACAAAATCACACACAAATCTTCAATGGAAATCAAATGTCTTAACCAATGGAGGCCTGGATTTGGAGTCACCCCCAAAATTAAAGTGGAAAAACACACTACAGGCTGATCCAACTTTGATGTAATGTCCTTAAAACAAGTCAAAATGAGGCTCAGTGTTGTGTCTGGCCTCCACGTGCCTGTATGATCTCCGCACAATGCCTGGGCATGCTCCTGATGAGGTTGCGCATGGTCTCCTGTGGGATCTCCTTCCAGACCTGGACTAAAGCAACCGCCAACTCCTGGACAGTCTGTGGTGCAACGTGACGTTGGTGGATGGAGTGAGACATGATGTCCCAGATGTACTCAATCGAATTCAGGTCTGGGGAACGGGCAGGCCAGTCCATAGCTTCAATGCCTTCACCTTGCAGGATCTGCTGACACGCTCCAGCCACATGAGGTCTGGCATTGTCCTGCATTAGGAGGAACCCAGGGCGAACCGCACCAGCATATGGGCTCACAAGGGGTCTGAGGATCTCATCTCTGTACCTAATGGCAGTCAGGCTACCTCTGGCGAGCAAATGGAGGGCTGTGCGGCCCTCCAAAGAAATGCCACCCCACACCATTACTGACACACTGCCAAAACATCTTGCTGAAGGATGTTGCAAGCAGCAGATCACTCTCCACGGCGTCTCCAGACTCTTGTCACATCTGTCACATGTGCTCAGTGTGAACCTGCTTTCATCTGTGAAGAGCACAGGGCGCCAGTGGCGACTTTGCCAATCCTGGTGTTCTGTGGCAAATGCCAAGCGTCCTGCACGGTGTTAGTCTGTGAGCACAACTCCTATCTGTGGACATCGGGCCCTCATACCACCCTCATGGAGTCGGTTTCTAACCGTTTGTGCAGACACATGCACATTTGTGGCCTGTTGGAGGTCATTTTGCAGGCCTCTGGCAGTGCGCCTCCTGTTCCTCCTTGCACAAAGGCAGAGAAAGCGGTCCTACTGCTGAGTTGTTGCCCTCCTACGGCCCCCTCCACGTCTCCTGGTAGCGCCTCCTGCCTCTGGACACTATGCTGACAGACACAGCAAACCTTCTTGCCACAGTTCGCATTGATGTGCCATCCTGGATGAGCTGCACTACCTGAGCAACTTTTGTGGGTTGTAGAGTCCGTGTCATGCTACCACGAGTGTGAAACCACAACCAACATTCAAAAGTGACCAAAACATCAGCCAGAAAGCATTGGTACTGAGATGTGGTCTGTGGTCTCCACCTGGAGAACCACTCCTTTTATTGAGTGTGTCTTGATAATTGCCAATAATTTCCATCTATTGTCTATTCCATTTGCACAACAGCATGTGAAACTGATTGTCAATCAGTATTTCTTCCTAAGTGGACAGTTTGATTTCACAGAAGTTTGACTTACTTGGAGTTATATTCTGTTGTTTAAGTGTTTCCTTTATTTTTTTGAGCAGTGTATTTATTCATAGCCATATGTGTTGAGGTCTAAGGCGGTTTTTGCATTATAAAGCTTGAAAGGGGTTGGATGCAGTCGTAGGAGACCCTAATGTGTTCACTCGACTTTTAAGGGCAAATGGAGGTTTTTCAGTATTTGTGATTGTGAAATTAAATTTCCTTGAATAATTCAGCGAAGCTGGCAAATTTAGAATTTTTCTCATTTCTAGTGCCTCCCAAGGAAGGCCAGCTACGAAGCTGTGCAAATATAAACTTGCTTTTATTTATAATCTGGTTTTGTGCTTGCTTTTCTATAGTATGTACAGAAGTAGTCTATGCCGAAAAATTTCACGATGCAGAAAACTGTAACTGGACCCTTTTACGTGGTACAAGCCATTGAACACAAGTTACATCTTTCTGCATCAAGGTATCCTGCTGTGTCATGGTATGTGTGTAGTGACCATCATAAAAGTGATCTTGCCAATAAAAAGCTGAGGTCCACATGTCTTTATATCTGTTTAGATGTGTAACGAGTTTTAGAGGCGATTATTATTGCGCAAAAAAAATGCAGTCGTGATTTTCTAATTAGAAATGTCCTTGTATAAATGAAGGGGCTTTGGATTTAGCCATTCAAGTTGCTGCACTACTTCAGCATGTACGGTCTTGTACTATATGTTATTAGGCATTTATCAATAAGAACACACTTACAGAATATTAAAAACAACATAATTAGGTTAATAAATAATTGATTCTTCAGTTATAAGAAGTAAGGTTGTATAACAGCTTCTATAAAAGCTCAAACTTTGTTGTCATGTCATTGCTTCAAGGAAACAGTTTTTCTTCTGCCTTGAAGTGGTTTGGTATGTTAAAGCCTATGGCTGAAGATTTTCCTTCATCTATTTTCAGTCCTGTGTCCTTATCAGGGGTCTAAGCCTCACAAAACAAAGGAGTTGGTTAGATTACTAGGATTTTGATGGAAATATGTGTTAATACTGATGATTTCTCTCCCAGCTTTCTCTCACTTCCTTTAAATGGAGTATGTTATCAGAAAATGACCTTATGTTTAAATCACGTATTTATACAGTTTTTTTTTTCTCTATATTAAATACATAGCCTAATATTTTTAGACTCCCCTCCAAGTCTAATATTAGTTTAACACTTCCTGTTCTTCAGAGATCACATTTCAGCTGTTATCTCATTATCGCAGGCAGGATAATGACCCATAACCACACGATATAACACAGAATCCACCATTCAAAATAGGTTATGTCACAGCATCCCTCTTCCCCATTACCGCACAGTGACCTCTGAATAAGTCACAAGATGTGCCGAGAAGACTTGGGTATACTAATAGATCACAGACCACAAATGTGCCAACAGTGTGATGCGGCAGCAAAAAAGGCAAACACAGTTCTGGGATGTCTTAAGAGAAGCGTAGAGTCTAGATCACATGAAGTAATTATCCCTCTCTGCTCCTCCTTGGTCAGGCCTCATCTGGAATACTGTGTTCCGGGCACTACATTTTAAAAAAAAATACATCGAAAAACTGGAGCAAGTTCAGAGAAGAGCTACCAGGATGGTGAGCGGACTGCGAACTGTTCTACGAGGAACCGTTAAAAAATATGGGAATGTTTAACTTGCAAAAAAGAGGGCTAAGAGGAGACCTAATAGCTGTCTACAACTATCTGAAGGGATAGTGTAGAGGGATCATCCTTTTTCTCATTTGCACATAGAAACACCAGAAGGAATGAGATGAAACTGAAAGGAAGAAGATACAGATTAGATATTAGAAAAAACTTTTTGACAATGAGGGTGATTAACGAGTGGAACAGGCTGCCACGAGATGTGGTGAGTTCCCCTTCAATGGAAGTCTTCAAACAGAGGCTGGACAGATACAGTTATATGAAAAAGTTTGGGCACCCCTATTAATCTTAAACTTAATGTTTTATAAAAATTGGTGTTTTTGCAACAGCTATTTCAGTTTGATATATGTAATAACTGTTGGACACAGTAATGTTTCTGCCTTGAAATGAGGTTTATTGTACTAACAGAAAATGTGCAATCTGCATTCAAACAAAATTTGACAGGTGCATAAGTATGGGCACCCTTATCATTTTCTTGTTTTAAATACTCCTACCTACTTTTTACTGACTTACTAAAGCCCTTTTTTTGGTTTTGTAACCTCATTGAGCTTTGAACTTCATAGCCAGGTGTATGCAATCATGAGAAAAGCTACTAAAAGTGGCCACTTGCAAGTTGTTCTCCTGTTTGAATCTCCTCTGAAGAGTGGCATCATGGGCTCCTCAAAACAACTGTCAAATGATCTGAAAACAAAGATTATTCAACATAGTTGTTCAGGGGAAGGATACAAAAAGCTGTCTCAGAGATTTAACCTGTCAGTTTCCAAAGTGAGGAACATAGTAAGGAAATGGAAGAACACAGGGACAGTTCTTGTTAAGGCCAGAAGTGACAGGCCAAGAAAAACATCAGAAAGGCAGAGAAGAAGAATGGTGAGATCAGTCAAGGACAATCCTCAGACCACCTCCAGAGAGCTGCAGCATCAACTTGCTGCAGATGGTGTCACTGTGCATCGGTCAACTATACAACGCACTTTGCACAAGGAGAAGCTGTATGGGAGAGTGATGCGAATGAAGCCGTTTCTGCAAGCACGCCACAAACAGAGTCGGCTGAGGTATGCAAAAGCACATTTGGCGAAGCCAATTTCTTTTTGGAAGAAGGTCCTGTGGACTGATGAAACCAAGATTGAGTTGTTTGGTCATACAAAAAGACGTTATGCATGGCGGCAAAAAAACACAGCATTCCAAGAAAAACGCTTGCTACCCACAGTAAAATTTGGTGGAGGTTCCATCATGCTTTGGGGCTGTGTGGCCAATGCCGGCACCGAGAATCTTGTTAAAGTTGAGGGACGCATGGATTCCACTCAGTATCAGCAGATTCTTGACAATAATGTTCAAGAATCAGTGATAAAGTTGAAGTTGCGCAGGGGATGGATCTTTCAGCAAGACAATGATCCAAAACACCGCTCCAAATCTACTCAGGCATTCATGCAGAAGAACAATTACAATGTTCTGGAATGGCCATCCCAGTCCCCAGACCTGAATATCATTGAACATCTGTGGGATCATTTGAAGAGGGCTGTCCATGCTCGGCGACCATCAAACTTAACTGAACTGGAATTGTTTTGTAAAGAGGAATGGTCAAAAATACCTTCATCCAGGATCCAGGAACTCATTAAGAGCTACAGGAAGCGACTAGAGGCTGTTATTTTTGCAAAAGGAGGATCTATTAAATATTAATGTCACTTTTCTGGTGAGGTGCCCATACTTATGCACCTGTCAAATTTTGTTTGAATGCAGATTGCACATTTTCTGTTAGTACAATAAACCTCATTTCAAGGCAGAAACATTACTGTGTCCAACAGTTATTACATATATCAAACTGAAATAGCTGTTGCAAAAACACCAATTTTTATAAAACATTAAGATTAATAGGGGTGCCCAAACTTTTTCATATAACTGTATCTGTCTGAGATTGTTTAGTGAATCCTGCATTGAGCAGGGGGTTGGTCCAGATGATCCTGGAGGTCCCTTCCAACTCTAACATTCTATGATTCTATGAAAAAGCTCTTCTATATAAATCTAAATAAGTCGGAGCCTTTTTACTGCTGCTTGTGGTCCATGCAGCTGAAGTATAGGCATATTCACATGTTCAGGTATTTGATGCACTTTATAAACCCCAAACCATGAGTGAATTGAGAAATGTCAGTCTTTTGATTATATGTGTTGTCCTCCTGCTTTCAGTTAAAACATCAACTGTATAGAAAATCCTGAGCTTTTGGCAATGCATCCTTATGCTTATCTCTAAATACTGTTGGGAACGTGGACACGGTCAGGAGCCGCTGCAGGTTTGAAGCTGCGTACTTATGCAGCGTCAAACTCGCAGCTTCCAGATGTTACAGCATAGTGGATGAGGTTTGAAGAAATCCCATGTCCACTATGCGTCTGTGGATCACCCGAGGAAACTGACATGTGGCGCGTCTTTCCAGACCGCAGCATGTCAATTTCTCCTGCGGGTCCACATGCGGGCTTTCCCCATAGACCTAACCTCTATGAGGAAAGTCCGCAGGTGAAAAAAAAAAAGGCGCCGCTCATTTGCATAAAATGAGCGGAAGCCGGCGGCGGCTATACTGCTGTGTCGGGGCCGCAGGCGGCTCCGGACAGTGTGCACATACCCTTAGCAGCTCAGACAAAATATCTCCCCACCGCCTCAAAATCATGTACAGAAAATAAAATTTACAAACCTAAAGTAACAAAAGAAACAATACAACAAGCAATGTTTCAATATCTGTGGGTTTTAAGTATTACAAAATAGCGTAGGTGATTCCCTGTCATATCTCAATGTATATTCTTTACAATGGAAATATGTGGGCTAATTATGCCACCTCTGTCATTGTTTGTGTTCTAATTGCAGGTACACAGCTTGAGAAACTCATGGAGAGCATGAGGAGTGAAATTGCTAGCACTCCCCCATTGGAAGGGTCTTTCTCCCCACGTCGAGGAGACTACTGCATTGCTAAATTTGTGGATGGAGAATGGTGAGTCGAATGACAATGCCATTTATGTGATGTTAGCATGTTACTGGAAACATTGCTTTATATGCTGGAAGTGCTATATGTGAGAGGCACCCATTCTGAGACCTTACTCAGACAGTTATTTATCTTGGTCTTTTCCTAGTAATCCCACTGTCTTACTGCAGTGTGTCCACCGTGAACTTACTTCAGAAAGCTTTTCCCCATTCTGCACAGTTTCTTGTATAAATACTTCCCTTCCCCAGGTCTAGGGCTGTCTCCGCCAGTGTCTGTTTGGCTGCAGCGATGATGTCACGTCAATAATGAGGTAGCCAATCACTGAACTCAGCAGCTCATGCCATCTACATCGGCAGAGCCGCTGATCTCAGTGATTTGCTTCAGCGATGCGAGCGTGACGTCACCACTGCAGCCAAACATTGGAGACCGGGGTAGCGGTGGAGACTTGGTGCTGGACCCGGGGAGGGTAATGAATGCGCAGTTTGTTTGTTTTTTTACATCAAACTGCAGATAGGGAAAAGTTTACTGAAAGGGGGGCAACCACTTTGTTATACAAATTGTCATAATTCCGAACAACACAATATCAAGAAAAAAAGTATACATTAGCTTATATATTTTTAACCTAGGGGCCTATGAGTGATGAATGGCAGACTGTCATTTTTTGGGTTGAATAACAAGGAATGAACAAAAAATAAAAAAATAATTGACATGCTTTTCTTAAGGAAAAATATACACTGGACATTACAACACTATGGCCACACTGTTGGATGTACAAATTGTGGTGTCCGTTGAATGCACAGTAAGTAGGTGAGACAGATTGTGAGAGAGCTAGTGATTAGAGAGTACATACTTCTCCACCTCCCAAGCCTATGTCTGCAGTCCTGTGCGGTCAGTGCCAGGATACAAGTCATTAATAATGGGAGCACTTTCTTCAATATCCCTGAACACATTCTAGCTCAGCAGTGTGGGAGATGGATGAGGGATGCACCGTTGCTGATCCCTTAAGACATACAGATGCTTCTTTGCTTGCATTGTCAGGATATCTCGTCTGCGGTGTAATGCACAACGTAGCAGCTTATTAATAGCCAGTGGTTTTAGTTCTCCATAGGTCTGTGATCGTAGAATAATTTACTATAAGCAGCCAGTTCTGCTATAGTATTTTGTATTTGCTGCAGCTATGCCCAATATATCCAACTTACCAGCCTGGTAATGGTGTTGGTCTCTGAAAACAGCTGCGGCTTCCATTCTTTTCAGTCCAAAATATCATTTACGGTACATATGGAAGTTTTAGAATTTATAGAAATCCAAAAATTACATTTCAAATAAATGAAGCATTGACATTAATGACTATTGGCTCCCGAGCTACAGGCTGGGGACCCCTCATCTAAAGGCTTATTCACACATCAGTTTTTGTTTTCTGTTTATTTAACCAATAGTTCGCAGACCCATTACAATCAATGTGTCTTTTCAAGAGTCTTTTTTTCAGACTGAATACGAAAAAAAGTCCTACTTTGATCGGTCCCAAATTGCCCACTCAAGTGAATGGGTTTGTGTAAAAAATCAGCACTTAGATGCCATCCGTATGCCATCCTAGTGGTGTCTGTATTTCACTGAATAACTCATAGGGGAAGTTTTGAAGTAGTTTTTCTAATGAGAAAAGCAATGATAGGCATATTGTAAAAACTGGCCCACAGATCAAAATTAGACCCAGCACACTATAATACAGGCAGTTTTTCACGTACCAGTTAAAAAAGCTGACATGTGAATTCAGACTAATGTGTGTGGAGTGCTGTTCACATGTTACATTTAGATTGACATACTATTTGCAGGGCCTGCGTTAGGGACCATGTACATGCATCTGTCAATGACCACCAATCAGATTACATTTAATAGTCAGTTTAGAAAGGCTGACCGCAGTTTTTTGCACAGATCAGCCATTATTACAGTTGTCCTGCTAGCGTAGAGTAGCGTTGTTGTCGCAAACACGTGTCCTTTTTACATAGGATGATCTGTCGAGAACTTTGATTTTCAAGCAAGCTTAATTCCTTTCACCCAACGAACAAGCGTTTAGTGCTTTTATTGGCTGATTGGCCGCCTGTTTAGACAGGCCAATAATCGAGAAACGAGCATTCCTAAGATTGCACATTCTCAGTATTCATCCAGTATAAATTCACTATCATCTTCCCATGTGAACTAGTTGGCAACCAATGTTTTTGATTCCATTAAAACATGGATAAGCCACTCAGACACCTGAGCTTTTGTTTCCTGGGAATCTAAGAATCGGACATTTTGAGGCTTCCCTTTGTCACATTGATATTTTAGTTGCTTGCACACCGATTCTTTATGTCTAAAGACGGTTGATGTCCACAGATTCTTTTTTTCCATGGGCTGCAGGTTAATTTTTGTCAGTAACCTTTTTTCTACATAGACATGAAATCTCCATGTAGTCAGTAATGTATGGTTTCAATGTTTATATTAATTGACTTTCCAAGTATGATATTTAGTTTGGATCAATGTTTTTTTTTCTTTTTTTAATGTACAATACCTAGTGACCCATTAAAAGCCAGAGTAATGGTCTCCCTGCGCAGTAGGATGGATGGATCGGTGTTCTCGATGAGCCTTTTCTTGCTCTCATTAAACACTAACAGACCGCCTGATAAATGAGGACACGCATGTTGCTCTAGAGTTTAGTTTTTCCTCTGTGAAATGTCTCAAATTTAAATGTCTTTTAAAAGAGAGCATCAAATTCCCAGACATATCTGTTCTCTAATTATAGCTGTTGTTTAGTATATTGGCTTTAAACAGCATACATCAATCTATTAATTAGCCGCACAGTATTATACCCTTAGGATATGTTACACGGCATGTACGCGTGCCAGATTCTACTTTCTTTTTAAGCTTTTTTTTGGGAGGGGGGGGAGTAAGCTGAGAAATTTGGGAATTTTGCATATTTAGTCCCAATTAAGATGGGAAGACTTCTGAGAACTGTAAACTGATGTGCTACCTTTCAGTATTTTGCATAATTCCCACTTGTGTAACCCTGTTTTCATCCCAAATCCGCATGATTTCTTATGTCCATCTCGGGTCTCCTCTTTTAGTGTTATAAAGCATCATTGTTATCGCAGATCGATCAAGATGTAGTGAAATAATAACCAGAAGATCCATGTTCTCTGATGGTTATTAAAGAGACCCCCCTCTTTGGAAAATATTTTTGTTAGGCTATGTTCACACACGTTGTGTTTTTTTTCTGCTGCTAAACCTGCTGACAACTTTTCTCTGACAGGAAAACAGCTGCGTCAAAAATGCAGGTTTTTTGCAGCGTTTTTTTCACCACCCATTACTTTTTATGGGTGAAAAAACGCTGAAAGAAGTGATTATACTCTATTTTCCAAAAACTCAAACAAGGCAGAAAATACGCAGCAAACAAAAAGCAACATGTGTGAACAGAGAATTCTGTTGTCTCATACACTTTGCTGGTACTGCAAGACGCAGCTGAAAATTTGCATAAAAATCAGCTGCAAAACACAATGTGTGTGAACATAGTCTTAGTCATTTGACAATAAGCTGATAATATTTTCACTGGTTAGGAACTCCCAGACAACTGCAATCTGTGGGGAATCTAAGCAGTAGGTATTTGGTTTGCCTGAGGTGCCACCATCATCACACAATGCGTATTCTCAGTGGTAGGTGGAGGTACAGGGGCAGTTGCCCCAGGCGGCAAACTCTATGGAGGTGCAAAATTTAACACTCGCCCATTGCCACTTTTTTTTTGGAGTGGTAAAAGGGCTACTTGCGTGCCCAGCCAGCAAGCTTTATGAATAAGGCAGCAAGTAACTGTTTTAACATCTCAGTCGGTGCTACAGCAGTCAAGAGGAGTTTGTCGTCGGCTGCTATGCTCTGCATAGGCAGCAATTGAGATAACAAAGCCATCGGTATGATTAAGTGAACTTTGTCATCAGTTATATAGGCATCCGCCGATTTGACAAAATCATCTCAACTGTTGCACTCAGCATAGGAAACGATCTAAATGACACAGGCTACACCGTACTGTACCACAGCTCCCAGCCTCTCATAAAAGCTACAAGTGAGAGCAGAGGTTTTCTAGGGAAGCTATCTCAAACTAAAAAAAAGTGCCCCCTGTAAAAAGAAAAAAAAATGCAATATAATAAACATTACCTAGGGTTAAGAACAGAGTTAGGGATAGGTTGAGGACGAAGGTTATAAACCGTTTACATTAAAAAAATGAACATTAAAAATGAGTAAAAATCTAATATAACAATGTAAAACATGTTGTGTTGGATTTCAGCAAAAGGTGAAAAATAACTAGTGGGTCAAAGGACAAACTACAATTAGATCTTTATTTCCTTACAATGCAATACTTGTGCTTGGGGAGTAAGGGGGGTACGTATTGCACTGGTGGAATGGGCTCAAGGAATGCTAATAGTCCATAACTTAGGGGGTGAAAAATACACGAGCCAGGTTCTGGCAACCTATGCTACACCACTGCTTATCCCAATCAATGTGTTGTCCATGTAATGCAAAACAGCCCCGGTCTTCTAGGGAGTGAGACAATTACTGCTATCCACTCTGGTCAAGAAATAAAAATCCTGAAATGTGGCATTTTCTATTACTGAAATTTTTTTTAAAAGAATGTACAATGTTTTTTTACCAAACCAGACAACTCTATTAAGTTAACAAAAGTCAAGTGATTTCTAAGAACCACAGGGAGGAGTGCCAAGACAAAGATTTAGTTTACATAGATGTGTACCACTAATTAACCCATCAGTATGCCTTTTTATAGAGTTTGGCTTTAAGTACTTCAGATCATTTAATGCTTGGTAGCTATAGCTTCTGGAGTTATAGAAATAATCACTAATCAAGTACCTACTTAATTTTTTTTGTTCTTCCAGGTACCGAGCTCGTGTGGAGAAGGTTGAGTCACCCTCCAAGGTTCATGTGTTTTACATTGATTATGGAAATGTGAGTGTCTACTTGTCTCAGTTATAGCATTATTCACTATATAAAATGTGTGACAATAAGGCCTAATGAGGCAGTTATCCGGTATAAAACTCATCCATGTGAAGAGTGTAATACTTGAAATGTGGTCTTAAGGTGTAAAGTTTCTCCTTGCACAGAGTGCCAAGTCAACATAAGGAGACTTTTAAGCCATGCAATTCTCTTTTGAGAATTTAAATATGCAAATAGCCTCTTCAAAGAGGAAGAGGACACAAATTCTAGGGCCACCTATTGGAATTAGAAATCCTAAAAATCAATATTGACTCTGCAAAGGGCTCTGCCATATATCTCATACACTGCTCTGGCACTTTCCACAAGGAGAAACTTTACCCCTTAGTCCCTCTATTAGAAGCCTCTCACCTAGCTTAATCAGTTATTTTGCTTTGCACTGATGAGAGGCAAAGACCACAAAACATGTACTTGCAAATGGATTTTCTGGTTTGGCTTCTTATACTTAGTCATGTGACAAGACCTTTTTGAGGATATGCCTGATCTCTAAACTCTGCAAATTTTGCTAGTCTTACTATTCCTAGGTATTAATGTTTTGTTGGTTGTTGCCCTTAATGATGAGTAGGAAAATCTGATTGTTTATTGGATAAATATACAAAATTGCCAAGTGAAAGCCATTTTAACTGAATACGTGCTTATGGGAAGTCCGGGTATGAAAGAGCCAGATCATGTAGGCCTAATCTTTAGTATAATATTGCTGACTCCCCACCCACCACAAGAAACTTTTGAGCATTTCTTTTCCAGGTCTTCTTTTGTGGCTTCTTTTACACGTTGCACCCTTAAATATATCATTGGCTCAGTAAAACTATAATCAGCGTTTGTGATAATACATATCTTTATATTGATACTTGTAAACATCAATGCATTGAAACTGTATTATGTGAATTTGCTCCTGACCCGGCATTAACTGGAAGTGACCTCACCTGAATAGCGGATAATATTGCATTCAAAAGCATTAACCTGCTGAAGGGATTAGGAAGCCGGCTCTTCCCAAGCTTGGAAGGAGATCTAAATCTCCCAGGTCTCTGTATTATATATATTACATAAATAAATTTCCTGCATGGTCCCTGAAGACTCATAAAAAACACTCAATTTAATATATTTCCTCAGATTGAATCTTTTCCCTCTGCTGCAGTGTGAAGTAGGGCTGTGTCTTCGATTAAAGTAAATCTGGTCTGTTAGCAAACAAATAAACCCATTTCCAGCATTAAGAGAGATGAACTTTCCTAACACCAGGCAGAGCAGTCTGTGAGCCTAACAATTATGTGAGCAATTACATTTTATGTATTTAATGTAGCAAAGAAACTATTAATATATGATTTCTATGCAGACTTTTTCCCATCTTGCTGTTTATTGTTTTGCTGTGAACTCCTAAAATACGTGGATTTGTTTATTAGCTTTATTGAGCAAATGTATCAGTCGCAAACTCTTTTTTGACTGCCATTATATTCCTCTGGTAACACTTATATTGTTTTGGAGTTTCCTAAATGTTTAAGATTCCCTTTTCTAATTTTCTCGCCACTCCCTTCTGGGCCTTAATGCACTGCTCTTACCACGTTCAGTGACGCGCTCCCCGGTGATTGATGGCTGACAGCCCAGCATCCACTGCGTGCTTTCCCAATGAAAGCGAGGAGCGCGTCACTGTGTCACACCCGGCTGCAGCCAGAACTTGACGCGACATGAGCGGATGTCAGAGCCGGCACTAGCCGGGGTCACATGATGGCTGTGAGCGGTCAGCGATAGCGCCGCTCACAGGCAAGATAGACAGTGCAAGGTATTTGCTAAAAATATTATTTCCACCGTTTACATCGATGGGGGTCATGTTCTATAGTAGTGGACAATCTCTTTAAAGTTTAACTTTTTAAGTAGGGGACAACCCATTTAACATATATGCCAGGAGGAGCTTCTCCTGATGTATACGTAAAGGGGTTGCCCCCTACTAGGACAACCCCTTCTCGATCTGAATGTTTGCCCCTGTGAAAAAAAAAAACACCTATACTCACCGACTGGTGCTGTTACGATACGATACTGGCATTTCCCTTGGGATCATAAAGTGTATCACAGCAGCAGAACATGAATTACAGCATAACAGTACAATTTTGCAGGAATAATCTCATACATTCCTACTCATGACTGGTCAGTACGATATACCATTAGGCCGCCAATAATAATGTCTTTTCTATTGTAAAATATTTACTGGAAGCTCCAAGTGAACAAATGTTCTATATACATTTTGTACAAAGAACCTACATGACTCCTAGTAAGATAAGTAACAATAAACATCCATCCTAGGTTTAGGGAGCTCTCTGGCTCTTTTTGCCACCTGATATAGGCATGCCTTGCCTTGCTTTAAAAGATTATTGGGAACAAGTACAAGAATGCCCACCTAGACCTTTTATTTATTGTATTCACAAGAATACACAAGAATACACTGCTTTTTCTAGTGTTCCTTATCCAATATCTCTGTTTACCACTGCTCAGGTGCTCCCCGGTGGTCTCTGTTTACTTTCCTGCAGCACTTGTATACCTTTTACCTAAATTGACTGGTGCAGCCAATCACTGGTCTCAGTGGACAGCATGAAACTGCGGAGGCCAGTGGTTGACTGCAGCGGACACATTGCTAGATGCACAGATCTGCTGCCCCCCCAGAAGCAAGGGGCAGCAGGGGATTTGTTGTTATTTTATTACCTTTACCAAAGTGCAAGCCTGTGCAGGGCTAATCATAAAACATATAATAATTCATCTACAGTTGAGTAAACCACGTTGGACAGATTCAACAAGGCCATCAAATTATAAAACCGTAAGGCATATTGTATGTAACGCAGCTGTATAGAAGGGCCGAAATACCCAAAAACAATATAACTGATATGGTCTGTAGTCACCATACAGGAAAGAGAGGCCATATTCCTTAAAAAAAAAGGGTCCTAAAAGTATATGTATAAAAACAAGCCAGTCCCCAAATATCTGGTCATGGTTTACCCACCCTAACTGATGTGTGGCGCCCCTGAGGGTTCAGTCGCCACAGAGGTACTGCATCTCACCCAGAGGTGTGGTATCTCACTCTCAGGTAAGGATAGAGTGCTGCCCGGGACCCTAACACCTGCATCCAACACTACACTACTCCAGACCAGCAGGAGGGGCAAGATGTGTCGCTTCCCTGCTGGGCCCTGTCCCTGGGGGGAACCAAAGTAGGGGGAATCATGTAGTGGGTGTGGGTGGAGGAAGCAGATCAGGGGAGCATTGAAAGAAATGATATAAAATGGGATGGAACCATCTAGAAGGAGTTGAGTCGAGTCTGAGGAGAGTGAGAGGAAGAGTTGGAAGCAGGAGCTCTGCTCAGAGGAAGCGCAGGCCTGAGTGAGGAGGCCCAGAAGAAGGAGAGGAGGAAGTAACGGGAGCAGAGAGTAGGCTCCAGGAGTGAAGAAAGGATCCCAGGGGTACGGGCAGTGCAGGAGGCCACCCGTATGCCCGAGTCTACCAGGCGGTGGAGGGATCGGGTCGCAGAGGGGACCGGCCCCTAACGATCGAGAATTACAAATATTCAGCTAGGAAACCGGAGGCTGCAGTATTTCAGGTACTGCAGACACAAGCCTCATCTGTCTCACCAAGAAGGTGGCCATAGAGGACCCAGGGGACAGAGAAAACGTTGCCCGGCAAGGTCCGCGGGCACTGGATTGGGACACTAGGTGTGAGGTGCAGGGAGACGGCCAGAAGGAACACACAGAAGGGGGTCCCGTTATGTACTCCGGAGGTACCTGAGGGTTGGCTGAGCCCCTGCCCGGTGAACTCAGCACGACGTGGGAAGTTATGGTCTGCAGTTGTAACCAGGAGCCAAGTAAGAACTGTGAGTAAATCCAGAAGATTGCACCTCACTGTCTCTGTCAATTATTGCTGCTGCGCCATCACCCCCTGCACTACACTGCACCACGAGTGCTACTTCCATAACAGCAACATCTACACTGCCCTGGAGCTAAGCTCTACCTGTGGAGAGCTGTACCAACTCTGCTGCATTTACACCAGCTCCAGAGGACCGGCTCCGCAGCGGCGGCTCCCTTTAGCCACATACCACAGGTGGCGTCACGAACTATATATAAGAACTTTAATTCCCCTGTAAATATCCCCTTTTTACTGACCGCCCTGGGTCACGGACTGGGTCACCGCCACTGTGACATCTTCCCTAGCAACGACCGGCTCGGAACCGAGTAACCCATGGCCCAGGGTGCGCTTCAGATGCGCATTTCACACACGACTTAGGGGTGTCTCGCATCAGATTTTGTGGGAAAACCATATCCAGAATTTGGGGACTGGTCTGTTTTTATATATTAACTTTAGAACAGATTTCTTTTTTTGGCGATGTTGCCTTTTTCTTCCATATGGTGTGATTGTTCATTCAAGTATATTAAATATTTCATGCAGAATGCCTTACTATTTTGTAATTTGATGGTTTGTTGAATCAGTCATATTTGGTTCATTCACTTGTTTTGCATGTGTACTTGTATGTTTTTTTATCATATTTTATTGGATCTTGTATATGAATAAAACATTTTTTAGGAGTTTTATTTTTTATTAGTCCCACACATTAATGTATTTTGATGATAGTTTGTCTCTTTGGTTCCTTGTAGACATATTTATTAATTTTGTTTTGGTCATGGTCTATGCTCCTTTACCACTGTTAATTTTGGCTGACAGTGAAAAACCTCTTCAGTGATGACCAGATAGGTGGCTTTTTGCTTATTTTTTATTGCTGATTTAAAAGAAATGAGAGAAAAAAACATTCATGAGGAGGAATACAATAAATTATAAGCGGAAGTAAGTCTAGCCCAATAATGTTACAATGATGTAGTATATTCTGCAGTATGTGACAAACACTGTACTCACGTGATCCTTTTTCATCAATGTTTGCAACATTAATGTCTGTAGTATTTGGTCAATTCTTTCAGTCCAAGCTCCTAATGTCTGTAATGCTCAGTTTACACTTGAGCTCTTAGTTATTCACTGTCAGAATTTTCTAGATGTCTTGTTCTTATCCCGTAGACCACTTTAGATCGCTCTTTCAGTTTATGGCTTCATAACAAGATTTTAAACTGACTCTGTTTCTCATGTAGTCAACAGAGCTATTTGTTCCCCCTCCTTACTGAGGGCAGGCGCAGGCCGCAGGCTGCTCAGCAGGGCAGCTATGAACTTGCAGCAAAGATACCGCTCCGGCCCCCGGATTGCCCCTCAGCTAACATGTATTTTTGTTCTTGACATCGTTTCATCTCCCAGCTGCCGGCAACCGCCCTCAGCCTATGATTGCCAAGATTAATCCTTTCGTTGTAACCTCTGTATGAATATGCATGTTTGTAGGATTTTACTGTCTATATAGAAATGTACTCAGGATGTTGATGATGGTCTGTGTAGAGCTTTGCTTCTCCTGTAATGCTGCAGTTTTCCTTCGATCTCTTCTTTTGGCTGTGAAATAAGATTGCATATGTTTTATCTGAGTATTTCGCCTGTCACATTGTTGTTCTGTTTTGCAGAGAGAGACTGTGCCCTCCACTCGTCTGGGGACCCTCCCAACATCTTTCAGTGTTCGTACGCTTCCTGCACAAGCTATAGAGTATTGTTTTGCTTTCATCCAAGTGCCACAAGATGTGAGTATACTGGTCGGTAAGATGGGGTGTCTGCACTCATGCCTTTACTTAGTGGTCATAATTGACTATCCTTTCCCCCATACAGGAGGACGCTCGTGCTGATGTGGTGGATAATGTGGTGCGCGATATTCAGAACACTCAGTGCCTGTTGAATGTGGAGTATGCAGGCGCTGGCTGTCCACATGTCACTTTGCAATTTGCAGACTCCAAAGAGGATGTGGGCCTGGGTCTGGTAAAAGAGGGCCTGGTCATGGTGGAGGTGCGCAAAGAGAAGCAGTTCAAGAATCTGGTGAGTAAATCTGAATATTTTCTAGTACAATGAATTATTCCTGTATGATTACCCCACATTTTATCAGAAATCATTTGGCAATTGACTAAATGTACTTGGTCCTAGGGCTCAACAATTGGCAAATAGTTATTAAAAAGATCCAGTAAAAATCGTTTTTTCTGGCCTCCAATAATTCAGAAAGTCTAAAAATCTTGCACTTTTTTTTATTTTAATGAGGAATATTACAACTGGCCAGAGGTATCCTATCGAAATTTTTCCTCAGGAAAAATGTTCAGATATTTTGTATTTCCAATTTATTTTGGATTTTCATCCTAAAAGTTCTCCACTTTTGCATATCTCTCCAGTAATCCAGAATATTTTGAAACCAAAATATATTTTGGTATAGAAACCAGAACTCATTGATGCGAAGTTAAAGGGAACCTTCCATGTATTTGCTCTGCAGGCAGTATGTTATAGAGCAGGAGGAGTGGATCAGATTGGTATACATTTCTATGGGAAAAGTTTCAGTATAACTTAATATTTTATACACTGAAATCAATGGTTGTTGTGTGCTTATGAGTCCAGTGGGCGGGTCTACTCATTGATTGACAGTGTGCTCTTTATTACTGTGAATGAAAAGACAACTGTCAATCACTGAGTAGGACCGCCCATTGGACCCATATACATGCAAACAACAGGGATTTCAAAGAATAACATACTAGTTATACTGAAACTTCTCTAATAAACCCATATATCATTTTACGCAGCTTCTCCTTCTCTGTACCATGTCGACAGAGCAGACTGTATGTATAAAGTGACTACAAGTTCCCTTGAAAAGAACTTTAATTTTACTGTGGCTTTTTACCTTGACAGCTTCATAACTGCAAATCTATCTCATTCTATTTTTGTTTGACTGCCATTCACTGATTTTGTCCTCTGGTTTTATATGCTGACACTCCCTTCATCAGTCCTAAAAACTATGGTAAATTATTTTTAATATGGATGAAATTTTTTGTAGTAGAAAAGCAGGGAAAATGTACATCATAAAGACTTACTCGCAGGATGCCCAACTCTTATCAAACAGTGGACCCATTCTACTGATTTTCTAGGTATTCCTATAAATATATGGGAAATAAACATCAATTTTTAGATGTTTTTGTTAGCCAGAGATGGATTTTGTAGCCTGCTACTCTGCAGTGTGCAGTTTTTTTCCAGCATCTGAATACAATTTACGGGAACAATGTGCTTCAGCGTATGTTATTGCCATCTGTATGACCCTAGGATACTTATACCCTCAACTTGAAGTGCCAACTGAACATTTTGTAAGACACTTGTGTTGTATTAGAAGAAATCCTACCATATTGTTTATGTGATTTTCATAGATTATTCAGCACACACCATAAAATATGAACTTATAGCAAGATATGAGACAGGCAGGGAAAGAGGTGGTGAGCTCTGGGGCAGTGTTAGCACATAGGACCGCATCATCTACATATCGTATTGAGATTGTGCACAGCAACATCGGAGCAGTTTTCATGCTGGTTAAGGACCTGTTAAATGTGGATCAGCTTTGATTATTACTAAATGTTTTCCTGGTAGATTGGTAATGCTTCATTGTGTTGCAGGCTTGTGAGTTAGCTACCGATGTAACATCGCACTGGAAAATTTATCATGCGGCCACTTCAGGACACAAAAAATTGAACTGACAAGCAGGAGCTGCCCCTACCCTCCCCCTGCACAACTCGATAGCTCATTAACAGACTTATTTACAGGAGCAATTTTAATTGATATTCAGCAGAAGTTATTGACCACTGTAAGCCCCAGTGCCCAACTAATGTAAATCAATATGGTGAGAATTCATACTGCTCAAGAACTGGGTGCAGCCCCTTGTAATTGCATAGACATGATGAAGTGTGTCATGATGAAGCAGACAAGTGACTTCTAATACTAATTACACCACCGCATATAGAATATGTATCTTGTGCCTAGACCGCCCGCATCTTCATGTCCATTCTTTATACTATGGACCTGTGTTGAATACATTTCCATACCAAGGCATTTGTTGCCCTTCATTGAAATTCATAACTGTGATCTATAAGTCATTGTGTGTGGCCTTGCCATTGTAATCTTGTGGAAGTGTCCAGTTTTTGTCCATTTCTGTCCACTTTTGGAAAAAGTATAGTTTAGTAATAAGCCATTAGTTCTCCTCATTTGCATCTTTTTCTATTCTCTTGCCAATGAACTAGAAAAGCAAACAACAGCTAAAGAAATGTTTTGATTGATTAAGGACTAGTTGCAATTATACACGTTGTTGCAGGTCATAACCTTAATGCATACCTGTCACTAGAACAGGTCACTTTAATTAAAGCTAGGATTAAAACTAATGGCAGCTAATTTTGTCCAATAAATTGCCACCCAGGTCGTTAATTGTGGAGAATAAAGGAACTTGTCCGCACATTTCTCTTGCGCTAAATGGTGATTTGGCATCTCTTAGATGCTCATGGAGGAGGGATGTTGGCTGATTTTATACTCTGCTTTAAATAAAATGGTATACTTGTTAGTGATTGTATGGGAGATCTGATGACCTGGTCAATCCTTTTTATTTGGCTAATATCTGCACCTTTACATTTTATAGTGGCAGAGTAATATTATGGAGCTTGCTCCTACAGAATGAGTTTAGGAAAAAAATGGTATTTTCTCCAGTTTGCCTGGTATGAGTTTGTCTATAGTTCTCTGAGCGTATTTCTGTCCTTCCTTGTCATGCATCGGATTTCAGGCAATTGTCTTCCTCTCACCTGTAGTGGTGCTGATGATGAACAGGGCAGTAATCATAGAAATTGCTGTGCTGGCTAGCCCTTGTAAAAGGGGGGTTCCAGTTTTAGCAAATATTATTCGGCGTAAAAGCGAAAGGTCTATAGTTTTCCAATATAGTTTCTGTACCAATTCCTCATAGTAGTCAAGATTTCTTCAGGCTGACATTTAGTAGAAACTTTCATAGTTTACTTGCAGTTGTTAAAAATCAGAATGAACTGAAAAAGTTAGAATTCTAGAAGCACAAAAAAACAATAATGCTGGTGCCATAGTTTGTAAGAAAGCATTGTATGAGCTGCCATTAGGCGCACTGGTCACGAATGGGGGTAGTTCATTGCAGCCATTTCTAGTAACCCTTCCAATTCTACTTAAGTGTGACTTCATGGTTAACTCTATTTTATGTTATAAATATCTATGGCTTACTGTCTGATGGAAGAATATTCTAACGTTTTGGAACTAAGGGTTAAAAGCTTAGCTTTTCAGATCATGTTCTGTACTTGGCTTTCCTTGTTGGCAAAACCAAATTGTCTCCTGTGCGCTTCTGTAATCAGTAGCTTTGTTGGGCTCTGTTACAGCTCTGCAATCAGGGGATATGTTGACTTATACGTTCCACTGAGCCTCACAAGCTCATGCCTGACACAATAACCTCTTCTCAATAGATGCTCAGATTCCCAGTATCACAGCAGATTGCTGTCAAACTCCACAAGGAGTTACACTTACTGTATATGGTGCACAGAGACCGAGTTAGTACTATTGCTGGTGTTCTGCTTTGTGATTATGTTCTGGCTTGTAAAATAACGAGTTTCTGAATGTTCCTTTTCTGTAGGTTGCAGAGTATGTGAATGCTCAGGAATCTGCAAAGTCTGCAAGGGTAAGTTACTATTGCTACTTAATACAATGCCTAAGGGAATGCTAAAGTATGAGCAGGGGTTAAGTCCCCTTCTTATAGGATTCTCACTGTACATATTGTTTAGCATTGAGACCATGTGGCCTTGTATTATTCCAGGGAACTCCAGATAGAAGAAAGTAATCTGCTCTTCTATTCACAAGCCATAATTTACTATGTTTTTTTTTTCTTTGTAGTTGAACCTGTGGCGTTATGGCGACTTCCGGGCCGATGATGCTGACGAGTTTGGTTACAGCCGCTAAAAGGGTGCCATTCCAAAGATGACAGAGACCCCTCCCTCTTCACGGCTTTCTATCACCTGCTCCATTGAAGAGAAGTTCCAGCAAATAACGCCAGATACATTGGAAGGGGAATACAGGCTCCATCCTGGACAAGTATTTGCATCAATTGAAAACTTCCCAAATATCAGTGCATACGGTTCATACAACATGTGTTAATCTTTATTTTAAGTTTTCTTTTTTATTATGGAAAAATAATTAGATGGACTGATATTAGTTTTGTATTTTTTCTCATAACTCAGTCCTGCGTCCTCAAATCATGTTCTGCAAATTAAATGATGAAGTTTTAACTGTCCAGTCCTCTAGATCCCTCAAAATGTAATTGTTCCCTCCCATATCCAGTGTCCAGGGTCATATGTTTTGTCTTGTGTATTTAATGGCTCAATAAAGTACTACGTTCTAATTACATAGTGGTGGTGTCTTGTAATGTCATTTACAGCGTCTAATACCAGTCTGATCAAAATTAAACAGCAATTTCAGGACTTTTCTCTCTAAACAGATGTAGAATACAATTGAGCACATATTTCCCCTAGATTTATCTAGATATTGGGGCAACAAGCAAATTCAACAGACATTGAGAATTGTATTTAATGTTGCTTGCATTGAAACAGTGTAATACATTTAATGCACATGTACACAGTAAGCAAAATAGGAATATAGATTTCAGTACATGTATATTTAGTGAACTTCTAAGTGTGTTCACGTTCAAAACATGGTACCTGCATGCAGTTGATCCAGAGGTAAGTACCGGTAGATATCATCTTCATATGGCATGGATCTATATCCTTAGTGTCTCACTTCCTATATTTGCACAGATTTCTTCTGATAAATAGATTTTTCGACAACTATTCCTAATAACTGAGCTCTACATTTTTGTCATCATTCTGATCTGTTTTATCGACTTGACTTTTGTACTCAAAATGCATTATATAGTAGGTCTCATTTACTAGGGTCCCACTGGGGGACAAAATATTGGGAATATACAGTACCACACAGTTTTGAATCATCGGAGAGTCATTTATGACTATTCTTTAGATACGGTAAAATACAGATGAATGGACCTTTTGTGTCATAACTGCATGTTCTGCACAGTATGATATTAACACTTTACAAATATCTAAAATAACGTCTCATAAGATCCTTGCTCACTAGTTAATAAACTGCTAGAAAACTTGTGTAACAAGTTGGTGTAATGAAATATGCACTATATTTCTAAGACATTTTTACATTATCAAACAGATTTGAAATGCCGCGTCTGTGTACTAGAGAAGTCATACACAGGTTGAATGAAAGTTGTTTGACAAGTTTGTGTTTAAGCCATTGCCTATATCAAAAGTAATGGTTTAGTAGATACTGAGCCATGTCCCCTTAGGATGAGATGATACAAATCCTTTGTGCCTGGTATAATCTTTCTTTAACCTTTTTATTCAGCCAGTCATTTGTATTGAAGCCATTAACAATGTTAGAAAACATATCAGAATTTTTTAATGGTTATGCAACTGTATTTTATCGGTTGACCGTGACAGCACCACGAGAGAAAGGGGATCTGCCCACCAAGGACAGGAAACCTACAGGCTTAAAAGGGGCGGCCCTCTCTCTTGCCTCAGTTTGGTTTCCTGTCCTTGATGGAGAGAACCTGTGACAGGCCCAGTTCTGGATGAAATCTTGAATAGAGCAAGCGACAGGAGAAAAGGTTTCCCTAGCCTGTCCATGCCTGCATATAAACTGTCTTTTCGCAGGAGAAGATTTGTACGTAAAAGACCACAGAGGGATCAGGATAAATGGGAAGGCCGCAAGCCAAAAGGTAAAGGTCTTCTGTTCAGTGCTTCTTTCTCTACTCGGGAACCCCGGAAGTCGAGTCAATGACTCGTAGTCCAGGTAGGGGGGGAGGCTGATGGCCTTCTTACCTGCCTGGACAACTATTTCAGCCAGTAACTGGATCCTTGATCTGATAGGTTCTGGTCTGAGGTTCGAGTTACAGGCGATTCCTCGTGGGAGATTTATCTTGACCCCGGTTCGTTCTTCATTGTCCGAACAGTTGGCCCTTCAAAAGGAGGTGCTGGACTTAGTTCATAAAGTAGTCCTTGTGGAAGTTCCAATGTCCGAAAGACGGTTGGGATTTTACTCGCCTATCTTTCTGGTCTCTAAGCCGGACGCTTCTTTCAGGTGTATCATTAACTTGAAAGCACTTAATAAGTTCTTGATAATTCCCACCTTCAAAATGGAATCTGTCGAATCAATAATAAAATTGCTGTTTCCAGGCTGTTACATGGTAGTATTAGATTTAAAAGACGCCTATTACCATGTACCTATACATATAGATTACCAGAAGTATCTTAGGGTTGCCTTGGTCATAGATGGGGTAATCAAGCATTTCCAGTATAGGGCCCTGCCGTTTGGTTTGGCCATAGCCCCCCGGATATTTACTAAAGTTATAGCAGAGGTCATGGCTCATGTCAGGGAACATGATATATTGATTATCCCTTATCTGGATGTTTTCTTGATAGTTGGAAATTCTGCCTTCCAATGTAATAGACACCTAAAGGTAGTGATCACCATCTTAGAGAGTCTGGGCTGGGTGCTTAATTTGAAAAAATCTAGGCTAGTGTCCACGAAAATTCAGCAATTTTTAGGTATTATGCTGGATTCAGATTCTCAGGTATGTTACCTCCCGGAAGCCAAAAAACAAAGGGTTAGGGATCAGGTGAGAAAGGCAGTATTAAATCCGGTCATGTTCCTTAGAGTAGCAATGTCCTTGTTGGGTACCCTGACGACATGTTTCCCTGGGGTTCTGTGGGCACAATACCACTCTAGAGTTCTACAGTGGGTCATGCTGCATAGTGAAGTTTTGTTGAAGGGAAGATATCCTTGTCACCCCGGTCAGTTGAGTCCTTTACAGTGGTAGGTTCGCCTCATCTTCCCATCTCAAGGAGTTCCCTGGGTGCTTAGAACCACTAGAACAATTACCACTGACGCAAGTTCCAGTGGGTGGGGAGCCCATTTAGGAGATAGGGTGGCCCAGGGGTCCTTGTCGAATGCTGAAATGAGTCTCTCCTCCAAACCCAAAGAGTTGCTAGCGGTAGTCAAGGAGATCAATTATTTCTTAGTCTTTCTCCAAAACCAAAATGTAAAGATCCTTTCTGATAGAATAACGGTAGCTTACGTGAATCACCAGGGGGGTACACGGTCAAGATCACTGATGAGAGTGACAGATCATCTCTATCAGATCACGGAATGTCATCTTCGTTCCTTAACGGCCCTTCATATAAAAGGAAAAGAAAATACAAAGGCAGACTACTTAAGCCGCTATCCTCTGAGACAAGGAGAATGGGAGTTAAAGCAGGACATTTTCTTCCAAATAGTCCGAAGATGGGCGCCTCCGGTGGTAGACCTGTTTACCACAAGACTAAATCAAAAGACAAGGCTCGTCTGTACCCTAAATCCCAGAGAAAATCCCCTGGCAGTGGACGCCCTCCAAATACCTTGGGATTTCAGCCTGGCCTATGCCTTTCCCCCGTTGACTCTTCTTCCCATGGTCATAAGGAAGATCAGGGAGGACAAGGCGAGGGTTCTGCTGGTCGCACCCTTTTGACCCAGGAGGCCCTGGTTCACATGCCTGAGGAGCATGTCCGTCTCAGAACCTTGGGTCCTGCCCGAGGTTCCGGATCTCCTCTTCCAGAGTCCAATAGTCAATCCTCAAGCGTCTGGCCTCCACTTGACGGTATGGAACTTGAAAGGTCGCTGTTAAGACGGAAAGGGTTCTCTCAAGGCCTAGTAGCTACCCTAATACATAGCAGAAAACCTATTACAACTAGAATTTGTTAGAACTTGGAAGAAATTCTTGTCCTTTTCCGGTTCCAGGGTTGGTGAGGTGGCACCAATAGGCAAAATCTTAGAATTTTTACAAAAAGGTCTTGAGCTAGGGTTAGCCACTAGTACCCTAAAAGTTCAAGTTTCTCGTTTTATTAAAGCCGCGTTTAGATCCAGGCCCATCATCAAAAGCAAATTGGTACCCTGGGATCTAAATTTGGTACTAAAGACCTTAACCAGTTCACCTTTTGAGCCGATTTTTAGCTACTCTTAATTCCCTCTCCCTTAAAACAGCGCTTCTGATAGCTTTAACATCTGCTAGGAGGATTGGTGATATTCCGGCTCTGTCTTTCGGCCTTGCCCTTTACTCAGATCCTGGATGATAGAATAATTCTTAAGCCTGATCAAGCTCATCTCCCTAAAGCAGCTTCCCATTTCCACAGACTCCAAGAAGTAATCCTGCCCTCTTTCTGTCCTGATCCGAATAACCAGAAAGAAGCGGAGTTTCATACGTTAGACGTGAAGAGATCTGTGATTAGGTACAGTACCTCTTGTTCACCAAAGATTTTAGGAGAGACCGTTCTTTATTTATATCCTACCAAGGAATTAGGAAAGGCTTTAAGGTTACAAAGTCCACCATAGCTAGATGGGTTAGGGAGGCTATTTCTCTAGCTTATGCATCCAGTGGTAAGGAAGTACCACAAGGGTTGGAGGCTCACTCCACCCGGGAAGTGGCGACCTCCTGGGCGGAGAAGACTGGTGTCTTGATAGAAGACATATGTAAGGCTTCTACCTGGTCTTCTCCATCTACTTTCTATATAGACTGGATATAGTTTCATCTGACCTCACCTTTGGGAGAAGGGTGCTCCAGGCTGTGGTCCCTCCCTAGACTTCTTCATCTCTGCAATTCTCTCATGGTGCTGTCATGGTAGACCGATAAAGTCATAAGTTGCTTATCGGTAACGGGATTTTTCGGAGACCATGACAGCACCCTTATATTCCCTCCCTTCACGTTTGTGGGAGCACTCCTTGTTTATTAAATTAAAGATTTCACACTTATTAGGTGGTGTTTGATATAGTGGTATTGTGATTATTTGCTATGTTTATTAACCTAGGGGTCCTCTCAATGCTCTGTAATCCAAACTGAGGCGAGAGAGAGGGGAGCCTCTTTTAAGCCTGTAGGCTTCCTGTCCTTTTGTGGGCAGATCCCCTCTCTCATGGTGCTGTCATGGTCTCCGAAAAATCCCATTCCTGGTAAGTAACTTATGACTTTTTGCCTTACTGTTTTTAATGCATTAGAGAATTTATATAAGCCTTGTGACTGGGAAAACAGAATTGTAGTCTGAAATTAGTCAGACCTGATCTGTGTCTGCTGAGCAGAGATCACCCGATTGTCAGTGATGGTGGCAGCACCAAATTAATATTTTTTTTTCTACCACCATTGATTCCATGTTTTAAAGCACCATTGATTCCATGTGAAAATGGTTTACATACAAAATACAAATATTAATTACAATGAACAAAATAACAGTGACAGACTGACATAGAAGGGGAGAGGACCCCGACCTCTGGAATAACAGTCTAGAGAGTAATGAGGAAGCAGATAGTAGTTTGAAGAGTTGCATCAGCTCTGGTGGTGGTAAGATGACAGCTCATTCATGACAAGCTGTAAGCTTTCTTGAAGAGATGGGTTTTCAAGTTCTGTCTGAAAGTACCGAATGTGAGAGGCAATCAGATGTGTTGGAGCATGGAATTCTAGAGGATGGGGGGATGACCTGGAGAAGTCTTGAATACGATTGGGTAAGGAACATTGAAAAGTGGAGGAGAGAAGAAGATCTTGTGAGGACCAAGAGAGTACATGTGGGAAGATATAACTAGATTAGTTTGGAGATACTCTATATAGAGGAGACAGATTATGGACAGCTTTGTAGGTAAGTTTTAGTAGTTTAAATTGTATCAGTTGAGAAATTGGAAGTTAATGAAGGGCTTTGCGGAGATGCAGAGAGGAGTAATGTGGGGAGAGGTGTATTAATCAGGCATCATAGTTAAGTATTGACTGGAAAGGGGTGAGAGTGTTAGTTGGGAGGCCACAGAGGAGAATATTGCAGTAGTCGAGGTTGGAGATGATTAGGGCATGCACTACCATTTTAGTAGATTCAGGGTTGAGGAATGGGCGAATTTTGAAAATTTTTGAGTTGGAGGTGGTAAGAGCTTGGATCTGTGGTTTGAAGGACAGGACAGAATCAAAGGTTACTCTGAGGCAGTGGACTAACGGTACAGAGGAAAGAGTGATGTTATTTATAATGATAGAAAGGTCTGGTAGTGGAGGTAAGTAGGATGCAGGAAAGATGATTAGTTCAGTTTTGTCTACATTAAGTTTTAGGAAGCGTGATGAAAAGGAGGGGGATATGACTCATATATACTCTGGGATTCTGGACAGCAGGGAGGTGGTGCCTAGGCCAGAGAGGTAGATTTGAGTGTCATCAGCATATAGATAATACTGGAAGCCATGGGACTTTGAGTTGTCCCAAAGGTATAGATGGAGAAGAGTAGAGGTCCCAGGACAGAGCCTTGATGAACACTAAGAGACAGAAGGTGAGATGAAGAAGTAGTATGGGAATGGGGGACTCTAAATGTGCGGTTAGTGAGGTATGAGCAGATCCAGTAGAGTGCAAGGTCTTTGATGCCAAGGGAAGAGAGGATCAGTAGTAGAAGGAAGTGGTGAACTGTGTCAAAGCCAGTGGATGAGTCTAGAAAGAGGAGTATAGAGAATTGTCTGTTAACTTTGGCGGTAAGTTGGTCAGTAGTAATTTTGGTTAGGGCAGTTTCAGTGGCGTGATGGGGACCCAATTGGGATTGTAGATTTTCGAACAGCGGTTTGGATGAGAGGTGGAAGTTTGGCGGAGAATGAGGGTAATGATATAGGGCCATAGCTGGATGTACTGGTTGGGTCAAGCAAAGGCTTCTTCATGATAGGTGTGATTGTTGCGTGTTTGAAAACATAAGAGAATACACCAGAGTTTATTTGCTGCCAAAGTCCGTTCACTGATCCAGGGAGAAGTACCTCCCCAATCTGGTCCACCCTACAACTGCTAAAGGTAAGGTGAAGCTCACTTATAGTGACTGATGCCCTGCGCTGATGTTGTGGCCACTGTCCTGCCCACTGAATGATTAAATTGGTTGCATTAAGTAGACAGACTGTCTCTTCTTTCCCAATCCACATTCTGCTGTCACCAGTACTGGCACATTATTTGTCAGTACTGCCTCTGCTAATTTTGTTCCTTTTGTCAGCCATTCTCTTGACATTCAGCTTGCTCAGCTCCCATTCCCATGTTATCAAACAGCCACACCCTTTTTCTCTTCAATTAGAGGGGACATAGACATATTTATATGTCTATCACCCCTCCCGTGCCCTCCATTCTGCAACTGATCTAAGACTAACATTCTCTGTAATCCGAACCTCACACCTCTGTCTCCAAGGCTTCTCTCGTGCCGCACCAGTTTTCTGGAATACACTGCCCCAAACAATCCGACTAATATCTAGCCCCCATGTTTTTAAACGTGCTTTAAAAACACATCTGTTTAGACAAGTCTACCACCTCAACTCACTAACCCAACTCTCCCCTGTTCCCTCCTAAATGTTTATCTTAATCTTCTCCTGCCTATTCATCTGTCTCCACATCATCCGTGCAAGCAATAGCACACGGTAACTGCACTTAAGATACTGGCTGATGACCATGTTCTACCTATTGTGACCCCCTATTTCTTTATGGATTGCAAGCTTGGAAGCAGGGCCCTCACTCCTTCTGTAACTGTTAAAATGTGATACATTGTATTGTTTTTATTGTCTATACATGTGTCACGGGTGTGTCAGAAGTGACAGACAGTCGTCCTGCAGTTGGTTGCAGGAGATCTCTTCGTTTGGCATTACAGATACCTTCTTAGAAGCTGTCTATCTAGGACCCAGCAGCTACCTTCCTCTTAACACCCTGGCCTGCGTGTATAAATGCCTGCTGTTTGATTCAGGGAGGTGCCGGCGATATTTAGATGACCCCTTGTGAAGGCTTGAGCAAGAGCAGTACTTCTTCCTCTCTGGAGCTAAGAGGACGTGTGTTTATCACTCTGAAGTAGACTAAAGCTAAGCTATCTTCCCTTGTTTGTTCCCCCTTGTTGTCTTTAGTTGTCAGTGGGGATCAACTAGCACTCAACCCCTCCCTTCCCTGGCCAGGGCCAAAAGACAGGGTGAGGTTCCTGTGTGGCGATTGGTGTGGAACCAATATAGGGACGTTAGGGGAGACAGGGTGATATAAGGTCAGCCTAGGAGGTCTCCACTACCCCCATTCCCCCCTTCCCTTCGTGTTGCACTTGGTCTTTCCTACACCTTGCATGACAACATGTTCCTACTTAATTGTAAAGTGCTGCGGAATATGTTGCCGCTATATAAATAAAAAAATTAACATTATTTATATATATATATATATATATATATATATATATATTATTACACTACTTAAAAAATAAGCTAAACACTTAAGCAACACAATGAAACTCCCAAGTCAATCACACTTCTGTAAAATCAACCTGTCCAGTTGGGAAGCAACACTGATTGTGAAGTAATTTCTCCTGCTGATGTGCAAATGGAACAGACGACCGGTAGAAATGATAGGCACTTAGCAAGACAACCCCTATCAAGCAGTGGTTCCCACAGACCATTTCTCTGTTCTCATCCTTTTTGGCTGTTGTTTTTGTCACTTTTGCATTTTGTCATTGCTCTCACCCCTAGAGGTACAGTAGCATGAGGCGGTGTCTTCAGTACAACCCACAGAAGTTGCTCAGGTAATGCAGCTCATCCAGGATGGCACATCAATGCCAGCTGTGGCAAGAAGGGTAGCTGTGTCTGTCAGCACAGTGTCCAGAACATGCAGTAGATACCAGGAGAAAGGCCAGTATACCAGAAGTCGTGGAGGGTGGCATAGGAGGGCAACAACCCGGCCGCAGGACCGCTACCTCCTCCTTAGTGCAAGGAGGTGCAGTGCCAGCGCCCTGCAAAATGACCTCTAGCAGACCACTAACATCCATGTATCTGCTCAAACTGTCAGAAACAGACTCCATGAGGGTCTACAAGTGAGTGCTATGCTTATAGCCCAACACAGTGCAGGGCGATTGGCATTTGCCAGAGAATACCAAGATTGGCAGATTCGACATTGCGCCCTGTGCTCTTCATGGATGAGAGCAGGTTCATACTGAGCACATGTAACAGTCTGGAGAGGCCGTGCAGAACGTTCTGCTGCCTGCAACATCCTCCAGCATGACCGGTTTGGCAGTGGGTCAGTAATGGTGTGGGGAGGCATTTCTTTGAGTGCCACACAGCCCTCCATGTGCTAGCCCGGGGTACCCCGACTGCCATTATGTACCGGGATGAGAGCCTTAGACCCATTGTGAAACCATATGCTGGTGCAGTGGGTCCTGGGTTCCTTCTGGTGCATGACAGTGCTTGGCCTCATGTGGCTGAAGTGTGTCAGCAGTTCCTGCATGATGAATGCATTGATGCTATGTACTAGCCTGCCCTTTCCCCAGACCTGAACCCAATCAAGCACATCTGGGACATCATGTCTCGTATTCACCAATGCCACGTTGCACCACACACTGTCCTGGAGTTGACTGATGCTTTAATCCAGGTCTAGGAGGAGATCCCTCAGGAGAAAAACCTTCACCTCATCAGGAGCATGCCCAGATGTTCTATGGAGGTCATACAGGCACATGAGGCCACACACAACTGAGCATCATTTCCTTATCTTGAGCCATTTCCACTGAAGTTGGATCAGCCTGTAATTTGATTTTGCACTTTGATTTTGAGTATCATTCCAAATTCAGACCTGCATGGGATATTAATTTTGATTTACATTGATAATTTTTATGTTTAATTGTTCCCAACGCATTCCACTTTGTAATGAATATAGATTTGCAACTGGAATATTTAGTTCAGTGATATCTAGGATGTGGAGTTTTAGTGTTTCCTTTATTTTTTTGAGCAGTGTATATATAGATAGATAGATCCATAATCTCTAAAAGAATTAATTCTGTTTTGAAGGCAAGAGTTGGTCACACTGAATATTGATTTGATTTCATTTTCAATTTGTCCACTCACTGTGCATTTTATAAATTGATAACGACAAATTATCTCAAATCAATTCAATGTTTGGTGTGACCACCTCTTGCCTTCAAAACAGCATCAATACTTCTAGGTACACTTGCACACATTTTTTTGAAAGAACTCGGCAGGGAGGTTGTTCCAAACATCTTGGAGAACTAACCGGTGATCTGTGTATGTAGGCTTGTGCATATTCTTCTGTCTCTTCATGTAATCCCAATCAGACTTGATGAAGTTGAGATCAATGCTCTGTAGGGCCATATCATCATTTCCAGGACTCATGATATTGGCTGTATGTTTGGGGTAATTCTACCTTCCTGATGGTATTGCATCATGGATAAGTATCTGCTTGTATTTCTCAGCATTGAGGACTCCACTAATTTTGACAAAATTCTCAACTTCATTTGCTGTAATGCAGCCCAAAATTTGAACCTCCACTATGCTTCATTGTTGCCTTCAGACATTTTTCAAATTTTGACTCTTCAGTCCAGTGCATCTGCTATCATATTTCTGCACCCAAGTTCCTATTTTTTTTCATCTTTCCATTACTTCGTGTTTCCATGTGCAAATGAGAATAAGGATGATCCCTCTGTACTATGACATTCCTTCAGATAATTGTAGACTGCTATTATTCTGCAGCAGAACAACAACTCTGAGCATACAGCCATTGTCATTAAGAACTATTTTCAGCGTACATAAGAAGATGGAGTCCTGGAAGTGATGCTATGGCCCTCACAGAGCCCTGATCTCAACATCATCTAGACTCTAGAAATTGTATGAAGAGACCGAAGGATTTGTGCAAGCATTCATCCACAGAAGATTTGTAGTTATTCCTCTAGGATGTTTGGAACATGTTTGCAATGTTTATTCAAAAACTGTGTGCAAGTGCACCTAAAAGAACTGATGCTTTCATGTTATTTTGAAGACAAAGTGTGATCACACCAAATTTGCAGTGCCATCAGATCAGAACTGGCAGCAACAAGTGGTACCCAACTACACTCATCCACTATTTGGAGAAAAAATTACTTTCAACATGGAAACGAGGCTGAGTGACTCAATTATGTGAAAAAACATCAGAACCTGGGTGTAAAAAAATGCAGCAGGTGGACTGGACTGATGAGTCAATATTTGGCTGTTCAGACGTGGCCAAAAGTTTTGAGACTGACACAATTGTTTATTTTCACAAAGTATGTTTATTCAGTTTTTATAGTGGAAATTTGCATTAACTACAAATTTTTATGAAGAGTGATCGGTTGAATTGCAAAAAATTGCAAAGTCACTCCTTGTCAATATATTTAACTAAATCACAAAAATTGTTTCCACTAAATTTCAATTGTGCGGCTAAATGACCTGTATACATCATATCAGTGATCTTGTTAGCTCAGTATAAAGTGTTAAAAAAGACCAAGCACCTGATATTAAGTTTTAAGCTGTAGTGATTGACAGCTCAGCCATCCAATCTGGAGCTGGGGCGTGCTGAACTCTGTGCCTTGAGTGACAGTTTAGCCGTTCAATCAGGGCTACGGTGTGCCGGAGCTTCCTCCATGTGTCTCCTGTTCAGAGTAATTACCTGGCTATTTAGCTGGCTCTCTGTTTTATATTTCTGCCTTGCCCAAGTGGTGTGTGTTTGCTCTTGTGTTCTGATCTTTTGCTGCTCGACCTTGGATTTGGCTTGACCATCTCATTGCCTAGTCATTTTGTTGTGATCCGCTACCTTCTTGGAATTCTGACCATGGACTGTTACCTGACTACACCTTTGTCTCATCCCTCTGTTTATGTTGTATCCTCCTGGCTTTTGATGTCAGACCGATTGACTACACAGCCTCATGGCTTGTCCATGAGTAGTGACTAGCGTCACACAAGGATATTGCTCCTGGTAAGATTGTCCCTGAGTTTACTACTTATCGGATCATTAAGAACTTTAAAGAGAAAGGTTAAATTGTTGTGAGGAAGACCTCAGAGCACCAAAAAGTTCCAGTAAGTGCTACAACGGTTTCCTAAAGAGGATTCAGCTAAGCCAGTGGTCTCCAACCTTTTTCTTTTCATTACCTTGAAAGCCACATTCCACTCTGAGAGATGGTCGCAACCCACAATCTGTACGAAGAAATCATAGAAGCCATATTGCGACCGATCGTGGACAACCAGTCGTTAAAAGGTTATTCTGTCATTTCCAGATTAATGTGGGTCAGAGGATGGGTGTATCAACTTATTTTATATTTCTAGATTCAATTGGCCTTTGTAAAACTTGGGCCAGTTACATCCGCAAATTTAGAAATTGACTGGCTCCCTGTACTTGTCCACATAGTGGACCGGTGCAGAAACGGTCTGCTTTTACATGTACTAGTCTGGCCTGTATGTCGGACAAGACTATTTATCTGATTTATAATTCCCTTTTATTTATTTTCTTTGCATTTTGTTAGTTGCTGGAAAAAAATCTTTTAACACTTCTGTTTATTAAAGTATTCTTACTTTGCAGCATTTTTTCCTCACACCTGCCTAAAACTTTTGCACAGTGCTATATATCTGGTTCATACTGTGTATTATAAAAAGCGGGAGTGTTAGGTCTTTTTCACTCTACCATTGTGGTACCTTTTTATTACAGAACCATGACTGATGGCAGAGACTCCCATTAGAGCCGCTGGCGGCAGTATGAATATAGCCTTTTATGCTTGGCATGAGCACTGTATACAAGTTTCAATGGGGTGCAGTCTGTTACTTTTTGTATGTATTGAAGAATTGGTTGCTGACTTACTCCCAGTCTTGTGCACTGTACTGATGTAAATCATCAACAGTAGTTTATGGTAACTATACTCGCTGAATCAAGACATGAGTGATGGAAGAACTTGCAGCATTCTCTTACTATTTCATGTAATATGATATGAGATTGAAATTCAGGTAAAGTACCAGGAAACATGGCTATCATTACCTCAACAGCCAATGTACATTGAAATTTTGGACACACGTCTTATTCCATCAACAGAAAATAGGTGATGATGAGGTCATTTTTCAGGATGTTAAGGCATCTTGCCACAGAACAAAGAACTTATTTGCTATATTTTCAGGAAAAGCATACCCATGCAATTTCATAGTCCGCAATCAAAATGGATCTTGATCTCATTGAAAATTTGTTAGGAACTCAAAAAAAGGGTCAATGACTAGGGCTCCATCCAAGTACAGCTGATTAGTTAGCTGTGCTACAAGAAAGTTGGAACCGGCCTGATGTAGAATACTGTTTATTATTAGTGAAGTTCATGTCGCAAAGAATTCACGCTGTCATATAAACCCAGGGAGTATTACTGTAATTGGAGTTTTTTTCTGTTGATTTCATAACTCTTTGGTCCAACAATCCACCAAACTCTCACATAGCGTACTGTTAATAGTACTGTTAATGATTATCTCTTACATTCCCCAATATAACTGTCTAATAAACACACAATATGGTAATCTGCTTTATGCAATCTTCCTCGTTTATATGAATCGTATAGCCACATTAACAATAATGATCATGAGATGCAGAATTTGAACACATAATCTCCCATTGTGTTACAGTCCATAAGACCAAGTCCATGTTTCTAAAGTTCCATTGCCATGTGGAGATTCGCTAGAAGTCAATTCAGCATATGTATTAGTTATGTAATGCCAAGTGGAATCCATTTACTGTGAAATCTCTACTTGGCAATGCAACTTTAGAAACTTTCACCTAATCTGATGGACAGGCGCGAATGGGTAATTATAACGTGGTCATATTCTTTGTCTAATGACATGGTCATTATTGTCAATGAAGCTCTGAAATTCATATAAGAAGATTGCATAAAGCTACTACATTGTAGTAACAACTAAATTGTCTTTTTTTTCCAGAATTTTTGGAAAAACTTTAATTTGTTTGTGGTACATTATATTTCTTGAATGCAGTGTATTAAGGTATTAAACATTTTTATGTCATTTAATTTACTACAAATAAAAAAAAAAACAAATGAACATCCACTAATTGCAATGATTCCAGGAGGTGCTACAGATCCGTGGAAAATTTGCTGTATAGCTGTCACAACACTTGTAGGATATCCCGAGGCTAGGAGCTCCTTCCCTATTCCTAAAGCTAGGGACGCCCTAGCTATCCCTGCTCCTCCTATTACTTCTGATGGTGAAGATGCCGGGTCCATGTGCCTTTCTGAGCTCCTAAATCAGCCCTTATCTGTTCCCTCCCCCACCCAGGGAAATGGGGAGCAGTAGTGTATAAGAATACACAAACCAGACTAACAAGCAAAGACATGCAGGGATAAATAAAAATACCAGTTATACAAATGTGCACTCACAAACAACAGAGTAGAACACCGGGAAGTAAAGTTAATGGAAAAACAAATAGGAGAGGATGAGTATAGCACACAGACAAACTACCAAGCAATAGTCTTTAGAACAACACTCCAAATGCCTCCACAAACAACCAACACCTCTAACTCCAGAACTAGGCAGTAAGAAACTAATACTGGCAATCCCTGATTGCCAGTATATATATCAGAGGGGAGTGGCCAACACTGAACAGCTGAGACCATCAAAGCATGGAACGCTTAGAAGCTCTCAGCTGAACAGATTAACCCCGTACACTGCTAGAAGAAACCTGCACCATTTAATATGATAGTGAACTGCTTCTAATCTGTGCAGGAGTACGTGAAATCAGACACCGCAGTCTTCTGGTCCCTCTCTGTCGCGGTAAAGCCATGACAATAGCCATGTGAATGAGGCCAAAAGAAGTTTTCTAGGATTATGTAAAGTCATATTAAAAAGTAAGTACACCCCAAAAAAATAATATTTTTATCATATGAAAAAGAGGTAATGATTGCATAAGAGCTATAGTAGCAAAGTGTGAAAGTGACTTACCCATCACGCCCAATGCACGTTTTGTGAAGCTGTTGTCTAATCCACCGTACTGAAGGTTGTGTTATATGTGAGGAGCCGTTGGATACAGCATTGGTGAGATAAAGAGCCATGTTAAGGTCTTCACCCAAAACCGACATGCCATCTGTGAAGTCATCCACTTGTTCTTAGAAATGTAGGAGTGCAAAACATTGGTCTATATTGGGTAAATATAGAGAGGCGAACATATATACCTGCAAATCAGTATGGGCCTTCACCAACAACATCCTTCCCTCTCAATCACTGTAACTCCAATGGTAGGGAACTCAAAATCAGAGTTCTAGTTTCTCTAGATTTTGGATCAGAGGTGGGACTATGATTTGCAAAAGGGTACCACTTACCAGATAACCTGTAAGACTTATATGGACATCAGTAGGTTTCCTAAAGGAAAGTCGAGCTCCAGTCTCTTAACTAACAGGAATCTCAATTACGTTGAATAATGCTGTTACTCCAAGCCCAAATTCCAGGTCAGGACACGAGAATCAGGCGTCAGTGCAGCAGGCAAGTGAGGCATGCAGTAAACAGCAGAGGTGCAGGACACCGCAGGCGGACAGGAGACCGAGTGCAAGTAGCAGAGGTGCAGGAGACCACAGGCGGACAGAAGACTGGGAATAGGTAGCAGAGATCCTGGAGACCGTAGTTGGACAGGAGACCGGAAACAAGTAGCAGAGGTCCTATTGACCGCAGGGAGATAGAAGACTGGGAGCAGGTATAGGCCAAGGTAGATGATCACATAGGATCACGCCGGTCCATCTGCAAAGCCAGATGTGGAGCACAACAGAGTTCAGCTGACCAGGGAGAGGGGAGCAAAGCCCCGATTCTAAACAGGTGAAAACAAATGCCCTCTGCTCATGGAGTTGCTACTGGTCTGTATTACTGCCATATGGTTTGTGCACTATGCACCATGAAAACAAGATAGAACATACATTTCTTGGAAATTAAGACCCAATCCAAAAAAAACAAGTTTGACTCTAAATGTTTCACTCTTTGTTGCTTTGAAAATGGCTGTCCACCAACGTTCACCATCCAACCTGAAAGAACTGGAAGGGATGGCAGAGGATCCCCAAATCCATGTGTGAAAAACTTGTTGCATCATTCCCAAGAAGACTCATGGCTGTACTAGCTCAAAAGGGTGCTTCTACTCAATACTGAGCAAAGGGTCTGAATACTTATGACCATGTGATATTTCAGTCTTTCTTTTTTAATAAATTTGCAAACATTTCTACATTTCTGTTTTTTTTCAGTCAAGATGGGGGGCAGAGTGTACTTTAATGAGAAAAAAATGAAGTTTTTAGAATTTACCAAATGGCTGCAATGAAAAGAGTGAAAAATGTAAAGGGGTCTGAATACTTTCCGTACCCACTGTACTATTCAGCCTGGCTAGAGACATGTCGGTATCAGTCTCTCCATTCACAGTATTACCAGATTATATGAAGTGGGTTAATCCATATACTAGTCTACAGTCATGGCCAAAAGTTTTGAGAATGACACCAAAATTTTATTTTCACATGATCTGCTGGCCTCTGGTTTTTATTAGTGTTTGTCTGATGTTTATATCACATACAGAAATATAATTGCAATCATATTATGAGTACCAATAGTTTATATTGACAGTTAGAATGAGTTAATGCAGCAAGTCAATATTTGCAGTGTTGCCCCTTCTTCTTCAAGACCTCTGTAATTCTCCCTGGCATGCTCTCAATCAACTTTTGGACCAAATCCTGACTGATAGCAGTCCATTCTTGCATAATCAATGCTTGCATTTTGCCAGAATTTGTTGATTTTTGTTTGTCCACCCGTCTCTTGATGATTGACCACAAGTTCTCAATGGGATTAAGATCTGGGGAGTTTCCAGGCCATGGACCCAAAATCTCTATGTTTTGTTCCATGAGCCATTTAGTTATCACCTTTGCTTTATGGCAAGGTGCTCCATCATACTGGAAAAGGCATTGTTGGGCGCCAAACTGCTCTTGGACGGTTGGGAGAAGTTGCTCTTGGAGGACATTCTGGTACCATTCTTTATTCATGGCTGTGTTTTTAGGCAAGACTGTGAGTGAGCCGATTCCCTTGGCTGAGAAGCAACCCCACACATGAATGGTTTCAGGATGCTTTACAGTTGGCATGAGACAAGACTGGTGGTAGTGCTCACCTCTTCTTCTCCGAATAAGCTGTTTTCCAGATGTCCCAAACAATCGAAAAGGGGATTCATCAGAGAAAATGACTTTGCCCCAGTCCTCAGCAGTCCACTCTCTGTACCTTTTGCAGAATATCAGTCGGTCCCTGATGTTTTTTCTGGAGAGAAGTGGCTTCTTTGCTGCCCTCCTTGAAACCAGCCCTTGCTCAAAGAGTCTCCGCCTCACAGTTCGTGCAGAAGCACTCATACCAGCCTGCTGCCATTCCTGAGCAAGCTCGGCACTGCTGGTAGTCCCATCCCGCAGCTGAAACAGTTTTAAGATACGGTCCTGGCGCTTGCTGGTCTTTCTTGGGCGCCCTGGAGCCTTTTTGACAACAATGGAAGCTCTCTCCTTGAAGTTCTTGATGATGCGATAGATTGTTGACTGAGGTGCAATCTTTGTAGCTGCGATACTCTTCCCTGTTAGGCCATTTTTGTGCAGTGCAATGATGGCTGCACGTGTTTCTTTAGAGATAACCATGGTTAACGGAAGAGAAACTGATACCAACAACCAGCCTCCTTTTAAAGTGTCCAGTGATGTCATTCTTACTTAATCATGACTGATTGATCGCCAGCCCTGTCCTCATCAACACCCACACCTGTGTTAATGGATCAATCACTAAAACGATGTTAGCTGCTCCTTTTAAGGCAGGACTGCAATGATGTTGAAATGTGTTTTGGGGGTTAAAGTTCATTTTCTGGGCAAATATTGACTTTGCAAGTACAGTAATTGCTGTTAAGCTGATCACTCTTTGACATTCAGGAGTATATGCAAATTGCCATTACAAAAAATGAAGCCGTAAACTTTGGAAAAATTACTATTTGTCTCATTCTCAATACTTTTGGCCATGACTGTACACCTGGATATTTTATATCCAAAAACCACTCGCCAGGATAAATATAAAATCAATCATATTTTATTTACAAAACTATGTTAAAAGGTCATGTACCACAATGAAAAAATGATACATATATAAAGATTGTACAAAGAGGATTATTCAAGTAAAGAAACAAGGAGTGATGGTAACCAAGGTAAGATTCCAAGCATGATTACAAATTCATATTTGCTTATATCAATACAGAAAAAAGCCACCAGCTAGCATAAGTGTTTTTGTCTACAATGGACTTCTATCAATCAGGCATAATCACTTTAAAGCAAAGGTGCATCAATTTCCAACTTACCCATAGTGACACCAATTTATGGGAACCACCACAGCCACTCCGATGCGCGTTTCGCACTCTATGCTTTATCAAGGGGAGTGTGACACTGTGGGGATGGTGTTCTTCGTGATGAACTGTGTTGGTTTGGCGCTAGACATAGCGTTTACCTTGGTGGCCAAAAAGTTCAATTTTGATCTCATCTGACCACAGCACCTTCCTCCATACATTTGGGGAGTCTCCTACATGTCTTTTGGCAAACTCAAAATTAGCCTTACAATTTGTGTAAGTAAAGCTTCTTTTCTGCCCACTCTTCCGTAAAGGCCACTTCGATGGAGTGTATGACTTATTGTGGTCGTATGAAAAGATACTCCAGTCTCTGTTTGGGAACTCTGCAGCTCCTTCAGGGTTATATTTGGTCTCTGTGCTGCCTCTCTGATTAATGCACTCCTTACCTGGGCTAAGAGTTTTGGTGGACAGCCCACTCTTGGCAGCAGTGGTGTAAGGACCACAGGTCCTTGACGCACATCCAGCTGAAGTGTACTGCACCGCACAGACCCATCGGGTCCGTGCGTGGCGATACACACTGCCAGCCAATCAGAAGCCAGCAGCTGACGTCGGCGTCCACATGACCAGGGGCTCATGGCAGCTGCCGGCTTCAGAAGAAGACACCGCGTGGAGGGAAAGTGAGTATTTTTATTTTTTTAAATCAGTGGCCATACTACTACATGGATGAAAATGGGCTGTGCATTATACTCTCGGTAACTATGGAATGTGCATTATACTTTATGGATGACTATGGGCTGTGCATTATACTTTATGGATGACTATGCGCTGTGCATTATACTTTATGGATGGCTATGCGCTGCACATTATATTTTATGAATGACTATGGGCTGTGTATTATACTTTATGGAGTACTATGTGCTGTGCATTATATTATATGGATGACTATGGGCTGTGCATTATACTTTATGGGTGACTATGCGCTGTGCATTATACTTTATGGATGACTATGGACTGCATTATACTTTATGGATGACTATGGGCTATGCATTATACTTTATGGATGACTATGCGCTGTGCATTATACTTTGTGGATGACTATGCGCTGTGCATTATACTTTGTGGATGACTATGCGCTGTTCATTATACTTTATGGAAGACTATGTGCTGTGCATTATACTATATGGATGACTATGGGCTGTGCATTATACTATATGGAGGACTATAGGCTGTGCATTATACTTTATGGGTGACTATGCTCTGTGCATTATACTTTATGGATGACTATGGATTGTGCATTATACTTTATGGAAGACTATGTGCTGTGCATTATACTTTATGGAGGACTATGGGCTGTGCAGTATATTATATGGAGGACTATAGGGAGTTCATTATACTTCTGCTATAGGAACCCATGACTTCTATGTACACTCCCGGGGAGTATAATAGTTTATTTTTTTCTATATATTAAAGAACAGTGGAAGAACGGGATACATATACCAGGATAGGGGATATATACCAGGAAGAAGGCCAGGATAATGGACATATACCAGGGTGGGGGATATATATACCAGGATAGGGCCAAGGGCGGATGGAGGGCGTATATATATACTGTTCAAAAAAATAAAGGGAACACTTAAACAACAGAATATCATGCCTGATAATGCCCCGTCTCATGCTGCACATAACACATCTGCATCTCTGGCTGATATGGGCATAAAAGGGGACAAACTTATGATGTGGCACCCATGCTCCCCTGACCTCAACCCCATTGAGAACCTCTGGAGCATCATCAAAAGGAGTGTCTATGATGGCGGGAGGCAGTTCACATCTAAGTTCACATCTAAGCAACAGCTCTGGGAGGGTATTCTGTCCTCATGCAAAACAATTGAAGCAGAAACCATCCAAAACCTGACAAATTCAATGGACGAGAGAGTTCAGAAGCTCCTTTCGAACAAGGGGTCCTATGTGCAAATGTAACATCACCTAGAATAAAGTTTTGAGTTGCAAACTGTTTGATTTCAGTTTGTAATAACCTGCTAATGCTTATAATTTAAAAAATGACCATTTTTTTGTTCTTTATTAAAATGAAAAGGTTGAAAACTCTGCTGTGCATAATAATTTGGAACATGCATTTTGAGTGCAGTTTGTTTTTTATTTTTTTAAAAATATACTGTTATCATAGGCAGTTTGTATAAAAACCTTTCAATTGTACTCTAATAGTTATTTGACTGGAAAATTACAATGACTGCAATTCATATAGGTAATTTGGGAAAATCTGAGAAAATATTTGCATAATAATTTGGAACACAGTGTATAACTCCAAGTAAATAAAACTTGTGTGAAATCAAACTGTCCACTTAGGAAGCAACACTGATTGACAATCAATTTAACATGTTGTTGTGCAATTGGAATAGACAATAGATGGAAATTATTGGCAATTATCAAGACTCACTCAATAAAGGAGTGGTTCTGCAGGTGGGGACCACAGACCACTTCTCAGTACCAATGCTTTCTGGCTGATGTTTTGGTCACTTTTGAATGTTGGTTGTGCTTTCACACTCGTGGTAGCATGAGACGGACTCTACAACCCACAGAAGTTGCTCAGGTAGTGCAGCTCATCCAGGATGGCACATCAGTGCGAGCTGTGGCAAGAAGGTTTGCTGTGTCTTTCAGCGTAGTGTCCAGAGGCTGGAGGCGCTACCAGGAGACAGGTCAGTACACCAGGAGACGTGGAGGGGACCGTAGGAGGGCAACAAACCCAGCAGCAGGACCGCTACCTCTGCCTTTGTGCAAGGAGGAACAGGAGGAGCACAGCCAGAGCCCTGCAAAACGACCTCCAGCAGGCCACAAATGTGCATGTGTCTGCACAAACGGTTAGAAACCGACTCCATGAAGGTGGTATGAGGGCCCGACGTCCACAAATGGGGGTTGTGCTCACAGCCCAACACCGTGCAGGGCGCTTGGCATTTGCCACAGAACACCAGGATTGGCAAAGTCACCACTGGTGCCCTGTGCTCTTCACAGATTAAAGTAGGTTCACACTGAGCACATGTGATAGAGTCTGGAGACGCCGTGGAGAGCGATCTGCTGCCTGCAACATCCTTCAGCATGACCGGTTTGGCAGTGGGTCAGTGTGGGGTGGCATTTCTTTGGAGGGCCGCACAGCCCTCCATGTGCTCACCAGAGGTAGCCTGACTGCCATTAAGAACCGAGATGAGATCCTCAGACCCCTTGTGAGACCATATGCTGATACAGTTGGCCCTGGGTTCCTCCTAATGCAGGACAATGCCAGACCTCATGTGGCTGGAGTGTGTCAGCAGTTCCTGCAAGATGAAGGCATTGAAGCTATGGACTGGCCCGCCCGTTCTCCAGACATGATTCCGATTGAGCACATCTGGGACATCATGTCTCGCTCCATCCACCAACGTCACGTTGCACCACAGACTGTCCAGGAGTTGGCGGATGCTTTAGTCCAGGTCTGGGAGGAGATCCCACAGGAGACCACCCGCAACCTCATCAGGAGCATGCCCAGGCGTTGTAGGGAGGTCTTACAGGCACGTGGAGGCCACACACAATACTGAGCCTCATTTTGACTTGTTTTAAGGACATTACATCAAAGTTGGATCAGCCTGTGGTGTGTTTTTCCACTTTAATTTTGGGGGTGACTCCAAATCCAGGCCTCCATTGGTTGATAAATTTGATTTCCATTGATGATTTTTGTGTGATTTTGTTGTCAGCACATTCAACTTTGTACAGAACAAAGTATTTAATGAGAATATTTCATTCATTCAGATCTAGGATGTGTTATTTGAGTGTTCTCCATGTTTTTTTGAGCAGTGTATATATATTTATATATATATATACAGTACAGACCAAAAGTTTGGACACACCTTCTCATTTAAAGATTTTTCAGTATTTTCCTGACAATGAAAATTGTACATTCACACAGAAGGCATCAAAACTATGAATTAACACATGTGGAATTATATACTTAACAAAAAAGTGTGAAACAACTGAAAATATGTCTTATATTCTAGGTTCTTCAAAGTAGCCACCTTTTGCTTTGATGACTGCTTTGCACACTCTTGGCATTCTCTTGATGAGCTTCAAGAGGTAGTCCCCGGAAATGGTTTTCACTTCACAGGTATGCCCTGTCAAGTTTAATAAGTGGGATTTCTTGCCTTATAAATGGGGTTGGGACCATCAGTTGTGTTGTGCAGAAGTCTGGTGGATACACAGCTGATAGTCCTACTGAATAGACTGTTAGAATTTGTATTATGGCAAGAAAAAAGCAGCTAAGTAAAGAAAAATGAGTGGCCATCATTACTTTAAGAAATGAAGGTCAGTCAGTCCGAAAAATTGGGAAAACTTTGAAAGTGTCCCCAAGTGCAGTTGCAAAAACCATCAAGCACTACAAAGAAACTGGCTCACATGAGGACCGCCCCAGGAAAGGAAGACCAAGAGTCACCTCTGCTTCTGAGCATAAGTTTATCCGAGTCACCAGCCTCAGAAATCGCAGGTTAACAGCAGCTCAGATTAGAGACCAGGTCAATGCCACAAAGAGTTCTAGCAGCAGACACATCTCTACAACAACTGTTAAGAGGAGACTTTGTGCAGCAGGCCTTCATGTTAAAATAGCTGCTAGGAAACCACTGCTAAGGACAGGCAACAAGCAGAAGAGACTTGTTTGGGCTTAAGAACACAAGGAATGGACATTAGACCAGTGTAAATCTGTGCTTTGGTCTGATGAGTCCAAATTTGAGATCTTTGGTTCCAACCACCATGTCTTTGTGCGACGCAGAAAAGGTGAACGGATGGACTCTACATGCCTGGTTCCCACTGTGAAGCATGGAGGAGGAGGTGTGGATGGTATGGGGGTGCTTTGCTGGTGACACTGTTGGGGATTTATTCAAAATTGAAGGCATACTGAACCAGCATGGCTACCACAGCATCTTGCAGCGGCATGCTATTCCATCCGGTTTGCGTTTAGTTGGACCATCATTTATTTTTCAACAGGACAATGACCCCAAACACACCTCCAGGCTGTGTAAGGGCTATTTGACCAAGAAGGATAGTGATGGAGTGCTACGCCAGATGACCTGGCCTCCACAGTCACCAGACCAGAACCCAATCGAGATGGTTTGGGGTGAGCTGGACCGCAGAGTGAAGGCAAAAGGGCCAACAAGTGCTAAGCATCTCTGGGAACTCCTTGAAGATTGTTGGAAGACCATTTCCGGTGACTACCTCTTTAAGCTCATCAAGAGAATGCCAAGAGTGTGCAAAGCAGTCATCAAAGCAAAAGGTGGCGACTTTGAAGAACCTAGAATATAAGACATATTTTCAGTTGTTTCACACTTTTTTGTTAAGTATATAATTCCACATGTGTTCATTTATAGTTTTGATGCCTTCAGTGTGAATGTACAATTTTCATAGTCATGAAAATACAGAAAAATCTTTAAATGAGAAGGTGTGTCCAATTTTTGGTCTGTACTGTATATATATACAGTTGAAACCAGAAGTTTACATACACTATATAAAAAGACACATATGCTTGTTTTTCTCAAAATCTGATATGAAATCAGAATAAACCTTTCCATTTTAGGTCAATTAGAATTACCATAATTTTTAATATTTGCCAAATGCCAGAATAATGAGAGAGAGAATGTTTTAAGGCATTTTTATTACTTACTAAAAATTCAAAAGTTTACATACATTTCATTAGTATTTGGTACCATTGCCCTTGCCTGAATGACTTGGGCCCATTCCTCCTGACAAAACTTGTATATCTGATCCAGGTTTGTAGGTCGCCTTGTTCCCACCTGCCTTCTCAGCTTTACCCATAAATTTTCCATAGGATTGAGATCAGCGTTTTGTGATGGCCACTCCAAAACATTTAGACAACAAAAGTTGGAAGACTGTGGAGAAGCCATGTGATTACCCACAATCATGTGGGGGCAAATGTTACAGCTGCCACAGGGGTATGTGCCCACTAGTCTGGTGCTTCGACCGAGAGATTGAGTAGGGCGTTGAAAATGACTAGAATAAAGTGAGTCACCCAGATTTTTTGGCCTTCTAGCAATCAATTTTGGATTCCAACTCATTTACACCTATTAACCTCACTTCCCTTCAGGTATTCCTCCTGGCTGCATTTTCCCTTTTCTTCCACCATGTTCATGTGACCTGGTCTATGGCTTGCAAAAAAATTTTTTTTTCTTTCCATTTATAATGGTTAGTTTTTACTCTATCTAATTTGCCTTTGTCATATCCTGAGGGTTACCATTTATACTGTATGGTCTATGGTTTTTGGAGATGGGGTGTTTTGTCCTATTATGGACCCACCTGTTGGAATGAAATTAAGATTGCAGCTCTTAGCAACCTAGCAGCACTCCGGACAGCAGCGTGTCCTACCCAATCTTCGATCACCTGCCGCAACTGAAACTAACAATGTTCAGTCTCTCCTAAGGATTTTTGTCAGAAGCTGAGAAAGATTCACACAATATTCTCTTGTCAATCCGAGGTGATACTGCTTTGAAGTTAAATAATATCAGACCCCTTATGAGACTACACCCCTTATAGTCTCACCTTTGACTATATCCAACCAGGACGTCCGGAGATACTGCAAACAACCACACACCACGTGGAAACCATGCCAAACGGTTAGTGTCACTAGTAAAGAACTTGTGCACTTACCGTGGCTTTTTGTGGGGGATGGTCAGTCCCAATTCCAGTGGGGGAGGCTGAAGGCAGGTCTCTCTTTGTGGACGTCCAGAGGTGGAGGGGCGTCCCTGGTTAGGGATCCGAGTCACGGCACCAACTGTTAAGGGAGGGCAATAACCCTTCACGGTTGACCAAGTGAGTGTCAAATTATTAAATTATTATGTTGATTGCAATCCACAGAAAACCAAACGGAAGCAATGTTCTGTATTGGGAGGATTCAAAGAATCTCTGATCCTGTTTATTTTGCTTAGCATTTTATATTGTTTTGAGTATATCAAATAGCCAATCAACTCTACAGCCATACTACAATACTATAGGCTAGCTGATGTTAGTACAATTATTACGGAAACACATATATGGTCATATTATCATTGTTAGTTTGAAGCACTATGGAAATTTTACAAGGTGAAACCTGGCCTAAACAAGTTAGATAACAGAGTGTCTGACAAAATGTTCTCTTGAGAAAAGGTTAGTGTGAGATAAGTTCTATGGGAAGAGAAAGAAAGAATGTATGTTATGCAAGGAGTGATAATAACATGATTTTAAAGCGAGCAGGCAAAATGGAGTTGCTCTAGCATGAGTATCAATATGTCCTTTACATCCCCCCCCCTCCCGTAATCAATCCACTGAACTGACCCAGTCCAATTTTCTAACGACAATCTAATATTGATCGGTGTAGATGGCAGACCTAACAAACACACTTTCACCAAACCTATTCCAATTGGCCCATTTCCAGAAGAAATGGCACAATTTGTCATATCCCTGACCTGCCCGGTAAATCTTTTAGGAGCAGACCTCTTGTCTAAATTCCGATCCCGAATCCAATTCCAGGACAATGGTCAGATGATCCTTACTTTAAAAGATCCAAACTCTGATGCACACATAGAGGAGGTCTGCATCTTACGGGCACTACCCACTGTTATGATTAACATATCAGATACCAATGGAATGTTGAAATGTTGAAAAGTGGTGAATACATGTGAGGGAAAAGTTGCGCTGAAGGTTGCGCTGAGTTTGTTGACCGAAGGAAAAAGTATGTAGATATGTGGAGGAACTTAAATGGTTAACTGAAATATGCGCGCTGCCAGATAAGCGCCCAGTTACAGCTGTTAGCATAGCAAAACGGCCTTGGCTTGGTACAGAGCAGAGAGGGAAAAAAGGTAAATGGAGGAAGAAAATACAGACAATAAGGGAAAGACGCTATGTTATGTGTATTACGAAGATACTGCTCTCCGATAATGGCGGGGTAATGAATTGTTGGAAATGTTCTAATTGTGGCCAGCAGAATCCATTGTCAGCAGGTTATTGTGTTGCATGTCACGTGCCCCGTCCAGGAGACCCACCCCTTGCCACTACCCAAGCCACTCCTAGTGCCCCATCCTCATCTGTCATACCTATGTCTGCCCAAAGTTCCAACCCTTCCTACAGCGGCCATGTTGCTACACCCATTGCATCACCTCCAGCCTCTGACCACATGTCCCTTTGGTGGTGGCCATCTTTGGGCACCCTTCCTGTAGTATGCTTCCTTCTGGTGGTAGCCATCTTAGCACACCCGGAATACAGGCCGCAATACACACTACACCCAGAATCCCAGAATGTGTATGAGGAAGATCATCATGATCAGTGTGTGACAGCGTTATATGTGTTTATGTAAATTAATTTTCTAGATGGTCATATATCCTTAAGCTTCTAATAGATACACATACACGTTATCTGGTTTACAGTAATTGATTAAGCAAACGTTTTTGTTTTTTTGTTTTTTTTTATTAGCATTCCACTACACAAAGAACATATCTAGCAGTCTGATGCCGTGGCAGCTGGACAACTCTGAGGTAGTACTTTTACAATACGTGGATGACCTTCTTTTGTGTTCCCCCACGGAGCAAATGTCCATCAAGGCCAGTGTTAGTCTCCTCAAGCATTTAGCAAAACTGAATTGTCGAGTCTCATTCTCGAAGCTTAAGTTTTGCCTTGGTCAAATGGTCTTCTTAGGCCATTGCCTTACTCAGGGTGCCAGACATCTCACAGAAGAAAGGAAGATGGCCATCTATGCACTACCATTCCCAAAAGATCCCATAGAGCTCAACCTTTCCATTTGTATGTCTCTGAGACAGGACATGCAGCCGGAGTACTCACACAGAGACACTGTACAAAGCAGCGCCCAGTCGGTTATTACCCAGCGCATTGCTCCCCCAGCTGTCTACGAGCGGTTCACGCCACACAGCAACCTAAACATCTGTCTACACAGAGACACCTGCGGCTGCAGTTGTCATTGATTTTGCCAGAAAATGTGAAGTTACACCGGTGGTGCACCACCATCAACCCAGCCACCCTGCTACCAGCACCTGAAGGAGAGGGGAAAGATGCTCCACCGCATGATTGTCCGGAACAAATTACTGCGGAGTCAACTCCACTTGTTCTAGTGGGGGAAGTACCCTTGGATGACCCAGAACTTACGTTATATACGGATGGATCCAGATATGCTGACACCTCTGGCAGGTTTCATACTGGATATGCTGTCACAACTGAAGATACATTGGTAGAGGCTGCGGTCTTACCTCCCAGTATGTCAGCACAGGAAGCAGAGCTCAAAGCTCTGACTGCAGGTTCTCCTGTGAAAAATGCTGAAACCGTCAGACAATTGATAGAAGAGGTGCAACTACCAAGACAGTTGGCTGTCGCTCCACACGCTCTATGCTCTAAAGAAGAACGCCAGTCGTGAAAGGAGGCGGGTGCTAAGTTGATAGATGAGCTATGGAAGAAGAAACAACTGTACTGTTTGCCTCGACTCCTGTATCCAGCCGTTGCGGCCTGGGCCCATGGACTGCTTAGTGGTAGTGGATATGTTTTCCAGTTGGCCAGAAGCATTCGCCGTTCCAAACATGACTGCCAAGACTTCCGCCAAGAAGCTGGTCTCTGAAGTTGTTTGCCGGTATGGAGTCCCAGAAGTTCTCAACAGTGATCAAGGACCAGCCTTTCCCTCATGCTTATATCAAGAAATATTTACCATGATCGGATCAACAGTGACGTTACATACTCCTTACCATCCACAGTCAAGTGGCAAGGTGGAGAGATTGAATGGCACACTAAAAGGGCAATGAACCAAAATAATGCAGGAGACTACGGCCCAGTGGCCTGAGCTCCTTCCCATTGCACTATATCACATACGCACCACACCCATAGGGAAACACAAACTGTCACCCTATGAGATACTATTTGGGTCACAACCAGCCATAGCTAGATTTACCCCACAACAATTATCAGAAGAAACAGATTATGTTGTGCAATATGTGATTCCGCTTACCAAAGCACTAACTAACACCCATGCGTTAGTATCATCTTCTATTCCAGATCCAGCTGATGCAGAAGGTTGTCATACCCTCAGGCCTGGAGATTATGTGTATGTGAAGAGGCATGTTTGGAAACACGGACTAAAACCATTGTATGACGGACCATATCAAGTGCTCCTGACAATCCCAACAGCTGAGATATTTTATGATAATATGTATGGTTAAACTAGTCAATACCTGGAATAGCCTACAACAGAGTACTGACCCCTTTAATAATAAGTTCAGTACTCACCATCAGATTTTGGTACAAGAATTAAGACGATTAGAAAACAACCAGATCAGTGACTGTTAGATATGTACTCACTCACCAGTTTCAGCCGCTAGTATGCCCTTTCTGGTGGTCCGTCCCAGACCATCATTATTGGAAAGATACATTCATAATCACTCATGGGTACATGCAAATCTGTTTATAAAAGGCACCAATGACACGTTATAAAATATCTGGTAACGTCCCTTGTAATGAATTTTCTAAATATAAGCCTAGTAATCCAACATGTGGCAATCCAAATGTTGGATATTGTAGCCCCTGGGACAAATGCCTTCATGGTGTATGTTATCAAATAACACAGTTTTTATCGATTTGGTACATAAATTAGTATTATAGCACTCTGCTTTATGGGATCTGCCATCAGCCACATATTGGGTCTGTGGGAATAATGCGTACAAATGGCTCCCGGTCGGAGTAGGGGGGACTTGTACGTTGGCCCGGCTACCTTCAGCCACTTATCTTATTCCCCATAGTAAAGTAAATTTGAGAACCATCCCTCTTCATACCATTTATAAACGTGCCAAGGACAACACCCCACGCCCATCAGGAAGACCTCATTTAGTGCAAATGAGTATACCCGATAAGATAGTTAGTACTGTCTTCCTCTACCCTATGGTTACACAAATGTGGGACAAATTAGTGGAGGTCACTGATTACTTAGGTGACCAGATTTGGAATATTTTGAAAGTAATTAATACTACTGTTGCGGTGCAGAATCAACTTATTATAGTGGCCAATCAACATACCTTAGTGCTGGACTATTTAACAGCAACTCAATAAGGGATGTCTCAGGTTATAGGCCCAGCCTATTGACCCCGACTCTACCATACAGTTAAAAACTAAAATGGAAGACATTAGGAAACTCAGGGAAGAGTATAACAAACATAACGAATTGACCAAAGAGTGTTGCATATTGTTGCTTGCTTGTTAATATATGTTTTACTAAAACTAGTCTTTTATTGTATCCCATTTTGCATGAGGAAAGCCTGCCAGTCATCAGAGAGCAAGGAGGACGCTGTGAACCGACATCCAGTGCTACTGCACACGGACATGTAACCAGCATTGAGGACCTGGATGACAAGGGAATGATGACCTTTACCCGCTTGCCCCGACCAACCTCAGATCTGAGCTTATGATTATATCAACTCACAAGGGGGGATGGACATGCCGCGACAGCCTCAATTGGTAACAAGGGCACTAATTGGGTGAAGACCAATGTCCCTCAGGCTCAAAGCATGACCCTAGGATAGCACCTCTATTGTTGATAATAACATAATTTTTAGGGGGGAATGTAAAGGACATATTGATACTCATGCTAAAGCAACTCTATTTTGCCTGCTCGCTTTAAAATCATGTTATTATCACTCCTTGCATAACATCCATTCTTTCTTTCTCTTCCCATAGAACTTATCTCACACTAACCTTTTCTCAAGAGAACATTTTGTCAGACACTCTGTTATCTAACTTGTTTAGGCCAGGTTTGACCTTGTAAAATTTCCATAGTGCTTCAAACTACCAATGATAATATGACCATATATGTGTTTCCGTAATAATTGTACTAACATCAGTTAGCCTATAGTATTGTAGTATGGCTGTAGAGTTGATTGGCTATTTGATATACTCAAAACAATATAAAATGCTAAGCAAAATAAACGGGATCAGAGATTCTTTGAATCCTCCCAATACAGAACATTGTTTCCATTTGGTTTTCTGTGGATTGCAATCAACATAATAATTTAATAATTTGACACTCACTTGGTCAACCGTGAAGAGTTATTGCCCTCCCTTAACAGTGTTACTTTTTAAATGTTTTTAAATTGTTCCTGTTCATCTTTTTTTGTTTAATAAAATTATGTGATCATATTTTGTGGTGATCCCAGTCTTTGTGTACACCGCTTTGCCTTTTGTTGTCTACATGATTTTTTGGTGTGCTTCTGGCCGATCCCCGTTTATATTTAGGTAGTGCCCTCGGTTTAAAATATACCACTCCAAAACATTGACTTTGTTATCCTTAAGCCACTTGATACCATTTTGGCAGTATGCTTTGGGTCATTGTCCATTTGGAAGACCCATTTCCGCCCAAGGTTTAACTTCCTGGCTGATATCTTGAGATGTTGCTTCAGTATTGCCACATAATTTTCTTTTATCATGATGCCATCTATTTTGTGAAGTGCACCAGTCCCTTCTGCAGCAAAACAACCCCAGAACATGATGCTGCCACCCCCGTGTTTCACAGTTGGGATGGTGTTCTTCGGCTTCCAAGCTTCTCCCTTTTTCCTCCAAATGTAACGATGATCATTATGCCCAAAAAGTTCAATTTTAGTTTCATCAGACCAAAGGACATGTCTCCAAAAATTAAGGTCCTTGTTCCTGTGTGCATTTGCAAACATTAATCTGGCTTTTGTTATGTTTCTTTTGGAGTAATGGCTTCTTCCTGGCATAGTGGCCTCTCAGCCCTTGCTGATACAGTACTCATTTCACTGTGGATATTGACACAATCTTACCAGCTTCCATCATCATCTTCACAAAGTCTTTTGCTTTTGTCCTTGGGTTGATATGCACATGTCAGACCAAATCACGTTCATCTCTGAAACACAGAACCCATCTCCTTTCTGAGCGGTATGATGGCTGGACATTCCCATCTTGTTTGTACTTGAGTATAATTGTTTGTACAGATGAACGAGGCACCTTCAGGTATCTTGAAATTGTACCCAAGGACGAGCCAGACTTGTGCAAGTCCACAATTCTCTTCCTGATATCTTGGCTGATTTCTTTAGACTTTCCCATGATACCACTCAAAGAAGCAGTGTATTTCAGGTGTGCATTAAAATCCAACCACAGGTGTGTCTCTAATTAACTCACATGTTGTCAAAAGACCTCTTAGAAGCTTCCAAACACATGGCATCATTATATGGGCAGTCCCAAATTGTTTAAAGCCATAGTAATCTTAGTGTATGTAAACTTTTGACTTTGCAGTAAGTAATAAAAATGCCTTAAAACATTCTCTCTCTCATTATTCTGGCATTTGGCAAATATTAAAAATTATGGTAATCCTAATTGACCTAAAACGGGAAAGGTTATTCTGATTCTATGTCAGATATTGAGAAAAACATTCATATGTGTCTACAGATTTTATACAAATCTTGCACTGGGGCCCATCAGACTCTAGTTACGCCACTGCTTGGCAGATTTGCTGTGGTGCCATGTTCTTTCCATTTGATGATAATGAATTTGATGGTGCTCCGGGGGGTCATAAGATATTGGAATATTTTTTTATAACCAAACCTTGACTTCTCAACAACGTTGTCCCCGACTTGTTTGGAGATCTCCTTGGTCTTCATGGTGATGTTTGGTTAGTGGTGGCTCTTGCCTAATGGTGTTGCAGCCTCTGTGGCCTTTCCGAAAAGTTGTGTATATACTAACAGACCACGTGACACTTAGATTGCACACAGGTGGACTTCCTTTCACTAAACATGTGATTTATGAAGGGAATTGCTTGCACCAGAATTTTTAGGGGCTTCATCGCAAAAGGGGGAATACATACGCACATGCCAATTTTTAGTTATTTGATCCCATAAATTTAATTATTCCCATATTTTTCTCACTTCACTTCACCAACTTAGACTATTTAGTGCTGATGCATCACACATAAATCGGATTACAAAATATTTAAACACAGGTTGTGATATAACAAAATAGGTAAAAAGCCAAGGGGGTGAATACTTCCACAAGCCACTGTAGATATAGCCAAAGTGTTGTGGATGCATACATTTTCATATCCATTATTCCTCGCAACTTGGTGATGTTACACCGTAGAGCCATACATACAATAGCATAAAGACTCTCTATAAGGCCACTGCCCCACTATCAGTATTTGGTCAGTATTCGGTCAGTATTTTTTCTCAGGAGTGGGAGCCAAAAGCAAGAGTGGGTGATAAATGCGGAATTGGTGACTTGTTTCTATTATACCTTTTCTCTGATTGTTCCTCACCTGGTTTTAACTCCCGCTCCTGAGAAAAAATATTGACCGAATGCTGACCAAATACTGATAGTGGGGCCGTGGCCTAACTGTGTTAATATGCCATCATGTGGTGCTCCATACAGCGCTGTATTTCAGCATTATGTCCACCAGAAGCACTATATAGCAGAATGTTAATATATTACTATGAAATCATGGTTTTGAGGGGGAAAATACAATTTCAACTTTTTTAGATTTTTTAAATAGTCTTAAAAGCCTCTCCATATTTTCACAAATATATATGTGTTAATAGATACTACAAAACTCTAATAGGATATACATTGATGTAAAGTTAAAGAATTGTCCAACTAGAGCAATATCTGATCACTTTAGTTGCAGCTGCTTAGACTCTAGAGATCAGGATTCTTCTATCAACATTTTTGTCCTCTGTTTTAAAATTTGGAATAGAAGATGAAGCCTGCTTTTGTGCCACATGCAGTTGTGTGCACTTGTAATTTTTCCCAGTTTTGCTTGTGGGTGGCTGTTTGCGGTTGTGGTTTAATTAGTGGCCTTGTGCAGTGCTTGCTCCACATAGGTGTAATGTTGTTCATGGCGTCTGCAGTCAGTCTAGGGTGAACGCTTGTAACTGTGACAAATTTAGTTTTGGATGCAACTCAGAGATAATTAGACTTGTCTTTCTAGTCTCGCACTGTCCAATATGCCCTCATTTATCTGCTACCAAATTTTCTGCTTCAGAAATTCTCTTTGTTGTTTTAAAAAAAAAAAAAAACACAACCCTCCACCTCCTAATGAATTCAGCTTGGAGACAGATTGTTTTTTTTCTTCCTGTGCGGAATAGGAGAGTTGGAGAGTTCTGCAACCTCTAATATCCTAATAGAAAGCTGGGGACGAGCCAGAGTGACGAATCAGCAGATGGCAGATAAAATGGAAGATCTAATTGTATATCATTTAATTCCATTCAAAACAAAGTTTCTAGTTTAAGTGGCTGAAACTGTTCCTCGATTATCTAACCGCGAGGCTCATATACTATTTCATCCTGGATGGCTGCCAGTTGTATTTTTCATTCTTTTTATATTGAATTACTACAATGAAAACGTAGTGAAGTGGGCAAGAATAGCCTCCTCCTGGTGTCACTGTGGGATCATCCCATGTGTAACAGCCTTTGTCGCAGAAAAGTAGTGAAATTAAGGTGTGAATATGAGTAGTTGGCTCTAGAGATGTGGCTGGGATCCTCACTACTAAGCATGTGTTTCAGATATTTACTAAACACCTGGAATCCCTGCTGTTGTGAAAGGGACTGATTTGTTACATTGTAGCTTGATGCCAGGATGCTCATGTTATCAGATTTTATGGCTTTTTCCTAGTTCTAAATAACAATATTGTCCTATTTTAAGCATATGGCAAAACTAGTACAATGAAAAGGTGGAAATGTTAGTCATAACAACTAACCAGATGGTTCCTTTCATTATTTGCTTAATATAAGCCCAATAAGCAAACTTTAGTCTGGTTGCTAGTGCAACAACCCTACAGATTTTCCGTTTTTGCTCTTTCGTTTTTTCCTCCCCTTCTTCCCAGAGCCATAACTTTTTTATTTTTTTTATCAACATAGCCATATGAGGGCTTGTTTTTTGCGGGACGAGATGTACTTTTGAATAGCGCCATTGATTTTCCCATACAGTGTATTGGTAAAAGGGGAAAAAAAATTCAACTGCGGTGAAATTGCAAAAAAACACAATTGTTTTTTCATTTACCATGTTCACTATATGGTAAAACTGACCTTCCAATATGATTGCGCAGGTCAGTTCGAGTACACAGATATAAGGAGACAAGACACTGTGGAACCAGAACAGCATGGAGGCGTTGCGATGGGAGGAGTGTGATCAGGACTCTGGGGACAGTGTTGTCAGGGAAACCAGCTGAGGAGAAAAACAGCACGTGTTCAAGTTCTGAGGTGATTCTGACACCGAAGAGAGAGACGGGAGGAGCAACAGCAGCGTCCGGAGCTCCTGTCAGGAAGAAAGGTGCCGCATATCCGCCCAGACGTTGACGGTCAAGCCCCGAAGACCCGAGCGATGCCAGTCAAGGTTCCCAGCCCAGACGTTGACGGTCAAGCCCGAAGACCTGAGCAACGTCAGTCAAGGTTCCCAGCCCAGACGTCGACGGTCAAGCCCCGAAGACCCGAGTGACGCCAGTCAAGGTTCCCAGCCCAGACGTTGACTGTCAAGCCCAAAGACCTGAGCAACGCCAGTCAAGGTTCGCAGCCCAGACGTCGACGGTCAAGCCCCAAAGACCCGAGTGATGCCAGTCAAGGTTCCCAGCCCAGACGTTGACGGTCAAGCCCCGAAAACCCGAGCGACACCAGTCAAGGTTCCCAGCCCAGACATCGACGGTCAAGCCCTGAAGACCCGAGCAACACAAGTGAAAGTTCCCAGCCCAGACGTTGACAATCAAGCCCTGAAGACCCGGGTGATGCCAGTCAAGGCTCCTCACCCGGGTGACATCGATAGACAGAATGGGAACAGGTTTCGGCAGCACAGTTCTCAGATGTGTGCGCCAGTGACAGGACGTCGCAGAAGCTCTGGGAGTGTCAGATCGGATATTCACGGTCGGGTCGGCAACCAGGAAGGACGCGCGAGGTGGGCCGTTACTTCTGACAGGGACATATGGTACCAGGCACAGATAGAGGGAAAGACAGTAGTCAGACGGGGACCAGGAGACTCCAGATCAGCATCGCGAAAATGGATAGAGAGTGACGGGGGAAACAGGCAGCGAGTTGTGATAGGAACAGAGTATTGCCAAAGCTTTAAAAGACTGCCCTCGCCCGTTATAGTTAATGACAATCGAGTTCCCCTTCCCTCCAGTAGATCATTTTAAACTACCAGCCCCTGAATTCTAGTATATTCTGATAATTTATTCTGTTAGGTGATTTCCTGCTTATCTTACTGTCAAACATTGTAAAGAAATTGTTGCCATGTAATACGTGTTTTACAATTAATATTACTTGTTAAATAAAATAAATATACTTTTGATCCACCTGTGTCTCCACTGTTGCATACTGTTTACCTGCATTATACAGACACCAAACATATATAGGTTATTTTTTATTTAAGTGGTGAAAAAAAATTCTGAAATTTCTAAGAAAAAATACATTTCCAAAATCCATAGTGTTTTCATTTTTTGAGATCTGGGTCTGGGTGAGGGCTTATTTTTTGCATTCCGAGCTGACGTTTTTATTGATACCATTTTTTTCGGTAGATACAATGTTTGGATCGCCTCTTATCGCATTTTATATCAATGTTGCGGCGGCTAAAAAAAATAAATTCTGGCATTTTGATTTTTTTTTCATTTTTATGCCGTTTACCAATCTGATTAATTGTTTTTATATTTCGATAAATGGAACATTCCTGAATGCAGCGATACCAAATATGTGTATTTTTTTTTGTTTTATTTTCAATGGGACAAAAGGGGGGGTGATTTCAACTTTTGTGTTTAAAAACTTTTTTTTCACAGTTTTTACTGACTTTAATAGTTCACTTAGGAAACTTGAAGCTGCGATCATCTGATCAGCACTGCTAAGTATAATAAATATCACGATCTTCTATCAATGCAGACCACAAGCCGACGTTCACAAGAGAATTATAATGGCAAGCACAGGGATCTTCTGCAGACCTCCGGCTGTCATGACAACTCATTGGTGCCCTGTGATCACATGACAGGGGTGCCAATGGGCGTTGTTTGTGAGACGCTTCTTGCTGGTGCGTGTTAAATCCCGCGGTCAGTGTTTGCCAGCGGGATTTAACAGGTTAACAGCCACGGGCCAAGCACCGCTCCATCTGCAGCTGTTAAAGGCCATCAAGTGTGGAAAGATGCAGGCTCCGATGCTGAGCAAAGACAGGGACACGACCTTTGTCGATAATATACGTCAAAGTTCATGAAAATGTTAGAGGGGTTGTTCCTTTTTAGAAAATATTGGTGTATCTGATATTGGCTGCAGCGTTAACGATACATCAACAGAGTGGCACCCAATCAGTGAGATCAGCCACTCTGCCCATGTAAACATAATGCCCCACTCAAAGCTGCAGAGCTTACTGATTGGCTGTTGTCCTTTTAATGTAACGTCACCACTGCAAGTGATAAGTCACCAGGAGCAGCGGAAGAAACTCAGCACTGGGTCCTGTGAGGGTGAATAAAACCTATAGATTTTTTTTTTTATGCAACAAAATATGCCTTGAGGCCAGGATTTTCTGAAAGGGGACAATCACTACAAATATATAGTAAAAAAAAACAAAAATGAGGCTCTGTAATAACAGTGTTGTTTCCCCAACAACAAGACTAAAGTTTGCTTATTTTGCTTTTCTTTTAGCACCTTAGTGACGCAGACAATTTTGAACAAGTCCCATTTTTGAAATCTGACTTATTAATTTATTAGGTAATAATCCTGGAATGCATCTACATAGCTCAGTGATTCTGTGACTATTTTTATACATTGTACATTATATTAATGGTAAATTTAGGTTGACATGCTTTACATCTTTTAATGAAAATATCTGAAATTTGTTGAAAATATTGAAATATTAAAAATTTTCAAACTTTTAGCCTATGTTCTTGTAATAGTGAGGAAGGGTGAAACCTTCCCCTGGGACTGAAGTAGTTAGAATTACATATCCCCATAGTTAGGCACTCTCTGAACTGCTGTTAGGTCAAGTTACAGGGTTAATTTCAGTGGAGTAAGGGGGAAACGTAGTGACAGGGATAGACATTGGGCATGTCTAGTGGTTAGATATAATTCCTTGTGGGGCTGCAGTACTTTTTATCAGCCACAAGATGCCACTGCTGGGCAAAGTTGTCAGTGAGAGGCAAGGCAGTTGCTAAACAGATGGCTTAGTGGGTGGAGCCTCTGGGTGTGCTAAAAATTAGCTGCAGCCGTTATTTTTGAGTTCAGTTGAAGCCCTGCCAGGGACGTGACAGGAACTCTTACCTGCAGACGTCCAGGAAAATTGGCTGCTAGGGGAGACTGGGGCTCTCTACCCTCAGACAGTGAATCCATAGTGTGAATATCTTCTCACGCAGGATTCCCATTAGCCAGCCAGAGAAACTCAACAGAGGTATTGGGGACCTGGGACACTTCTAGTCTGCAGGTAGCAGAGGAAAATAGGACTCCAGGATAAGCCGTGAGGGAGATAAAGGATCTGGGCACACTGTTGCTGGTGAGGAACCATCTCTTAGGCTAAGGAATAGAAACAGAGATGATTCACCTAAAGAGGGCACCAGGGCTGAAGATGATTTTAGCACCTGTATGGGAGACAAGAACCTGTTGAGCCTTATCTAATTTACCAGACTGTAAATATTGTAATTACTCCTTTCCCCCAAGTAAAACCCCAGTTATGGTTAATAACTTTGTGTCCTCTGAAATTATTACTGCACTGGTCCCAGAAGAGAAATGTCTGGAGACAGCCGCGACCGGATGGTGTGAAGTAAGTGATGAATGTCACATGCACAGCCACACATCAGAGGGAGGACATGAATTGTCTGTAAGGTGCCAAAGTGAGCAGGGGCCACAACTCGCCCATGACTACCTAGCTGGGGCACCTTACATTCACACATTGCTTTTTAATGCATTTTTTCCAGAGGCAAACCTTGCTCTCTTGGCATTAAAGAAGCAACGTCAAAAAAGCAGGTTTTGCCATGTTTTTTGCTGCGTTTTTTTACTGCGGTTTTGTTAGTGTTCATTTGTCTCTTGTGCATGCTGATAAAGTTTAGTGCAGAAAAGAATAACCTAATTCAACTTCAGCAGGTTTTGACACCAAAAACGCAGCAAAACCTGATACCTGTGTTTTTTGCTGTGCTTTTGCATCGTTTTTGCTTTCTATGGGTGAAAAACACTGAAAAAACACTGCAAGAAGTGAGATGCTCTGTGACAAAACAGTCAGGAAAAAAACACAAGGTGTGTGCATGATATTTCTGAAATCTCATAGACTTTGCTGGTACTGTAAGCAGAAAATTTTCATAAAGAAACACTGCAAAAACGCAAAGTGTGAACATAGCCTTAAAGCTTATATTCTGAATCAGATAGTCATACCACAAAAAAAAGTTAATAAATAACATTTCCCATGTGTCTATTTCACGTCAGCATCATTTTTTAAGTATCCTTTTATTTTTTTTAAATGTAAGAAAGGTTAAAATTTAGCAGAAATTTTTTTTAGCGAGCCCATTAAGTTGTTTTCTTTATAATTCTTTATTTATTGGATATATATATATTAACAACAGCAAATAATACAGAAATAAAATTACAAACGAGAAATATGAATTGTGAAGACACAGGGTCTTTCATTGACGTAATACTACTCAGACAACACAGGGTGATGGTAAAACAGTGTGGCAATACTTTATTGAACCACCAAACGAACAATAAACACATAGAACAGTCCCAGCAATTACCCAATATGGTACAACATTACACAGTCTCACACTTCTGCTGGCCCACCTTCTGCGACTTTGGGACTTCCAGGGCCAACTACCTCAACCAGTAGCCCCCCGCTTTTGGCGGGCCGCCACAGAGAGAAGGTAGCGGCAAGCTTCGGAAGCTGAAAGTCCATCGAGGTACAAGGCCAGGAGACCCGAGGGTCCCACCCTGGCATATCTGAGAGTTTCCATGGGGCCAGATGACTGACTGGTCCCAATCTGGCTTCTCTGAATGTCTCCATGAGTTCCAGGTGACCGGCTGGTCCCACCTGGCAACCCCAAACAACATATCCATCGGGCCAGGTGACTTCATCGTCCCAACCTGGTCTCCCCAAATCTATCCATGGGCTCTCTAATGGTCTGAAGAGAGTATGATTTTTGATTCTCCTTGTAAAGTCTTTTTCAATTCTCTGTTTCAAATCTGCCTGCTACAGAGGTATATGTTCCTTAAATAGTTCACATTTGTTCTTTCAAGTACACATCCGCAGGGCAAGGGTTAGGGAGGGTATTATTCCACAGTGCCCATATCTCATTGTTTGAGTTATTTAATCAATTTACATAGTTGGTATAACAGGGGGCTCTTGTAAATAAACATCTAGCTGGCTTTAGTACAATATGTAATTAGCATATTAACACACATCATTGATTCACCCTGAGTCACTGTCCTTGACCAGTCAAAGAAACACACATACAAGTCAACACAAACACAATAGGGTATTTCTCTGGGCTTAACAAATCTAGTTGTCTGGCTAATTAAGATTAGAATATATTTCCTCACATGAATCAAGAGGAATGAGGGGGAGAGTACAAAAGCCAATTTAAACAGTTTTTGTGTACAACAAGAAAATTAATAAACTCGAGTGATAAATTTATAATCACCTACATAAACCCATCAAGTAATAAAGAGGAGAATGATAGGGGGACTGAGTTGACTAAGTGTCAATAAGAAGGGCTGTAATTAAGTAGGGATGCATAATAGTACTATGGTGGTGTAGAATGGGATAGGAGGCCGAACTGAGTGTGATTTGGGGTTATATCAAATTGTATCAGAGCCAAATATTAGATAGAAAGTGATCAAGTCTTTTGGAATGATGAATATGAATGCGTCTCCCAGCTTGGCAATTCCTCCAGTCTATACATCAGACGTATTTTCTCTAACCATTCTGAATGGGCAGGAAGGAGAGGGGGAATATTGCTTCCAATAGATTTCATTTAAATATTTTGCTGCTCCTAATGTTAGGACCAAATGGTTGTGTTTTTTTTGTTTTAAAGTGCTTTGAAGGGCAGGATAGTAGTACTTCAGCTGACTTTAGGTTTCTTTTTATTAAACCTAGATTGCGCAGTGTCCTGTTAATTTCTGCCCAAAATACTTGTAAACTGGAGCAGTACCAAAATATATGCAATAAGTTCCTTATACAGGTACCACATTTCCAACACAAGTTGGTGTCAGAGAGGCGAAAATGGTGTAGAAATTCAGGGGTCCTATCACAGCCAGAGTATTTTGTAGGAGTTTGTAGGAGTTTTCCGGTGAAACTGCAACTAGAGAAACCATTTGAATTAGAAAGAATACTTTTGACTTCTGAGTCATTTAGCGTGATGCCAAGATGCTCCTTTTCCCAGGAGATCAGTAAGTCTATTTATAGGGCAATGTAGGGAAGGTTAAATGGTTATATATTTTAGAGATCATTTTGGGGAAGGGGAATTTGGAGAGTAGCTTTCCTTCAGTTGGAAATTTTAGTTTAAATTGTTAAAGCAATGTGAGTGACGTGAATTTGTTGTAGGAAGTTAGTAGGCTGTTTTTTTTGCTTAAGAATTGAGAAATGGTGTACATGGGTAAGTAAGGACCACAGGTCGTATATACCTACATAGTTGGGGTCAAGAAAGTATTGAATAGTGCAAATTGGAGCTAAGGCTGAAGAGGTATTTGAAGGGGATAGGGTATTAACTAGAGTCCTCTTAATTTTTAGGGTTGTGATGGTAATGTTGTCTAATTTATTGTCTATTGGGGGTGATTGTTAGTCCAGATGTATTGATGTGATTGTCTACCAAGTAGAATTTCAAGGTCGCCTTTGTTGGATTGTTTTTAAGGAATGGGCCAGTTTAAGTCACCTACCAATGTGGATTGCTTTGTAGTAGAAATTGATGTTTGGCAGTCCCAAGCCTCCTAGTGATTTAGAGTAAGTGAGGATCTTATACTTCAGATCTAAAGGGAGATGAGTTGCTTAATAGTTGAAAAAAGGTTTTAGAAAGAATAATAGGTAGCATTTTCATTGTGTATAATATTTTTGGGAGTATGTATGATTTTATTACGTTTTGCCTGCCCATCCAAGATGTGTGTGGCAAGTCATAAGATGTTAAAAGGGTTTTAATGGTGTTGGTAAGTGTTAGGAAGTTACTTTGCTACAGTTCTCACCAGTAATTATAACTCCTAAGTATTTGAGATATTTTGAGGGGCATTTAAATGGGGTATGTTTCTTAAGAGTCTCTACATCCTTTTTAGGGCAGAAATGTTAAGGGATTCATATCGATTTATTTTGAAATTTGATAGTTCACCGAATTGTTCACAAATTTCAGTGATTTTGGGGAAGGATTTCTTGGGGTTAGTGGGATCCATTAAAGTTTTGAAGCAACTTTAAGGGACCTATACAGTACAGACCAAAAGTTTGGACACACCTTCTCATTTAAAGATTTTTCTGTATTTTCATGACTTTGAAAATTGTACATTCACACTGAAGGCATCAAAACTATGAATTAACACATGTGGAATTATATACTTAACAAAAAAAGTGTGAAACAACTGAAAATATGTCTTATATTCTAGGTTCTTCAAAGTAGCCACCTTTTGCTTTGATGACTGCTTTGTACACTCTTGGCATTCTCTTGATGAGCTTCAAGAGGTAGTCACCGGAAATAGTTTTCACTTCACAGGTGTGCCCTGTCAGGTTTAATAAGTGGGATTTCTTGCCTTATAAATGGGGTTGGGACCATCAGTTGTGTTGTGCAGAAGTCTGGTGGATACACAGCTGATAGTCCTACTGAATAGACTATTAGAATTTGTACAGTATTATGGCAAGAAAAAAGCAGCTAAGTAAAGAAAAACGAGGGGCCATCATTACTTTAAGAAATGAAGGTCAGTCAGTCCGAAAAATTGGGAAAACTTTGAAAGTGTCCCCAAGTGCAGTTGCAAAAACCATCAAGCGCTACCAAGAAACTGGCTCACATGAGGACCGCCCCAGGAAAGGAAGACCAAGAGTCACCTCTGCTTCTGAGGATAAGCTTATCCAAGTCACCAGCCTCAGAAATCGCAGGTTAACAGCAGCTCAGATTAGAGACCAGGTCAATGGCACACAGAGTTCTAGCAGCAGACACGTCTCTACAACAACTGTTAAGAGGAGACTTTGTGCAGCAGGCCTTCATGGTAAAATAGCTGCTAGGAAACCACTGCTAAGGACAGGCAACAAACAGAAGAGACTTGTTTGGGCTAAAGAACACAAGTAATGGACATTAGGCCAGTGGAAATCTGTGCTTTGGTCTGATGAGTCCAAATTTGAGATGTTTTGTTCCAACCACCGTGTCTTTGTGCGACACAGAAAAGGTGAACGGATGGGCTCTACATGCCTGGTTCCCACCGTGAAGCATGGAGGAGGAGGTGTGATGGTGTGGGTGCTTTGCTGGTGACACTGTTGGGGATTTATTCAAAATTGAAGGCATACTGAACCAGCATGGCTACCACAGCATCTTGCAGCGGCATGCTATTCCATCCGGTTTGCGTTTAGTTGGACCATCATTTATTTTTCAACAGGACATTGACCCCAAACACACCACCAGGCTGTGTAAGGGGTATTTGACCAAGTAGGAGAGTGATGGGGTGCTATGCCAGATGACCTGGCCTCCACAGTCACCAGACCAGAACCCAATCGAGATGGTTTGGGGTGAGCTGGACCGCAGAGTGAAGGCAAAAGGGCCAACAAGTGCTAAGCATCTCTGGGAACTCCTTCAAGATTGTTGGAAGACCATTTCCGGTGACTACCTCTTGAAGCTCATGAAGAGAATGCCAAGAGTGTGCAAAGCAGTCATCAAAGCAAAAGGTGGCTACTTTGAAGAACCTAGAATATAAGACATATTTTCAGTTGTTTCACACTTTTTTGTTAAGTATATAATTCCACATGTGTTAATTCATAGTTTTGATGCCTTCAGTGTGAATGTACAATTTTCAAAGTCATGAAAATAAAGAAAAATCTTTAAATGAGAAGGTGTGTCCAAACTTTTGGTCTGTACTGTATATTGGAAAAAATTAGAAGTGATACCAAGTGCATCCCTCAAATTATACTAAACGGAAATGCATGGGGCTTTTTTTTAGGAATAAGTTGAAATTTTTCTTATTAAATTTTTGGGGTATATAAAAAAAATTTTGATCGCTTTCAGTAGAAGTCTGGGTTCGCATCTATCCTGTTCTCTATGCTGAGTGCTTACGATGGGGTTTCTGTATAAATCGCCCCAAAAAATGCTATTTCTATGAAATCACTGATGGAACTACTCGCTAAAATGAGGCAGATTAAATCACTTTTGACTCTGTATGGCCTCTGCTTCGCTGCTGTCCCATTCTTTAGGAATGCACACAATTATGGTCGACCACGCTTGTGTGCACTAAAAAAAACACCAAAAAGTTGGATACTGCCAGATGGAGTCCAAAGTATCTTCAGTTTCTTCATTATAGCTAATGGCAATAACAGAATTCTATTGTTTTTTCCTTTATGTTTTGCTACTTTTACATTCTAAAAATGCTTCTTTAAAAAAAAAAAAAAGTCACCATATTCTGAAACCTAAAACTTTTTTACTTTTTGGTTTACAGACTTGTATGAGGACTTACTTTTTGCGGGTTTCTACAAGTTGAAATTTTTATTGGTACCATTTTGGGGTGCATAACATTTTTTGGTCACTTTTTATTCAGATTTTTTGGACGTAGAATGAACAAAAAGCAACAATTTAGTTACTTTTTTTTTCTGCCGTTTACTGTATGGTAAAAGTAATAAGACTGCTTTATATGTCAGGACAGCAGATTTTATTTTTTTTTTTTTTATGATTTGCTACTGTTGTACACCAAAAACAATATTTTAGAAAAAAATAATTGTTTTTGTATTAACATAACCTGAAATCTGTAACTATTTTTTTTTCTCTGACAGAAACGTATGAGGACTTATTTTTTGCAGTACAAGTTCAAGTTTTCATTGATAAAAAATTTTTTTACATTTGACTTTTTGATTAAAAATGGTGTGTTGTTTTTTTTTTTACAGTTTTAAATACTATATCTAAATATCATGACAGTTTTATAATTTGGGCTATTCCAGACACGTAAGTAAAAACTACATGTACTTTTTTGTTTTCATTTTGACATAAAAGTTTTGCTTTTAGTTGCAAAACAGTTTTCCGTGATTTTTTTTCTTACATTTTTACAAATTTTATTTAATTTTTTCTTTGCTTTTACTTATTTTTATTATGCGACTTGAATATTTTTTACTTTGATCACTGGTCTCATACATTTCAATAATCATGTATTGCATTGCATGAGACCTGCCACTTTCACATTGACACAGCCTATTAGGCCATGGTAAACCATGTAATACATGACCTTGGGTTGTGATAGGAATTATCGGTACCCTCTGCCTCTTTTAACCATCTAACTGCCACTGCCGCATCTAGATGGTTAAAAGAGAATTTGAAGTGCTCTCTGGCAATGTTTTCCACCCAAAGTTCCCTTTCAAAATCCTAGAAGCTGTTCACATCATAATCGGAATATTCACTTAAAGTATATTTGAATTCCACAATAATAATAATAATAAAAAAAATGCTTGGTGGCGCAATAGACTCTGACAGTGGATATAAAACGTCTACATACCCCTCTTAAAATGCCAGGTTTTTGTCATCTAAAAAAAAAAAAAAATCACACTGTCGCAGCTGATAGAAGCATCTGAGGAGTTAAATAGTCCCAATCGGTGCACCTTTTTTACGGCATTGAGTATTAAGTGAATAGTGCCTCCTCTACAGGCAAACATGCTGATACAGTTGACAATCAAGGCATTTGTGCTGTCTGTGATTTTAATGGACCCATAGAACTGTGTGGGTAATTTTGATCCACGGCTTTGTTTGAAAACGGACTTGCCTCCATGATTTCTTTTTTTGCGGACGAACAGTCCACAAAAAAACAGGGACATAAGAATAGCACCATAGACTATAATGGGTCCATGTTCTATTTGTGAAAATAATGGATAGAACACGTATGTGATTCACTGATGTCTGAATGAAGCTTTGAACCTAATTAGATGTCCATGCCACATTGTCTGTGTATGGACCATAGAGCATGGACTGGTCGCTCCTGGATTGAACTTGACAGCCTCATAGGCAGTGTTGTGGAGTCAGAGTCTGTATAAAATGCACCAACTCCGACTGCTAAAATATACAATAAATTGGGTTCATTAGTACAATGTGCTGAATATTTTTTCATAAGAATTTGGGAAAGTTATGAAATGTCCTATAAATGTCTCTCCTATTCCTGATCTAAGGATCTAGACTTTTAGTTGAGATGAATCTGTGCTGCATTTTATGTACATGCTCAGTAGTGAGGCAGGGCTGTGGAGTTAGGAGTCGGGGTTGGAGTCAGAATTAGAGTCAAAGGGTTTGGCTTACCACCTCCACAGCCCTGCTCATAGGAATATATTAGGCATCACAGTCCATATACAGGCCATGTTACACGGATGTCTGAATGATGCTTATGTAGCACCCTGAGGATTCGGCTGCTACAGGGGTATTACACCTCAAGCCAGAGGTGTGGTATTCCACTCCCGGGTAAGGATGGAGTGTGGTACTGAGCTCAGTTAGCTGCATGCACTACATACATCCCATTTCCGGGGGACAGAACGACGGTACTCCCACCAGTTTATGTGCAGGTACGACTGCGTCTGTCCCTGGCTGGAGTGGGAGGGGGGTGGAACATCCCAGTAGTGTAGGGGCAGATAGGGGGAGCAGTCTGGGTAAAGCTAGGAGCTCATTGGGTGCTGGTCACCTGAGCTCACACATAGAGGGAGTATATAAGGTGGGCACCATCTTAGATCAGGGTTCAGTTCAGGCAGAGGAGAAGAGCAGAGGAGCTCAGCCAGAAGGGCTGACAGGGAGCTGTGGCTCCGGCTGGGCCCAGCTCCAGAGCAAGGCCTGCTGAGAGAGAGAGAGAGGAGTCAGAAGGACCCAGAGAGGAAAGAAGAAAGAACCCCAAGACCCCAGAATACAGACAGAAGGGTGAAGGGTTGGCGGACCAGGGTACCGGAACCCAAGCTGGCAGAGGCCAAAGCACAGCTTAGCCAGGAACCGGAGGTCGTGGTCAGGATCTGCCACGACCCTCACCAAATCCACTAGAAAGGCACACCAAGCATAGGGTCAGGGAACCCAGAAAAGGTGCAACAAACAAGAGACCCGAGGGAGCCGGACATAAGTGGATCCCTGGTGGGAACGGCCAGTAGAAAGGGAAAGTCAGAAAGGAGCTCAGGACCACGCTCCAGAATTGCCTGGGGGTTGGCCGAGTCCAGGACCTGGTGGACGCAGCACGACTCGGGTGGTCACTCAAGGCCAGAGTGACCAAAAGAACATCAGTAAGTAAAAACCCTGAACTGCACCTCCCGTCTCAGAGTCTCCTTTCTACACCACAACAACCCCCATCATCCACACCTGCTGCCCTGAGGCCATACCCCTCCCGTTGGGGGTTATATCATCACTGCTGCACATACACCACCGGCCTCAGCGGACTGCTTTGCAGCGGCGGCTTCAAAGCCGCACTCAACGGGTGGCGTAGTCGACAATCAAAGTAACATCTACTGCCATAGACTGCCACTTAGTTTGACACCCTGGGCACGGACCGGGTCACCGCCACAAGGACTACTACCCCCATCGAGATCCGGCTCCGGGTATCCCCTACAGCACTGGCCCAGGGGGCGCGTCAATTTTGGCGTAGTCGGCAGGATAACGTGCCCGCAACCACCGGGTACTGCGTGCCTGAAGAAAAGTTCACATTTACCTCAAAAAGAAGTCTCCCGCCAATTCCGGAGGGTCCCCGCCATCGGACGCCATCTCGGATCGTTTCCCGCCATTTGCCCGCCATCTGCAGTCTTTTCCCGCCATCCACAGAGTTTCCCGCCACTGGGAGACGATTCCCGCCATTTTGAGAAGATTTCCCGCCTTGGAAGAGCAGACGCCATTATGGGCGTGCCAGAGGGTGGCAAGAGGCCACCTCCCATCATGGGCCAGGTCAAGGAATGGCGCTAAAAGTGGAAACCGCCCCCACTAACAGAGACTGTGATGATAGAAGTGTCCATCAGCGTGAGGGAACTGCCCCTGGAACTGACAATCACAAAGTTGCCCCGGGACCACCCTCAATGTGGGCGGATACAGAACAAAAGAGCGAAGATGGGTGCAGCCTGGAGGAGTCTGGAGAGGAGTCCGGAGAAGTCGCACCCGGAGATGGAGGGAGAGTCAGGCAGCACCGACCCTGTGGTCAGGAGCCTGTTGCAAGCGACAACCCCACTAGGCCTGGTGGAGATCCTGGCACAGCTCCCCCGAGACCGGGAGTGTGCGCAGACGGCGCTGGAGGGCCTCGCACGGAGGATGGCCCAGGTGCAGCGAGAAACACTGGCGGAGTGGAGCAGAGAGATGGCCCAGCAGGCTGGAACCCGCCAGCGAAGCACGCCACCCGAGACGAGGAGACAGACCGCCTCTGAGGATGGTGCAGGAGGAGTGAAGGCCGGAGACGACGCCGAGGAGGGAGCTGGAGAGACGGAGGCAGGTAAAGGGGACGCTACTACCCCGAGCCGAGGAACCGCGTGCCTGCCCCAGCTTCCCGTCGCAGAGCCCGAAATTCCCCCTGCCGTGCCCGTCGCTGCACCGTCACCGCTCCAGACTAGGCCTCAAACAGAAGCCGCGGCCGCGACCCCGGTGACGTCACGCGCTTCAGTCCTGAGCGCGGCCAAGCAGGAAACACCACCGGCCTGGTCGCAGGGCCGAGTAACCCCGGGCGCCGCCGTTCTTACGGTGCCCTTGACTTTTAGGGTGCCCCAGGCCTGGTCGCAAGGCCTGGTCAATCCGGGCGCCGCTTCCACCACCGCGCCCTCAACATCTAGAGTGCCGCACCTGGGTGAAGACTTGTTTGCCCAGCACACTTGCCCGGATGGGCAGCCCTTTATATGGCCACCGGAGTATTACCAACTTGAGCCCCAAAAGGAAAGGCCCCTGTGCGAGCCCCTGATTCCGGCTCCGAACCCCGTCAAGAGGACCCCGCTCTCGTTGGAGGAGACACAGTTTGAGTGGGACCCCACTGGAGGAGATCTCATGGGGTTCACCCAAGAAACTCGGGCGGCCGCAGCTGAGCGTGCGGAGTGCTGCCGGCAGCAATTAGAGGTCTTCGACCGGGAACGGAGAGAGAGGCGGGTCCGTGAGCAGCGGCTGCAGATACAGAGCGCAGAGCAGAAGAGCCAGACCCGGAGGAACCCCCGTGCAGCTCATGGTCCCCGTGCCACCGGGACTGTGATTAAATTCCAAATGCAGCACGGGTGGGGCTTCATAAGAGATCACCACACCCCCGGCGACGTCTTCGTGACCAGAAGAGACGTCGAGTCCCACCTACCGGAGGGACACAGAGGTCGTGACCTATACGTAGGGGATGAGGTCACATTCACCCGGCACAAGTGTGCCAAAGGACCCTACGCCCTCCATGTACACCGGCTGACGGAGGAGGAGCTGCGGTGTGAGGAGGAGCAAGAGGACCCGGACGGGTCTGAAGCCTACTTGCGAGAAGGAGCAGGAGGACGCCGTCATTAGAGTACGGTATAGTGAAACTGTAAAATAGTTACCCGTCGGGGTACAAGAACTGCTGCCGTTTAAAATATGTTCCCCGTTGGGACAAGTGTAAACTGTTACCCGTATATCCCTTATTCCCACTGACCGAGGACTGAGAGCGGTCATCCTTTCCTAATATCTGGCCGAGGACTGAGAGCGGCCATTTTCCTTTGTATATAGTTGCGCTTTCTAAGGCGCCCCCTACTGGTTTTATAAGAAACTGTTTTTCAAGAAGAGACTGTTGCACTTTACCCGGTCACAAGTTGTCCCGTGGCCGGAGGAACAAGAATAAGTATTATGCTGCTGATATATATATAGTGTTTTATATGTTTATGATGTTTTTGCAAAAATTTTGTATGTTTTTGGATATTTTGCTCTTTTACAGCCCGAGGACGTGCTGTGATTTACCAGGGGGGAATGTAGCACCCTGAGGATTCGGCTGCTACAGGGGTATTACACCTCAAGCCAGAGGTGTGGTATTCCACTCCCGGGTAAGGATGGAGTGTGGTACTGAGCTCAGTTAGCTGCATGCACTACATACATCCCATTTCCGGGGGACAGAACGACGGTACTCCCACCAGTTTATGTGCAGGTACGACTGCGTCTGTCCCTGGCTGGAGTGGGAGGGGGGTGGAACATCCCAGTAGTGTAGGGGCAGATAGGGGGAGCAGTCTGGGTAAAGCTAGGAGCTCATTGGGTGCTGGTCACCTGAGCTCACACATAGAGGGAGTATATAAGGTGGGCACCATCTTAGATCAGGGTTCAGTTCAGGCAGAGGAGAAGAGCAGAGGAGCTCAGCCAGAAGGGCTGACAGGGAGCTGTGGCTCCGGCTGGGCCCAGCTCCAGAGCAAGGCCTGCTGAGAGAGAGAGAGAGGAGTCAGAAGGACCCAGAGAGGAAAGAAGAAAGAACCCCAAGACCCCAGAATACAGACAGAAGGGTGAAGGGTTGGCGGACCAGGGTACCGGAACCCAAGCTGGCAGAGGCCAAAGCACACCTTAGCCAGGAACCGGAGGTCGTGGTCAGGATCTGCCACGACCCTCACCAAATCCACTAGAAAGGCACACCAAGCATAGGGTCAGGGAACCCAGAAAAGGTGCAACCAACAAGAGACCCGAGGGAGCCGGACATAAGTGGATCCCTGGTGGGAACGGCCAGTCGAAAGGGAAAGTCAGAAAGGAGCTCAGGACCACGCTCCAGAATTGCCTGGGGGTTGGCCGAGTCCAGGACCTGGTGGACGCAGCACGGCTCGGGTGGTCACTCAAGGCCAGAGTGACCAAAAGAACATCAGTAAGTAAAAACCCTGAACTGCACCTCCCATCTCAGAGTCTCCTTTCTACACCACAACAACCCCCATCATCGACACCTGCTGCCCTGAGGCCATACCCCTCCCGTTGGGGGTTATATCATCACTGCTGCACATACACCACCGGCCTCAGCGGACTGCTTTGCAGCGGCGGCTTCAAAGCCGCACTCAACGGGTGGCGTAGTCGACAATCAAAGTAACATCTACTGCCATAGACTGCCACTTAGTTTGACACCCTGGGCACGGACCGGGTCACCGCCACAAGGACTACTACCCCCATCGAGATCCGGCTCCGGGTATCCCCTACAGCACTGGCCCAGGGGGCGCGTCACTTAAAGATGTAAGACAGATACGTACTGCAATAGTAGATTACATACAGTGCAGGAATGTCACATCCTGCAACATTCATGTTCCTGCAAGCGTGAAAAACCCCTAGAGAGACAAGATTTTTTTTCTTTTGTATCCTGTGATCCATTATATCTTTTCCAAAATCACACAAGAAAATTTAGCAACTACTAAGCATGTCTTCACCAAATAGCATTGAAGATTGTGCTATCTAATGGTGTAAATTATTCATATCTTACATTCATATTTGTGCTTTTTCTGCAGTTTTGAAGTTTATATTAAAAACAGGTGAACCTTGAATGATTATGGAGAGGACTGAAACGATTTTGCTGATTCTGTAATTAATGAGGAAACATGGAGGTTGTGTATGGGAACATCAGTGGGATATTTGGCTTTCATGTGTGATTAACCACTTTAAGGTGCAGTATTACTCACTTCAAATGGATCTGCTAAACAGGGAGCATTTTTTAGCAAATAATTAAAAACTATTTTGCTCAAGTGTCAAAATGTGACATTTTCTAACTACTAAAATTTCAATCATGAGCACAGCCGCAAATATGTTGATTGGAAGTATTATGTCTCAATATATTCTCAAAGAATCTCCTGAATATTTGATTTCTCATAAAAATTAAATGTTTCAGATATTTGAAGCCAAGGATTTCAACACCTCTCTTGATTTTGCACTGCTAGCAGTGAGGTGTGATTATTTTGAACTGTCACAACACAGTTAATAATATTTGTTTCATCTTTCTGACATTGCAAAAATGAGCAAAGTGAAAGTCTGCAAGTTCACATTCATGAGTGCATTAAGTAATTCATTCTTTATATCACAGAGAGGGTGTGGAGAAGAATAAAGTATTCAATCTAATATTTTGGCATACCATGCTTGAAATACTTTAGAATAAACCATAGTCTGTACAATTCAATTGAAAAATAAATCTTTTCGGGTGGAAAAAGAAAAGCAAAGATCTAAAATAATGGAGTTACATAAATAAGCACTCCCTTAAACTAATACTATGTCAAAGTAACCTCTGAGTTTATGACAGCATTCAGTGTTTTTGGATTGGAGTCTAGCAGCATAGCACATCTAGAATTGGCAATCATTGCCCATTTTTCCTTGCAGTAGCCCACCAAATTTGTCAGATTGCAAGAGCGTCTCCTGTGTAAAGCCCTCTACAGGTCAAGCCACAGATTTTAAATTGGACTCAGGTGTGGTCTCTGCGTAGGCCATTCCAAAACTTTGATCTTCTTTTGTTGATTTGTTGAGGTATGCTTAGGGTTGTTGTTGTTCCGAAATGGGAAATTCCTCTTCATCTTCAGCTCTTTAGACAAGGTTTGAAGATTTGGATGCAAAATTAACTGATATTTAGAACTGTTTATAATTCACTTTACCTTGACTAAAGACCCAGTTCCAACTGCCAAAAAAACAGTTCCAAAGCATAATGCTGTTTCCACTATGCTTCACTGTGGGTATGGTGGTCTTTTGTTGATGCACAGTGTTGACTTTGTAACAAATATCCTTTTTGAACTATGACCAATAAGTTCAACCTTGTTGTCATCAGACCATAACACGTTTTCCCTCAAGCTTTTGGCAGACTTGACGTAGCTTTTGGCAAAACATAGCCGGTCTTGAATGTTATTCATTGTAAGAAAAAGGCTTTTGTCTTACCATCCTACCCACAGGTAGGACATGCGAAGAATAAGGGAGGTTTTGTCACATGCAGTACAAATACAGTCCTTGCCAGAAATTCCTGAAGCTCCTTTAATGATTTTATATGACTCTTGCCAGCCTCATGGTTTTTTTTCATCAATTTTTTAAGGAAGTCCAGTTCTAGGAATTGTCACTATTATATCTAATGCGTTAGAAAAAAAAATTGTACACTTTCAACAAAGAGATCCATTTGCTGTGTTTTAATATTTTTACATACAATGGCTTTTGCTGTAAAATGCATCTGAGAAAATGTCATAAAAATCCTACTAGAACTGCTAAACTTTGTATGGGGTTAATCAGAATCTCTTTAAATGATGGCAGCTATGTACTGACTACAGTGAAACATGAGTTTAAATGTGATTGGCAAATTCTGCACACACCTTTATCCCCAATTATAAGAGGGTGCTCACACTTATGCAATCACGTGGATTTGTACAGATTATGGGTGACATTGAGGCTACGGTCCCATGACAAGCTTTTGCTGGCTTTTTGACGCTTTACAGTTTCAGTAAAGGGGATGGGTTTTATAGAAATCTCATGCCCACTTTGCTTTTATTTTACTAGTAAACTGACCAGCGGTGCGTGTTTCAAATCTACAGCATGTCAATTTCCTTTGCGGACACGCTGAGTTTTCTGTGCGGATTTTTCCCATAGACTTGCATTAGATGCGGAAAATCCGCAGGTAAAAAATGCACAGGTATTTTTAGTGAATTTCCATAGTGGAAACGCCTCAAAAATGCATGTAATCCACACCTAAATATATCAATAAAGTTTTGTCAAAGCATGACACACCAAAAAAGACAAAAAACACAATGAAAACAAATGTTGACTCCTTCATCCCAGGGCCATTTTCCGTTTTTGTGCTTTCCTTTTTTTGCTCCCCTTCTTCCCAGAGCCATAACCGTTTTATTTTTCCGTTGATATGGCCATGTGAGGGCTTTTTTTTGTCCGACAAGTTGTACTTTTGAACGACATCATTGATTTTACCATATAATGTACTAGAAAACATAAAAAAAAAATTCCAAGTGCGGTGAAATTGCAGAGAAACTTGTTTTTTTGTTGTTTTTTTTACTATATTCACTAACTGCTAAAACTGACCTGCCATTACGATTCTCCAGGTCATTTCGAGTTCATAGATACCAAACATGTATAGGTTCTTTTTTATTTAAGTGGTGAAAAAAAATCCAAAGTTTGTAAAAAAATAAATAAAATTGCACCATTTTTTGATACCCATAACGTCTCTATTTTCTGGGATCGGGGGCTGGGTGATGGCTTATTTTTTGCGTGCTGAGCTGATATTTTTATTGATGCCATTTTGGTGTAGATGCGATGTTTTGATAGCCCATTATTGCATTTTATTTCACCAAAAAAACACCAAAAAAACTTTATTCTGGAGTTTTGATTTTTTCTCTCGTTATGCCATTTACTGGATTAACTATTTTTATATTTTGATAGGTCGGTCGATTCTGAACACAGAAATACTAAATATGTGTATTTTATTTAGTATTTTATTTTTATTGTTTTATTTTGAATGGGGCAAAAGGGGGTGATTGAAACTTTTATATATTTTTTTAAAAACATTTTTTTACTTTTCACTGGCTTCAGTAGTCTCCTTAGGAGACTTGAAGCTGAGATCTTCAGATCTGAAAGGGTTAAAAACATGCACACAAAAATGCAATGAAAAATTGCAAATAACCTAATTTAAATAATAGTTGCATAAAAGTGCAAAAATTCTGCAATGTTAAAAATGCACCAAAAGCTCATTCACAACCTGTATCTTCCACAGCAAGTAGAGGTTCTGTCAGATATAAAGAGATACCAGCTTAATAATTAAAATATGATTTTTTATAATTAACATATAAAAACAAGAAAAAAGACAGGGCAATAGACCTCCAATAAAAGGGGGAACACAGACAGTATATTATCCAAGTAGTAAAATAGGATTTATATATGCTGACATATCCAAAGCATAATAAAGAAAGTGCAAAAAAATTGCCAAGAGGAAAGTACATATAAGCATATAGGCTATTCAAGCCACAATGACATGGCTTTATAATAAAAATGCAAGTGCGATCTAAGTTATAATAAGAATGCCATCCTACTTATATGTGGATTGTGCCTGGATTACGCATAGCCAGCATCAGGTAGCCATCAGTCAAATGAGCTAACAATAACCAGTATATTAATGAGATCCAGAAGCCACCAGAGGGAATAGCAGAGGCTGTGTCCTCCCCACACCCGACGCTGTTTCACCTACGCTTCTTCCGGGGGCGTCTTCCTGGAAGAAGCGTAGGCGAAAAAGCATCGGGTGTGAGGAGGACACAGCCTCTGCTATTCCCTCTGCTAGTCTCTGGATCTAGGTGCTATATCTGTAGGAGGGCATTTTTATTGCAACTTAGATCGCACTTCCATTTTGATTATAAAGCCATGGTTTCTTGTTTTTATATATTAATGAATAAAAATCATATTTTAATGGTTAAGCTGGTATCTCTTGATATCTGACAACACCTCTACTTGCTGTGACAAATACAGGTTGTGAATCTATTGGTAAAGTGTCTAGCATTACTAATTTTGTTTGGGACATGCAGGTGCATCTCGCAAAATTAGAATATCATCAAAAAGTTAATTTATTTCAGTTCTTCAATACAAAAAGTGAAACACATATATTATATAGTCATTACAAACAGAGTGATCTATTTCAAGTGTTTATTTCTGTTAATGTTGATGATTATGGCTTACAGCCAATGAAAACACAAAAGTCATTATCTCAGTAAATTAGAATACTTTATAACAACAGCTTGAAAAATGTTTTTAAAATCCAAAATGTTGGCCTACTGAAATGTATGTTCAGTAAATGCACTCAATACTTGTCTGGGGCTCCTTTTGCATCAATTACTGCATCAATGCGGCGTGGCATGGAGGCGATCAACCTGTGGCACGGCTGAGGTGTTATGGAAGCCCGGGTTGCTTTGATAGCAGCCTTCAGCTCGTCTGCATTGTTGGGTCTGGTGTCTCATCTTCCTCTTGACAATACCCCATAGATTCTTTATGGGGTTAAGGTCAGGCGAGTTTGCTGGCCAATCAAGCACAGTGATACTGTTGTTTTTAAACCAGGTATTGGTACTTTTGGCAGTGGGGACAGGTGCCAAGTCCTCCTGGAGAATGAAATTTCCATCTCCAAAAAAGCTTGTCGGCAGAGGGAAGCATGAAGTGCTCTAAAATTTCCTGGTAGACTGCTGTGCTGACTTTGGTCTTGATAAAACACAGTGGACCTACACCAGCAGATGACATGGCTCCCCAAACCATCACTGATTGTGGAAACTTCACACTAGACCTCAAGCAGCTTGGATTGTGTGCCTCGCCACTCTTCCTCCAGACTCTGGGACCTTGATTTCCAAATGAAATGCAAAATTTTCTTTGCATTTACTTAGTGTGTCAATGACTGCCTTCTGGACATCTGTCAAGTCAACAGTCTTTCCCATGATTGTGGAGCCTACTGAAACAGACTAAGGGACCTTTTTAAACGCTTAGGAAGCCTTTGCAGGTGTTTTTTGTTAATTATTTCAATTTACTGAGATAGTGACTTTTGTGTTTTCATTGGCTGTAAGCCATAATTATAAACATTAACAGAAATAAACACTTGAAATAGATCACTCTGTTTGTAATGACTCTATATAATATGAGTTTCACTTTTTGTATTGAAGAACTGAAATAAATTAACTTTTTGATGATATTCTAATTTTGTGAGATGTACCTGTATATGATTAACCAAAGGCCACGGCCCCACTATCAGTATTTGGTAAGTATTTTTTCTCAGTAGTGGGAGCCAAAATCAGAGAAAATGTATAATAGAAACAAGTCACCAATTCTGCATTTATCACCCACTCCTGGTTTTGTCTCCCACTCCTGAGAAAAAATACTGACCAAATACTGATAGTGGGGCCGTGGCCAAAAGCTCATTGTAGGAACATAGCCAAAATGTGGAAAAAGTTCTGAAATTATTCTTCTTGATATCATTTTTATACATGACAAAAACCTGGCATTTTGACGGGTGTGAACATTTTTTATATCCACTATACTACAAATGTGCTTAAATGACCATACGTATAAAAAATAAATATTTTTGTGTATAAGTTTAGAAAGGCATAAAAAAAAATTGCCTTCCATAAAGATAGTCAAACATAAGTATAGTTGAGCTATGCGTGACCATTTGAGTCTACGGCTCCACCTTTTTTTCAAAAATATAAGCTTCATAGAAATTGTGTTATGGACATTGCCATACATCCTGCTTTTCCTTGCATACTGCAGTTCTGGACTCTAGTAGAAAAAAAGAAGTTGTTATATAATCTACATAAAATAAAGTTTAGCGATGTTACACATACATCTATAAATTTGTTAATTGAGTCTGAATGGTGTACATATCCTTTACAGATTCATGATCTCAACAGAATTTATCAACAGAAAATATAAATATTGCATAGATAACCACACATTATACAGTGGACAGAACCAACAGGTTTGTACCAAGTGTAGTCCAACTCCTGTTACCTGAGGAATATTTCTTCTGGATTCTGATATTCTGTAAACCTTGTCACTCTCCGAGCTACTGTATTTGTACAATATCGGAGCAGTGATGTAGGAATGAATTGCTACTACTGTATTTTTCTTGGTTTATATTCCCTCCTATGTATTTTTCTCTGTTGTCCCTTGAATTTATCAAAATGCTTCCACTCAACTATTTATTCTTCAAACTCGTATAATGACCAGTCTTTTTCCTATGCAACTCAATTAGCTCACTGTTTTCCCATTGCGACTGCTCATTCTGTAGAATGCTTGAAGCAGAATATCTTCTAGACTTGGTGCAGTTTCCTTTAAAATTAATAATTAAGGAGTATATCTGTATGAGTTATAATCTGGCTAGTGCGGCTCAGGAGGAAATTAAAAGACTTGGAGTGTGTAGATAAATATTAATTTTTGATTCTCTGAACTATGCAATCAAAGATTCTGTGCGCACAGAAATCTGAATTCATTGGCCAAAGTTTGCTTTACACAAAAATGTTATATGTTGATGTTATACTCCCAGATAGTAATGATCTATCAGTATTAGTCCTCAGAGATAACTTCAGTAATGGTCAGGACAGAACATGTACCTGAATACATCATGATGTTCAAGAGCCTTTAGAGAAAGATGAAAATACAGGACATATTTTGTTTTCCAGGAAAGTGAAAAAGTGAATATAGAATACATTTAAAAAAATGAAATGAGAAATGACATTTGTGGGTTATTTTGTAGATGTTTTTTTTTATATATATACAGTACAGACCAAAAGTTTGGACACACATTCTCATTTAAAGATTTTTCTGTATTTTCATGACTATGAAAATTGTACATTCACACTGAAGGCATCAAAGCTATGAATTAACACATGTGGAATTATATACTTAACAAAAAAGTGTGAAACAACTGAAAATATGTCTTATATTCTAGGTTCTTCAAAGTAGCCACCTTTTGCTTTGATGACTGCTTTGCACACTCTTGGCATTCTATATATATACTCATATATTCATACAGTGGGGAAAATAATATTTGATACTCTGCCGATTATGCAAATTTTCTCACCTACAAGGAATGGAGAGGTCTGTAATTTTTATCGTAGGTACATTTTAAGGCCACGGCCCCACTATCAGTATTCGGTCAGTATTTTTTTCTCAGGAGTGGGAGCCAAAACCAGGAGTGAGTATTAATGCAGAATTGGTGACTTGTTTCTATTATACGTTTTATCTGATTGTTCCTCACCTGGATTTTGCCCCCACTCCTGAGAAAAAATACTGACCAAATACTGATAGTGGGGACGTGGCCTTACTGTGAGAGACAGAATCTAAAAAAAAAATCCAGAAAATCACATTGTATGATTTTTACATAATTAATTTCTATTTTATTGCATGAAATAAGTATTTGATACAATAGAAAAACAGAACTTAATATTTGGTACAGAAATCTTTGTTTGCAATTACAGAGGTCAGACGTTTACTGTAGTTTTTGACCAAGTTTGCACACACTGCAGCAGGGATTTTGGCCCACTCCAAACAGATCTTCTCCAGATCTTTCAGGTTTCGGGGCTGTCACTGGGCAGCATTGAGCTTCAGCTCCCTCCAAAGATTTTATATTGGGTTCAAGTCTGGAGACTGGCTTCTTGAGCAGGGGGACCTTGCGTGCCCTGCAGGATTTTAATCCATAACGGCGTAGTGTGTTACTAACGGCAAAATTTGAGACTGTAGTTCCAGCTCTCTTCAGGACATTGACCAGGTTATCCCATATAGTTCTGGGCTGATTCCTGACCTTTCTCATTTCTCAGAGTCATCCTTACCCCACGAAGCGAGATCTTGCATGAAGCCCCAGTCAGTGGAAGATTGACAGTCATCTTGTGTTTCTTCCAATTTCTAATAATTGTGCCGACAGTTGCCTTCTCAACAAGCTGCTTGCCTATTGTCTTGTAGTCCATCCCTGCCTTGTGCAGGTCTGTAATTTTGTCCCAGGTGTCCTTAGACAGCTCTTTGGTCTTGGCCATGATGGAGAGGTTAGAGTGTGATTGATTGAGTGTGTGGACAGGTGTCTTTTATACAGATAACAAGTTCAAACAGGTACAATTAATACAGGTAATGAGTGCAGAGTAGGAGGGCTTCTTAAAGAAAAACTAACAGGTCTGTGAGAGCCGGAATTCTTGCTGGTTGGTAGGCAATGAAATACTCTCACAGTTGAAGTACCTGCGATAAAAATTACTGACCTCTCAATTCTTTGTAAGTTAGGAAACTTGCAAAATCGGCAGTGTATTAAATAGTGTGTGTATATACATATATATTGTGAGTATATATATATATATATATATATATATATATATATATATATATATATATATATATATACACACACACACATATATACAGGGTGGTCCAAAAGTAGGTGGACAGAAAGTGTAATAAGGTTATGAAGGGGGAGATTTATCAAACATGGTGTAAAGTAAAACTGTCTCAGTTGCCCTTAGCAACCAATCAGATTCCACTTTTCATTCCTCACAGACTCTTTGAAAAAAAAAGTCTTTATTTCCAACAAGATGGGGCCCCTCCACATTATTCAAGAGTAGTCCACGAGTATCTTGATGAAACATTTCCTAATAAATGGATTGGCCGAAGAGGCCCTCTTGATTGGCCGGCACGTTCACCAGACTTGACCCCAATGGATTTTTTCTTTTGGGGTGTACTCAAGGACAAAGTTTATAGTCGAAAACCAAAAAGTGTCAGTGACTTGAAAAATTACATAAGAGATGCATTTCAAGAAATTAATACCCAAAGAGACTTGTGCAAAAAAGTTTGTCGAAGCGTAAGAGGCCGACTTCAAAGCTGTGCAAATTGTAATGGAAAACAGTTTGAGCACCTGCGTTGATAAAATTTAAGGGCTTTTGTGTTATTGTTCAGAATAAAATTTAATTGTCAATGTTAGGATTGTGTTAGTAAATATAATTTTATATATAAGTCAAAATAAATGTTATTATTTTCTGTCCATGCACTTTTGAACCACCCTGTATATATCTCAACTGTGATATGACGCTGTTAATATTATCGCCATCTACGTCCACTGCAAGACAGAATAGAAGAAGAGCCGGTGGATGCATTTGACGGGGAGTCTGAATATGGAGAGTATATATATATATATATATTTTTTTTTTTTGTAGCCGTGCTGCCCATCATACTGTATGGTGGGCTGTGGGGGATGCCATTATATTATATGGAGGTCTGTGGGGGCATTATAATACTGCATGAGGAGTTGTTGGGGGACTATTATACTTTATTGGAGGTTGTGGGGATACCATCATACTATATAGGGAGGCATGAAGGAACCATTGTACTATGTATTGGGCTGTGTAGACAATTATACTGTGTGTGGGGACTATGCAGAGCATCGTACGGTGTGTTACAGACTGTGGACACGATCATACTGTGTGTGGGGCTATGGAGATTATCATACTGTGTGTGGGGGGCTGTGGTAATACAATCATACTGTGTGGAGGGCTGTCGTGATACCATAATACTATATGGGGTGATGTGGGGATACCATCATACTGTATGGGGAAGTACAGAAGGAACATTATTACTATGTAGGGGCACAGAAGGGGCACTGTTAATGTGTTGGGCATAAAAGGAGGATACTTTTACTGTCCAGGGCACATAGGAGAAAATATTTCTGTCTAGGATACTGGTTATAGCACTCTATGGTTTGTGTAGAGGTGGGTGAATGTGAGGAGGGTCCTGAAAAGCAATAAATCATAGATGTATTTGTGTTACATTTTTGCAGGGATATGTTATGGATGCAAGAAGTGGTCAAGGTGGTTTGATAGCGAAAAGAGAAAATGGATGACTGCGATTATCGAGAACTTGTACAGTATATCCTTATATTGTCTGCAGAGCACTGGTGTAGACCTGATATCATATGATCACTGTATGGTGGTAATATCACTCCTACTACAGTGATTTTGGGTAATGATCAGTATGGTGGTATTATCAATGCAAAAAGCTGGTGATATTTGGTTTTGGTCGGCTGATATTTGTTAGGCTGCATTCACACGATAGGTGTTACGCTCGTGCCCGGACTGACTGGCGTGAGCGAGATTAGTGATCCCACTGTACCATGAACCGAGGAGTGCCTGGAGGCAGGGCCGGCTCCAGGTTTTTCTGGGCCCCGGGCGAAAGAGTCTCAGTGGGCCCTTTTAACACATACACGATTCATGATGCACAGATACGGCGGAGAAATATATATATATAGTACACAGGGCCCAGCCTGCCACCTCATCCTTCACATATGCAGACATGCGCACGCACACACGGTACGCAGACACGCGCGCTCGCACACACGGTACGCAGACACGCGCGCTCGCACACACGGTACGCAGACACGCGCGCGCGCGCACACACGGTACGCAGACACGCGCGCGCACACACACGGTACGCAGACACGCGCGCGCACACACACGGTACGCAGACACGCGCGCGCACACGGTACGCAGACGCGCGCACACACACGGTACGCAGACACGCGCACACACACGGTACGCAGACACGCGCACACACACGGTACGCAGACACGCGCGCACACACACGGTACGCAGACACGCGCGCGCACACACACGGTACGCAGACACGCGCGCGCACACACACGGTACGCAGACACGCGCGCGCACACACGGTACGCAGACACGCGCGCGCACACACGGTACGCAGACACACGCGCACACACGGTACGCAGACACACGCGCACACACGGTACGCAGACATGCACACACGGTACGCAGACATGCACACATACAGACAAACACATATTTTTACACAAATTCTTAAAGACATATATAAAACAGACAAATATATATACACAGTCATACACACTGACATTCACATACATGCACTCACACAGACCCATTACAAGTATTTTTAATATGGGGATTGGGGAAGCCTCACTCACCTGTCCCCGGTCCAGTGTCCTGTCCAGCAGCTCCTCAGGTATGGGGCAGTGCAGGGCCCCCGGCGTGTCACAGACTTCATGGCCCTGGACCATCAGAGGGGCCCACTTGCGGTTGGGTCCGGGCCGCTACCCCCCCCATCTGTGCAGGACCTCCGCTCCGATGGTGTTTGATGGCACTCCCCCAGACATGGCTGCGCACTGTGCGGCTGTGTCTGCTAGTAATGACGCGGCAGGGGCGACACACAAGCAAAATTAAAGGTGCAGTGCCGTCGACCCTGCCGTGTCATTACTAGCAGACACAGCCTGACAGCGCGCAGCCATTTCTGGGACTGGGGGAGTGCCGGCAATCAAGCAGCGCCTGCGTCACTGAACAGGTGCCGAAGATGCGGCCAGGGCCCCGACAGTGAGTGGGCGGGCGGGCGGGTGTGTGGGCCGGGCCCCGACAGTGAGTGGGCGGGCGGGTGTGTGGGCCGGGCCCCGACAGTGAGTGGGCGGCTGGGCCCCTCTCATTTTCCAGGGCCCCGGCACTTGCCCGGGTATGCCGGGTGCTGACGCCGGCCCTGCCTGGAGGGGCGTAACTAAGTATCAACCCGATCCGACCAGGGTCGCACGGCGGCTTAGTCGACTCCGTGGACCAAAGAGGAACCGAGCAGAGGGACCAGGTGCGACTCCAGGTCAGACCCCGGTCACAGTTGTTAACCCACATCGGGGAATGCAGGAACAGGCAGGTTAGACTGGCATACAGGCAGGTGGGTATTGGTAAGTACGGCTGGTATGCAGACAGGTGGGTACTGCAAAATACGACTGGTATGCAGACAGGTGGGCACTGGCAAGCACGGCTGGTATGCAGACAGGTGGGCACTGGCAAGCATGGCTGGTATGCAGACAGGTGGGCACTGGCAAGCACGACTGGAATGCAGACAGGGAGATACTGGCAAGCACAGCTGGAGTGTAGACGGGGAGATTCTGGCAAGCACGGCTGGAGTGCAGACAGGGAGGTACTAGCAGGTTGGAGCGCAGGCTGGATAGGGTCCAGTACAGACTGGGAGACAGGTACAGAGCCGCAGATCCGGTAGACAAGCAGAGTAAAATGAAACCGCCGGAGCGGAGGACAAGGCAGAGCAGAGAGGAACTGCTGGTGCGGTGAGCAAGCAGAGCGGAGCGAAAACCGCAGGTGCGGTGGGCAAGGCAGAGCAGAGAGAAACCGCCGGAGCGGTGGGTAAGTCAGAGCAGAGAGAAACCGCAGGAGCGGTGGGTAAGTCAGAGCAGGGAGAAACCGCCGGAGCGGTGGGCAAGACAGAGCAGAGTGCAACCGCCGGAGCGGTGGGTAAGTCAGAGCAGAGAGAAACCGCCGGAGCGTTGGGAAAGTCAGAGCAGAGAGAAACCGCCGGAGTGGTGGGCAAGACAGAGGGGAGCGAAACCGCAGGTGCGGTGGACAAGGCAGAGCAGAGCGGAACCGCCGGAGCGGTGGGTAAGTCAGAGCAGAAAGAAACCGCCGGAGCGGTAGGCAAGACAGAGCGGAGCGAAACCGCAGGTGCGGTGGACAAGGCAGAGCAGAACAGGGCTGAAGGTGCAGGCAGAGAGGACAGGGCTCTGTTCACATGGAACAGACTGGAAAATGTAGGAAGATGGCTAGAACACAGGAGGTGGATAAGGAGGAAGGCAAAAGGGACTAGCAGAACCAGATACACACAAGGTACTTACTATGAAGTAGCGAGTGGACACAAAACTCACAAACAGAAGTACAGAGACAACGAGTTGGAGTTAGGTGCAGGTTCAGATACTGCAGGAAAAGGGAAGGTACGGACATAGAGAAAAACAGGTAACAGGCTAGGATACAGTTCAGACAGGAACTGCTACTGCAATGAGATACAAGAACGAGCCTGGGTATACAGCCCCCAGAGAGGCGGAACAGACTAGAAGTCAGAGATAACAGGACTGGGTATACAGCCCCCAGAGATGGCGGAAACGGACAAGAAGTCACAGATAACTGGTCTGGGTATGCAGCCCCCTGAGATGGCGGAAACAGACAAGAAGCATAGCTGGACCTGGCAACTTCAGAGTCAAGTAGCACACTGAATGTTAGTGTTGCTCAGGCCCCTCCTACTGGGTGGAGGGGGTTTAAATATCCAGTGACTCAGCAATAGGCTGGAGACGCATTAGGGGTGCGCCCACAGCAGCTATAAGAATCAGGAAGTAACTGGGCCACCGCCCTAAGCAGTCAGTCAAGAGACATGCACACAGCATGAACTGGAGCAAGATTTGCAGGCTGGACTGATAGGTAAGATTGCGGTCTTGCATAGTGGGAGGTGGTGCACTATGCAAGCACGCCGCCAGGGATGTTACAATAAGTATTTGGTGAGTTTTTGATGTTGCAGATTTACTGCAGCATTTCTGCACCTATTAGGTAAATTAAGTTACTTGTGTTTTTTTTATTGAGTGCATTTTTAATTTGTGTTTTTATTTTGTTTTTGATGCTGCGGTTCTTGTCCCTTTTTGGGATGTCACGTTTTGAATAAAGCTACTTTGGTTTGGATACTTCCTGGTATTTTGCTTTGACAAACTTTATTGATACAGCCATGTGTGGATTACTTGCGTTTTTAGAGTGTTTCCGCAGCATATGCGTTTTTCACTTGTGGATTTCCTGCATCTGATGCAGTTCTATGAGAGAAATACGCACATAAAACTCAATGTATCCACAAGAGAAATTGACATGTTGCAGATTTGAAACATGCACCTTATGTCAGTTTATGCTGAGTAAAAAAAAAAAGCACAGTGGGCATGAGATTTCTATAAATCCCATCCACCAAAAATGAATCATCGGAACTTTATATTGCAATATTTTTATTGTGGTATTACGATTAGAAAATCTTATATAGCGCTATTACTGGAAATATAGGTAGTGGTAAACCTTAATTTTTCTCCAGGCCAGGTAATAATAGTAATAGAGACCCCCAATCCGGGGAAAAGGATGGGGACTGCCTATGCCTGTATGCTATGAAATGCCAGGGCTGAATTTTAGTCCCAGTTTGTCACTAAGAACACCCCAACTGATTTGTCAGAAAACATTTTGTTTCCATTCACAATAAACATTTTCTATTCGATACCGTACTACAAAATACTCCCACACCTGTGGATCACTCATTGCAAACAAGATTTGCTATTTTACACACACACAAAAAAATATTTTCCTAACAGATTTATTCAAGACCATGTTGCAAAATTAGTGCACCCCAGTCTTAAGAGCAAAGCTAAAGTTTAGACTACAAAATTGTAATTATTAAGAATTCAACCACAGGTAAGTCGAATTTTCCTTAAATATACAGTGGTAGCCAAAAGTATTGGCACCCCTGCAATTCTGTCAGATAATACTCAGTTTCTTCCTGAAAATGATTTTTTTGTGTTTTTTCATTGAAGACAAATTAAATGAAGATAATAATACCAAAGAATTTGTGAATGCAAACATTTTCAGGAAGAAACTGAGTATTATCTGACAGAATTGCAGGGGTGCCAATACTTTTGGCCACCACTGTATGTCCAGCAGACAGTTGACTATAAATGGGTGTCACAGAACCAAGAAACCCCTTCCCATATCATGTTGTCAGCAATGGCACCACTTGGAAGAGAAATGTCACATGACTTGAGAAAGAAAATAATTTCCTTACACAAGAAAGGTTAAGGCTACAAGAAGATCAGCAAAGCTTTACTTTTCAATCAGAATACTATACCTTAAGAGATTAAATGTTTTTAAAAAAGATGGAATTGCAGCAATCTCACAGAGATATCCAGGTCGACCACAGATTTTAACACTTACACAGGAGCATCTTCTGATGAGAAGGGTTGAAGAAAATCTACACATAGGTTCACTGAAGTTAGCTGAAAAAGTAGAAAGCCAAACTGGGTGAGTGTTTCCCGTGACACAATACAGAGTACACTGCAGAGGAATGGCATGTATGGGTGTTGTCCAAGAAGGAAGTGTCTCCAAATCCCCATGCACAAAAAAAGCCTGCCTACAATTTTCCAGTGCCCATACTGAAAAATATCGAAACTACTGGGATGCTACACTCTGGAGTGATGCAAATAACATAAATGTTTTTGAAACTGATGGCTTTAAAATTATAAAGAGTTGCAAAGGTAAGGAGTAGAAAGAAAAATGCATGGTGCTTCGTTAGCGAAGCCGGAAGGTGAAACGCGCGTCGAGGCTATTGCATGGGTCTCAAGCGCACTCTGTTCCATCCACTATCATGACACAAGGTAATTCCTTTTCCTTTTAAATTCTCCTAGCCATTATTTGAGACAAATTAGAGATAGGATAGGACAAGACCGGGCTGCGCTTATTTCCTGATAGATCGGGGACATATATTTTACTAATAATAATATCCCAGTGTATTCCTTGGCCCGGATTTACTATTAGGATACCTTGCTTATATGATTGGCTACGGGACCCAGTGTGTCTCTTCATTTCTTTCACTATGGCAGATATTCCATCATTTCCTCCATAGTGTTGTCGCAGTATCTTTCAAACCTTTTTTACATTATATTTTGTGCTGTATACCTTGTCATATTGAATAAAATTTAATACTTTTTCATAAAAATGACCCCACAGTTTTTCTGAATTCCTGCTTGTTCTCAATAATGAAGATTTATTTATTTATGTAGTTATATAGATTTGGGAATTTCATGTTCTTGGGCTCACAAATGTGCATGTGTCTGCACAAATGGTTAGAAACCGACTCCATGAGGGTGGTATGAGGGCTCGACATCCACAGATGGGGGTTGTGCTCACAGACTAACACCGTGCAGGACGCTTGGCATTTGCCACAGAACACCAGGATTGGCAAAGTCGCCACTGGAGCCCTGTGCTCTTCACAGATGAAAGCAGGTTCACACTGAGCACATGTGACAGAGTCTGGAGACGCCGTGGAGAGTAATCTGTTGCCTGCAACATCCTTCAGCATGACCGGTTTGGCAGTGGGTCAGTAATGGTGTGCGGTGGCATTTCTTTGGAGGGCCGCACAGCCCTCCATGTGCTTGCCATCAGGTAGCCTGACTGCCATTAGGTACCGAGATGAGATCCTCAGACCCCTTGTGAGACCATATGCTGGTGACTTGGGCGTACCCAGGATCAAAACTAGGGGGGGCAAGCCATGGTCACAGAAACCGAAGAGAAATATATATATAGTACAATGCAAAGATTTCACTTCTTACATTACATGAGTGATATCTATTGTAAATTCCACAATAGCTCAGAAACCAGCGAATCGCTCCACACAGTATACTGGCCGCCATAAAATGCTCCATACAGGATATTGGTCCCCATATAACGCTCCATACAGATTACTGGCCCCTATATAACGCTCCATACAGAATACTGGCCCCCATATAATGCTCCATACAGAATACTGGCCCCCATAAAATGCTCCATACAGAATACTGGCCCCCATATAACGCTCCATACGGAATACTGGCCCCCATATAACACTCATTGCAGGATTCTGGCCCCCATATAACGCTCCATACAGAATTCCGGCCCCCATATAACGCTCCATGCAGGCTGTTCCCCACACATAATGAACCACGCAGGCTGTTCCCCGCACATAATGCCCCACGCAGGCTGTCCCCCCCCATATAATGCCCCATGTAGGATGTCACCCCCCTTATAATGCCCCATGCAGGATGACACCCCCCCTTCCTTATAATGCCCCATGCAGGATGTCACACACCCCCCTCCCTTATAATGCCCCATGCAGGATGTCACACCCCCCCTCCCTTATAATGCCCCATGCAGGATGTCACCCCCCCTCCCTTATAATGCCCCATGCAGGATGTCACCCCCCTCCCTTATAATGCCCCATGCAGGATGTCACACCCCCCCTCCCTTATAATGCCCCATGCAGGATGTCACACACACACTCCTCCCTTTTAATGCCCCATGCAGGATGTCACACCCACCCCCTCCCATATAATGCCCCATGCAGGATGTCACCCCCTTCTTATAATGCCCCATGCAGGATGTCACCCCCCCCTTATAATGCCCCATACAGGATGTCACACACCCCCCTCCCTTATACTGCCCCATGCAGGATGTCACACAACCACCCCATATAATGCCCCATGCAGGATGTCACACACCCCCACCTAACCCCCCTCCCTTATACTGCCACAGACCAACATACAATAAAAAAAAAAATCAAATACTCACCTCACGTCTCACCTGCTGCCGCTGTTCCGGACTCCTCAGCGTCGCCGGCCTCATCCCGCTCTGCGCTGTGACTGCTCCGGAGAGAGCGCGGTGTAAAGACGTCACCGCGCCCTCTGACCTGAGATGTCACAGTGCAGCAGCCGCGGAGGATGCAGGAGCTGCTGCGGAGGCACGGGGAGGGGTAAGTATTGAGCCGGGTGCCGGGGCCCTGAGCAAGCGGGGGAGAGCGTGCGCTGACACCGCTCTCCTCCGCTCACGGGTCCCATAGTGCGCGGGGTGCCCGACGGTGAGGGGGCCCCCCCGCCTGCTCAGGGCCCCGGCATTTGCCCGGGTGCTGACGCCGGCCCTGGTGTGCGGCGTGCGTCCCTGCTTCTAGGTGGGGGGGCAGCTGCTTTAGTCCAGGTCTGGGAGGAGATCCCACAGGAGACCATCCGCAACCTCATCAGGAGCATGCCCAGGCATTGTAGGGAGGTCATACAGGCACGTGGAGGCCACACACGATACTGAGCCTCATTTTGACTTGTTTTAAGGACATTACATTCAAGTTGGATCAGCCTGTAGTGTGTTTTTCCACTTTAATTTTGGGGTTGACTCCAAATCCAGGCCTCCATTGGTTAATAAATTTGATTTCCATTGATGATTTTTGTGTGATTTTATTGTCCGCACATTCAACTTTGTACACAACAAAGTATTCAATGAGAATATTTCATTCATTCACTCTAGGATGTGTTATTTGAGTGTTCCCTTTATTTTTTTGAGCAGTGTATATATATAAATATACTGTAGATATATATGTGTATATATATTTAAATGTTTACTTTTTTTTGTACATTGGAACATTAATTGTTAAAAAATATAGATACCTTTGCATTTATTATTCGTTTGTTTCCTAAATGCAAAAATGTATCCAGCTTTCTAATAAGTTTTCATTAAAAATTACTATCATCGTGGGGCATGGCCTGGCTATGATGCTTCTCGGATGTCTGCTGTAAGAGCAGGGGTGGATTAAGAGTAGCAAGGGCCCCGGGCAGTTTAGAAGGCGTGCCCCCCCCCCCACACACACACACACCTGATTTATCACGTGACATGTCACATGATCCCCTGTGATAGATCATGTGATAGTTCACGGGAAATTAATTTGGCACAATATTAATTGTGCTGCCCCATCTGAGAGCAGCACAATATAGGGGCAGATACCCTGATTCCAGCGATGTGTCACTTTTTCAGCTGCTTGTTGTCATTTTGAGAAAATCACCGTTTTATCTGCTGCAGATCTAGCAGCTCTCTGAATGCTGCGCTCTGTATAGCCCCGCCCACACCACTGATTGGCAGCTTTCTGCCCATGCTCAGTGTACACAGAAATCTACTGATCAGTGATGGGAGTGGAGTCCTACAGAACTTACTAGTCAATTACCTTCTGACAAATCAATGATTTTATCAAAACAACACTAAGCAGCCCAGTAAGTGACACATTACTGGACTCAGTGCCTCTAACCCTACATTATGCTGTTCTCAGATTAGGTGGCAAAAACCTGATGACAGATTACCTTTAAAGGAGCTGTAAAGACAAAAAAAGTTTGTATTAAAAAAAATACAAGCCATTTGTGAAATTAACTTTTTTTCATTGTTAATTCACATTAGACTGTATCTTCAACACTTTTGTCAGCAGGTCTTATTACAGACTCTGAATAGGGCAGCTCTCTCCCTCTCCCTCAGCAGAAAGTCACAGCATGGTTAAAAAACGGGATCTTTTATGATTTTCTCATAATAAATGAAAAAGGACATGCAAGTCCTCCAATCTATTTTCCGTTTCTGTATAGGGGAGGTCCTAAATCTTTCTTGTTCTTTAGTTGATCACATGTCAAAAAGGCAAAGCATTTACTATGAACTCGCCTAAAAAAATATACACTTGGAGAGTAATATCATCATCTGCATGTAAATATTCCTTGACTCTAAGGGCTCACTCACACTGTCGTATAACACGGCCGAATGCTATGTGATGTGTTATCGGATAGGACTCGGCCCTATGTTATACTATGGGACAGTGCAGATCTGCGATTATTGGCATGAGAAAATAATCTCATTTGATATTCGGACCATGTGCACCCATACAAGTCTACGGGTGCACGTAAAACATTGGACTGCACTCGGATGTCATCCAAGTGCAGTCCGATGAACACTCACAGAGACTATGGAGAAGATGGAGAAATTAAGTTCTCCATCTTTTCCATATCTGTGCTGCGAGAGAATCGGATCACACTCAGTTGAAGCTCTGACAGAGTTTGAGCCAAGTGTCATTAGCATAATTGGCCCTATTCTCTTGCATGAGAGAATATATGGCTTAGTGAGTGGACCCTAAAACTGAATAGTAGTGACGGACAGGCACCTCACAAGCGGGATCCATGTAGCTCTCAGATGTCATGTAGGTAGGGCTTCATTCCATGGGGTAGGGCTTAATTTCAAGGTATATAAAAAAAATGGACTTCAAATAAAAATTAAATGAACACAAAAAGCACTAATTGAATTATTTTTTTCGTATTTATGTTTGCAGCCCCTTTAAAAACCCTTTGAGGACCAAGGCACATATATGTCCCATAGTTTTAAACTGGAAAAAAATTTGATTGAATAAAATTTAAGGTCCTCCAAGGTTTAAGTAGGTCATAAATTCATATGAATACTTGCTCATACAATTGCACATGCCAAAAGATGAAGAAGAACAGAATCAAAAATATGACATTAAGTGGAGCACTTACAGGTATTCAAGGTGAAAGAGACCAGCAAAGGCATCGTCTCGAATGACAGTAAATGAGTTAGAATTCAGCAAGCTGAAAATGAAGACAGCAGGTTAGAAGCGAACCAGACTTTATGGTGCTCAGAATTAGTCAAGCAGAATTTATTGACTGCTGTTGCAAAGCACTGAGACTCCCACAGTGTATATATGGCGCCGTGCGGCCTCCCGCTGTGTATAGATGGCGCCGTGCGGTCTCCTGCTTTGTATAGATGGCGCCGTGCGGCCTCCCGCTGTGTATAGATAGCACCGTATAGATGGCTACGTGCGGCCTCCTGCTGAGTATACATGTATAGATGGCTACGTGCGGCCTCCTGCTGAGTATAGATGCCGCACGGCGCTCCCCCCAGAGACAGCAGGAGGCCGCACAGCGCCATCTATACTCAGCGGGAGACCGCACATAGCCATCTATACACAGCAGGAGGCCACACGGCGACATCTATACTCAGCGGGGGACCGCACGTAGCCATCTGTACATAGCGGGGGGCGCACGTAGCCATCTATACACAGCGGGGGGCCGCACGGCGCCGTCTATACACAGCGGGGGGCCGCATGTAGCCATCTATACACAGCGGGGGGCCGCAAGTAGCCATCTATACACAGTGGGAGGCCGCACGGCGCCCCCCCCAGAGACATCAGGAGGCCGCACGGCGCCAACTATACTCGGCAGGAGGCCGCATGCAGTCATACACACACATAAACATATACAGACACGCATAAACACATTTGAAACACAAAAATACTTACAAACAGACATCACACAATGACATCTGCCCACACACACACACACAAACAGACAGACATCACACACACACATACCTGCCCACACACACACACACCTGCCCACATACACATCTGTGTGTGTGTATGTATAGTGTGTGTGTGTGTGTGTGTGTATGTATAGTGTGTGTGTGTATAGTGTGTGTGTGTATAATGTGTGTGTATGTACAGTACAGACCAAAAGTTTGGACACACCTTCTCATTTAAAGATTTTTCTGTATTTTCATGACTATGAAAATTGTACATTCTCACTTAAGGCATCAAAACTATGAATTAACACATGTGGAATTATATACTGAACAAAAAAGTGTGAAACAACTGAAAATATGTCTTATATTCTAGGTTCTTCAAAGTAGCCACCTTTTGCTTTGATGACTGCTTTGCACACTCTTGGCATTCTCTTGATGAGCTTCAACAGGTAGTCACCGGAAATGGTCTTCCAACAATCTTGAAGGAGTTCCCAGAGATGCTTAGCCCTTGTTGGCTCTTTTGCCTTCACTCTGCGGTCCAGCTCACCCCAAACCATCTCGATTGGGTTCAGGTCTGGTGACTGTGGAGGCCCGGTCATCTGGCGTAGCACCCCATCACTCTCCCTCTTGGTCAAATAGCCCTTACACAGCCTGGAGGTATGTTTGGGGTCATTGTCCTGTTGAAAAATAAATGATGGTCCAACTAAACGCAAACCGGATGGAATAGCATGCCGCTGCAAGATGCTGTGGTAGCCATGCTGGTTCAGTATGCCTTCAATTTTGAATAAATCCCCAACAGTGTCACCAGCAAAGCACCCCCACACCATCACACCTCCTCCTCCATGCTTCATGGTGGGAACCAGGCATGTAGAGTCCATCCGTTCACCTTTTCTGTGTCGCACAAAGACACGGTGCTTGGAACCAAAGATCTCAAATTTGGACTCATCAGACCAAAGCACAGATTTACTCTGGTCTAATGTCCATTCTTTGTGTTCTTTAGCCCAAACAAGTCTCTTCTGCTTGTTGCCTGTCCTTAGCAGTGGTTTCCCATCAGTTATTTTACCATGAAGGCCTGCTGCACAAACTCTCCTCTTAACAGTTGTTGTAGAGATGTGTCTGCTGCTAGAACTCTGTGTGGCATTGACCTGGTCTCTAATCTGAGCTGCTGTTAACCTGCGATTTCTGAGGCTGGTGACTCGGATAAACTTATCCTCTGAAGCAGAGGTGAATCTTGGTGTTCCTTTCCTGGGGCGGTCCTCATGTGAGCCAGTTTCTTTGTAACGCTTGATGGTTTTTGCAACTGCACTTGGGGATACATTCAAAGTTTGCCCAAGTTTTCGGACTGACTGACCTTCATTTCTTAAAGTAATGATGGCTACTCGTTTTTCTTTACTTAGCTGCTTTTTTCTAGCAGCATAGCCAGAACAATAGACAGAATTTTTAGAAAATAGCAAAAGGCAATGGTACTCACCAGCCAAGGTTTCAAGAAAAAATGCACACCAGGACACGGCCGGCCCCCTTTTGTTAGAAGGAGGTAACACAGGTGCAGAATGCTAATGAACAATCGCCCTCAATCACTCTCACTGGAGGGGCGACTACCCAGCATTAAAACTGCACACAGATGAATCTTGCAGTAGGGTGCAATTCACACACTCGCGGCACTGTGCCTAGCCAGCATCCTATTACATGCCCCTACTATTCGACTAGGCGGGATGCCCGGCACCCTATCCGTGCATCGCAGAGTTGTGAAGCCCCCACTCACAAGGTCACCATTACTAGGCCTGGCCGTGCCCTGGCAGATAAAAAAAGTGCAAAAAATATCATATGAGGTATTAGTTGATATTTTGGCCAAAATACGTAAGCTCGCAACCCATCGTCAAGGGTCCTCACGGTTTTGCGAGTCCCTACTCTAATATTAAAAACAGACAGCATAGCCAGAACAATAGACAGAATTTTTAGAAAATAGCAAAAGGCAATGGTACTCACCAGCCAAGGTTTCAAGAAAAAATGCACACCAGGATACGGCCGACCCCCTTTTGTTAGAAGGAGGTAACACAGGTGCAGAATGCTAATGAACAATCGCCCTCACTCACTCTCACTGGAGGGGCGACTACCCAGCATTAAAACTGCACACAGATGAAACTTGCAGTAGGGTGCAATTCACACACTCGCGGCACTGTGCCTAGCCAGCATCCTATTACACGCCCCTACTATTCGACTAGGCGGGATGCCCGGCACCCTATCCGTGCATCGCAGAGTTGTGAAGCCCCCACTCACAAGGTCACCATTACTGGGCCTGGCCGTGCCCTGGCAGATAAAAAAAGTGCAAAAAATATCATATGAGGTATTAGTTGATATTTTGGCCAAAATACGTAAGCTCGCAACCCATCGTCAAGGGTCCTCATGGTTTTGCGAGTCCCTACTCTAATATTAAAAACAGACAGCATAGCCAGAACAATAGACAGAATTTTTAGAAAATAGCAAAAGGCAATGGTACTCACCAGCCAAGGTTTCAAGAAAAAATGCACACCAGGACACGGCCGGCCCCCTTTTGTTAGAAGGAGGTAACACAGGTGCAGAATGCTAATGAACAATCGCCCTCACTCACTCTCACTGGAGGGGCGACTACCCAGCATTAAAACTGCACACAGATGAATCTTGCAGTAGGGTGCAATTCACACACTCGCGGCACCGTGCCTAGCCAGCATCCTATTACACGCCCCTACTATTCGACTAGGCGGGATGCCCGGCACCCTATCCGTGCATCGCAGAGTTGTGAAGCCCCCACACACAAGGTCACCATTACTGGGCCTGGCCGTGCCCTGGCAGATATAAAAAGTGCAAAAAATATCATATGAGGTATTAGTTGATATTTTGGCCAAAATACGTAAGCTCGCAACCCATCGTCAAGGGTCCTCACGGTTTTGCGAGTCCCTACTCTAATATTAAAAACAGACAGCATAGCCAGAACAATAGACAGAATTTTTAGAAAATAGCAAAAGGCAATGGTACTCACCAGCCAAGGTTTCAAGAAATGAACAATCGCCCTCACTCACTCTCACAGTGGGGGCTTCACAACTCTGCGATGCACGGATAGGGTGCCGGGCATCCCGCCTAGTCGAATAGTAGGGGCGTGTAATAGGATGCTGGCTAGGCACAGTGCCGCGAGTGTGTGAATTGCACCCTACTGCAAGTTTCATCTGTGTGCAGTTTAGCATTCTGCACCTGTGTTACCTCCTTCTAACAAAAGGGGGCCGGCCGTGTCCTGGTGTGCATTTTTTTTGAAACCTCTGCTTTTTTCTTGCCATAATACAAATTCTAACAGTCTATTCAGTAGGACTATCAGCTGTGTATCCACCTGACTTCTGCACAACACAACTGATGGTCCCAACCCCATTTATAAGGCAAGAAATCCCACTTATTAAACCTGACAGGGCACACCTGTGAAGTGAAAACCATTTCCGGTGACTACCTCTTGAAGCTCATCAAGAGAATGCCAAGAGTGTGCAAAGCAGTCATCAAAGCAAAAGGTGGCTACTTTGAAGAACCTAGAATATAGGACATATTTTCAGTTGTTTCACACTTTTTTGTTAAGTATATAATTCCACATGTGTTAATTCATAGTTTTGATGCCTTCAGTGTGAATGTACAATTTTCAAAGTAATGAAAATACAGAAAAATCTTTAAATGAGAAGGTGTGTCCAAACTTTTGGTCTATACTGTATATGTATAGTGTGTGTATGTATAGTGTGTATAATGTGTGTGTGTGTGTATAATTTGTGTGTGTGTATTTTTTTTAAAGTTAAAAACAAGTAAAATGCATGTGGCATCAGTATCAAGACTCCAGATATAAGGGCCTATTCACACTGAATTTTGCAATACATTCATCTCCTCTTTCCAGGCTTCTATCTAAATCCCTGAAAAATGGCATTCAGATGGGCCTCGACATAGATTTGAACAAAGGCAAACCGAGGCTAAAGTCTCAATCTTTAGGCTCCATTTGCTCTGCTTTCAGATGTCTCATTTCAGACAGCACAATCCTGAATTTCAGGGATTCAGTTGTAAGCCTTGTGTAAAGACCTGAATGCAGCGCTGAATGTAGTGTGAATAGGTCCTTACATCCTACACCACCTCAGGGGATTGTTGTTATGGAGTATTGCCCCTGGGTGGCCGCAGTTATGACCACCACCAGGGCTCGTGGTCACCCACCCTAGCTTTGGTATTCTGGGGAGCTGGTATAATGAATATCTGAGAAGAGCCCAAGAGAAGCAAGAACATTGGACAACCAAGAGGTGGTGGCCTCAAGTCAGGTGTAGTGTTCAACAGGGCAAGACTTTCTAACCTGCCCACACACACACACACACACACACACACACACACATATATATATATACACACACCTGCCCACACACACACACACACACCTGCCCACACACACACACACCTGCCCACACACACACATGCCCGCCCACACACACACACACACCTGCCCACACACACACACACACATCTGCCCAAAAACACACACACACCTGCCCACACGCACCTGCCCACACACATATACACACACACACACACACCTGCCCACACAGACACCTGCCCACAAACACACACACACCTGCCCACACACACACACACACCTGCCCACACACACACACACCTGCCCACACACACATCTGCCCACACACACACACACACACACACACACTCACCATCCCCCGGCTCCATTCCTCCTGCCTGCTCTGTCTCTTTTCCGGTGCAGCGCTGCAGGCCGGGGCGCACTGCGTGACGTCACAGCTAGGAGACACAGCGGCGCACAGGGCCGTGTCTCCTAGCAGTGACGCGTCCGGGCCAGCACAGGGAAGTTAACTGCTGCAGTGCTGGCCCGGCCGATGAAGAAGTAGCGGCGGCTGCTGCTGGGGGAGCGGTCCGGGCCCCCCCCCTCCCGCCACTGCTACCGCTATGTGCCGCGGTGGCCCGCACATATAATGAGGGAAATCCGGCATTAGACACCCCGCCTGGAGCCGCGGGCCCCCTGCCGGTTCGCGGGCCACGGGCGGTCGCCAGGATTGCCCTCATTATAATCCGCCTATGTGTAAGAGCTCCGTTCCCTCAGCTGCTTTGCTCCTCTTATATCAGCTTCTAATGCCACTTCAACTACTCATGTGGGGAAAAGCTGGACTACATTCCCAAGCAACTGATGGACCCACTCTGAGCAGCTCAAAAAGTGATATTAAATAGTTTCTCATTGAATTCACTAGACACACTTCGCATCCTGTCATGGCAGATGGAGAAGGAGCTCCCGGAAATTGGAGCTGGGGGCACAAATGCTCCCTTCTTTATACTCCTGACTCTGCCCAAGATCTCCAACCTCTCCTTCACTGGGTTTAACCCATGCATAGCCCCTGGAAGATGGAGACTTTACCACCCACGGTTCTCATACAAGACATCTTGGGCATGCGGCTACAGATTGGCACCATTACTACCAAGTCTGATCGGTATGCAAAACATAGATTCACGCTTTCAGAGACGATTTAAGTCTCTTTAACAATACAGTCCAGTCCCTGGGATCCTCAGCTCAAGACTTCTATCTACAGCATGGTAGCCAGCAACAATTGATTAATCAGAACTTAAGCATCACATACAGTTACTGTTTGCCATTGTTGATAATGCTAAAAATAGAAGTAGAAGGAACAAAATCAGACTTAGTGGACTACTGGAAGCTTCTGGACCACAAGGCTTGATCCTTGTACTCCAGGACATATTTAACTCTCTCCTGTGACGGCCTCTGGGAACTTTCCTTGAAATTAATAGGGCCCATCATACACTTGGCCCTCGCTGCATTGACCTTGCAAAGCCACATAATGTTATCTGTTGGGTACACTTTTTCCAGCTCAAGGAGGACATTATGCAACAGGCATGTTACAAACGTACAGTTGAATTTGATGGGGCCCCATTACAATTACTTGCTGACCTTTCCTGTATAGCCCTTGCTAAGCACAGAGCATTATATCTCTTACTAGAATTGCTACATGGGGAAAACATTGCATATTCTTGGGGATACCCTTTTCATCTCCAAGTTAGCAAAGGCCTATAAGCTACATCCTAGATCCTTCAGATCTCCCAGAGTTTACTGCGGTTGGACCCCCTTTCCCGGTCTCAGATTGACCTTTCACACAACTTCTCCCCTAACGGGCTTTGGGTGGGAAGGAAGACTTATCGCTGGCCAGCCATCTGCTCAGAAACTGAGAAACCAACAGCCTCAAAATGTTGTTCCCACAGAAATCTGAAGGCTAAAAGAAATATATATATAGTACAATGCAAAGATTTCACTTCTTACATTACATGAGTGATATCTATTGTAAATTCCACAATAGCTCAGAAACCAGTGAATTGCTCCACACAGAATACTGGCCCCCATATAAGGCTCCATACGGAATACTGGCCCCTATATAACGCTTCATACGGAATACTGGCCCCCATATAAGGCCCCATACGGAATACTGGCCCCCATATAAGGCCCCATAAGGAATACTGGCCCCCATATAAGGCCCCATAAGGAATACTGGCCCCCATATAAGGCCCCATACGGAATACTGGCCCCCATATAAGGCTCCATGCGGAATACTGACCCCCAAATAAGGCTCCATGCGGAATACTGGCCCCCATATAAGGCTCCATATGGAATACTGGGCCCCATATAAGGCCCCATACGGAATACTGGCCCCCATATAAGGCTCCATACGGAATACTGGCCCCCATATAAGGCTCCATACGGAATACTGGCCCCCATATAAGGCTCCATACGGAATACTGGCCCCCATATAAGGCTCCATACGGAATACTGGCCCCCATATAAGGCTCCATACGGAATACTGGCCCCCATATAAGGCTCCATACGGAATACTGGCCCCCATATAAGGCTCCATACGGAATACTGGCCCCCATATAAGGCTCCATACGGAATACTGGCCCCCATATAAGGCCCCATACGGAATACTGGCCCCCATATAAGGCTCCATACGGAATACTGGCCTCCATATAAGGCTCCATACAGAATACTGGCCCCCATATAATGCTCCATACAGGATACTGGTCCCCTTATAACGCTCCATACAGGATACCGGTCCCCTTATAATGCTCCATACAGGATACTGGCCCCCATATAATGCTGCATGCAGGCTGTTACCCCCCACATAATGCCCCATACAGGCTGTCCCCCCCTTATAATGCTCCATGCAGGCTGTTACCCCCCACATAATGCCCCATACAGGCCCCCCCCCTTTTAATGCTCCATGCAGGCTGTTACCCCCCACATAATGCGCCATACAGGCTGCCCCCCCTTATAATGCTCCATGCAGGCTGTTCCCCCCCACAAAATGCACTATGCAGGCTGCCCCCCCCCTTTATAATGCCCCATGCAGGCTGTTCCCCACCTTATAATGCCCCATGCAGGATGTCACCCCTCCTCTTTATAATGCCCCATACAGGATGTCCCCCCCTCTCTTTATAATGCCCCATGCAGGATGCCCCCCCTCTCTTTATAATGCCCCATGCAGGATGCCCCCCCCTCTCTTTATAATGCCCCATGCAGGATGCCCCTCCCTCTCTTTATAATGCCCCATGCAGGATGCCCCCCCCTCTCTTTATAATGCCCCATGCAGGATGCCCCCCCCTCTCTTTATAATGCTCCATGGAGGATGCCACCCCCCCCTCTTCTCTTTATACTGCCCCATGCCTCCATACATTAAAAAAAAAAAATCAAATACTCACCTCCCCTCTCCTCACCTGCTGCCTGCTGCCCGCTGCTCGGGTCCGAGCTCCAGCGTTGTCGGCATCTTCCCGCTCAGCGCTCCCTGCGACGGCTCAGGGGAGGGCGCGGTGGAAAGACGTCACCGCGCCCTCTGACCTGAGAAGTCACAGGGAGCGCAGAGCAGGAAGACAGCTGATCTGCGGAGGCACGGGGAGAGGTAAGTATCCGGCTGCCGGGGCCCTGAGCAAGCGGCGGGCGCTAACACCACTCTCCTCCGCCCATAGCCCAGCGGGGTGCGCGACCGCCAGTGGGCCCCTCTGCCTGCTCAGGGCCCCGGCATTTGCCCGGGTGCTGACGCCGGCCCTGGCTAAAACCTAAGCCTTTCTATTCCAACGAAGAGGAAGATGAAGATGTTTTACACACCTCTATATCTCCTATAGCTGGATTGTACCCAGCCTTCCCTTCCTCATTATTGCCTTGCTAAAGTTGACATCTGGCTATCTTCTGGAGTTTATTATTGGGCGGACCCCCCCTTCCCCTCAACTTCAATCTCAGATTGGCCTTTCTCACCACCTCTTACTTAGCATGCTTCCTGTGGAGAAGGAAGACCCATCACTGGAAAGCCATATGATCGGAGATGGAAGATCCATCATCCCCCAAAATGTTCTTTCTACAGATCCTGATGCTCCATCTGTCATCCAGACCTTTTCACTTTAATGAAGAAGAGGACTTCCCAACACCTACACATCTCAAACTAAGACTGAATCCAGTGTCTTCTTCCCCCTTTTTTACTTTGCTGATGGTGATATCTGGTTGTAAGTTGCACTGTAGATTTAGTCATCTATATATTTTATCTCTCTGCATGTAAAATATGGCAAATTGCTCATACCTAATAAGTTTTTCAAGCAATAATATATTAACTATATTATGTTCTGCACATATTATATTAGATTATCCACGGACTTACCTTCTTTTCCCCCCATTTTCTTTTATCATGGGCAGTAGCATTTTGGCTCAGGGAGAAGTCACGTACACTGAGTGCAGAATTATTAGGCAAGTTGTATTTTAGAGGATTATTTTTATTATTGATCAACAACTATGTTCTCAATCTACCGAAAATACTCAAATATCCAAGCTTAATATTTTTGGAAGTTGGAGTGGGTTTTTTTTAGATTTGGCTATCTTAGGAGGATACCTGTTTGTGCAGGTAACTATTACTGTGCAGAATTATTAGGCAACTTAATAAAAACCAAATATAATCCCATCTCACTTGTTTATTTTCACCAGGTAAACCAATATAGGTGCACAAAATTTAGAAATAAACATTTCTGACATGCAAAACCAAAAACCCAAAAAATTAGTGATCAATATAGCCACCTTTCTTTATGATGACACGCAACAGCCTTCCATCCATAGATTCTGTCAGTTGCTTGATCTGTTTTCGATCAACATTGCGTGCAGCAGCCACCACAGCCTCCCAGACACTGTTCCGAGAGGTGTACTGTTTTCCCTCCCTGTAGATCTCACATTTTATGATGGACCACAGGTTCTCTATGGGGTTCAGATCAGGTGAACAAGGGGGCCATGTCATTATTTTTTCTTCTTTTAGACCTTTCCTGGCCAGCCACGCTGTGGAGTAGTTGGATGCATGTGATGGAGCATTGTCCTGCATGAAAATCATGTTTTTCTTGAACGATACCGACTTCTTCTTGTACCATTGCTTGAAGAAGTTGTCTTCCAGAAACTGGCAGTAGGTCTGGGAGTTGAGCTTCACTCCATCCTCAACCCGAAAAGGTCCCACAAGTTCATCTTTGATGATACCAGCCCATACCAGCACCCCACTTTCACCTTGCTTGTGTCTGAGTCAGAGTGAAGATCTCTGCCCTTTACTGATCCAGCCTCTGGCCCATCCATCTGGCCCATCAAGAGTCACGCTCATTTCATCAGTCCATAAAACCTTTGAAAAATCAGTCTTAAGATATTTCTTGACCCATTCTTTGACCTTTTTATGTTTCTTGTTCAAAGGTGGTCGTTTTTCAGCCTTCCTTACCTTGGCCATATCCCTGAGTATCGCATACCTTGTGCTTTTTGATACTCCAGTAACGTTGCAGCTCTGAAATATGGCAAAACTGGTGGCGAATGGCATCTTGGCAGCTTCATGCTTGATTTTCCTCAATTCATGGGCAGTTATTTTGTGCCTTTTTTGGCCAACACGCTTCTTATGACCCTGTTGGCTATTTGCCATGAAACGCTTGATTGTTCGGTGATCACGCTTCAAAAGTTTGGAAATTTCAAGACTGCTGCATCCCTCTGCAAGACATCTCACAATTTTGGACTTTTCAGAGCCCGTCAAATCTCTCTTCTGACCCATTTTGCCAAAGGAAAGGAAGTTGCCTAATAATTAAGCACACCTTATATAGACTGTTGATGTCATTAGTCAACACCCCTCCTCATTACAGAGATGCACATCCCCTGATTTACTTAATTGGTAGTTGGCTCTCAAGCCTATGCAGCTTGGAGTAGGACAACATGTAGAAAAAGTATCAAAGTGATCAAAATACGTATTTGCCTAATAATTCTGCACACGGTGTAGTTCAAATTCCTCACTAGAGTGTGTTCTTGAACACACCACTTAGATTTTATTTTATCTTGTTTTTATCCTCCTAGCTCAGAAGTAAGGGATTAGACATACCTTCCTTGATTTCCAAAGAAAGGTCTCTAACTCCATCCCTCCATTTTAACCTCTCCCCCTCCCCCTGTCCCCCACCATTTTTGTTCTCCCTTACTCTCCCATGCATTTCCCTACAGATGGCTTCCTTAAACCTGTGCTCTTTAAATGTTAGCGGTTTCAACATCTCTTAAAAAAATATCCCAGATCTTCTGCCACATGAATAAAAAAGTGTACATATTCTCCTCCTCCAAGAGACACACTATAAATCGGACAATATACCTTCACTCAAGTATAGATATTATACTCTATCTCAATGGTTTTATAGTACCAATCCTGACTCTAAATCTAAGGGGTTCAGTAGCGCTATACATAAATCTCTGCATCTGAACCTGACTCAAAAGGTCGCTACCGTGTAAGATGGCCCTAAAACATTAGTGAAATAAAAGTGTCAAGTGTATGCACATCATCTTCTGCTTGTGGATGTACACTGGGTGGATGGTGTATTGTAGCCAAAACGATGAGAGACTATGATGATTAGTGATGGGTGAGGACTAAAATGCTTGGGTGCTCGTTACTGGAATCAAGCAAATCATAATGCTTGGGTGCTCGTTTTGAGTAACTAGCATAATGAAAGTTAATGGGAAGCTCGAGCATTTTTCCATCAGACCCTAACAGGAGTTCTGGGGGAGGGGGGGGGCGGAAATCGCTAAAATGGATGGAAACACCTCTGAAATGGAATGGGAACAGCATGGGGAAGACCCCTGGACACATTTCTGACTCTGAGGTCGCTGCTGGGAACAATGTTGTCAGGGTATTATGCCACTTTTACAGACTGACAATACAACATACAGAACTGAAAATAAAATGGAATTTACAGGAAAAAATGTTAGGAAACATTCTTTCCTGTATAATGATTTGTATATAAGGCAAAATAAAAAAGAGAAGAAAAAAAAAAACGCCATCTCTCACCGTATTTCCCTGTCGTTTTTAGCAATAAAAACTTAATTTAAAAAAATGACGTGGAGTTCCCCCTATTTTTAATAACCAGCTAAGGCAAAGTAGACCATGGTTATTGACCCCTTCCCAGCATAAAAGTATCAGCCTGCAGCCGCCCCAGAACTGGCACATCACATTAGATGCATCGATTCTGCCACCCAATCTCAGCTTTTCCTGCTTGCCCTGGGGTTGTAGCAGTTAGGGTAATGAGATTTGGGATTGATGACAGCTGTGATTTGTCAAAAATCACAGCTGGCAAAAATCACAGCTGGCCTCACAGCTGTCTCCCGGCAGCTGTGAGTCCCGGAAAACTTGCTGGAACACCTTGAGGCTGTGATCTCTGATAACCTTAGTTCACAGCCTCCAGGTGTCCAAGCAGCTGGCAACTCCAGTAACCTTAACGTCTCCCTTAAAGGCTCCCTTAAGTTTTCCAGGTCTCACAGCCGCCGGGAGACCTAGTGATTGTGATCTCTGGTAGGGATGTGGACTGTCTTGCCATGTTCCTGCCCCTGAAGACAACAGTTGGGTGAATACTGTTGTGCAGTTTTATATATAAAAGTGATGTACGTCTTATATAATGTATTATGGTGATGTACAGCATGTAAAGTGTTACTGTATAATGTCAGTACAGTATAGTACAGGATAAGCTTAGGTTAGCGGATGTACAGTTTATACAATGGGTGGTTTAGTAATAGCTTATACAATAAGGAAATGGTTAATGATAAAACTAGCCTAGTGGGAGGGCACTAGTATTAATGAAAAGGGGGCACTTCCTGATAATGTGAGTTGAGTGAAAGACAGTGAATTGCTATGTGAAGGCCATGTTCAATTGCGATGGGTTGCTAGAGGCAGCATGTGTGCTTGTTCTAGGCAGTGGAAGGCATTACTGGGATCCCGAGTGGTCGCTCCTGTCACGTCCGGAGCCTAAGGTCTGGCATAGCGGCTGCTGAACACATTGCGTCTTCTGGCATACAGTGGAAGATGGACAGGGACCTGCATAGATGGAAAGTGATGGCAGTTCCCGGGTGCACAGCCGAGGTGCACAAGAAATCCCTGAGTGTTACTTATACTAGAATAGTACTGCTGGAAACCAGTGGCTGAAGGAGCATGAGCAGGAACAGCAGGTGGTAGTAGAAGTTCTTAGAGTTAGCAAAGGAGTTGTAGGAAACAATCTGTTGATAGGTGAAAACAGTCTGGGTAAGAATGTTCAGGAGCTGAAGACTCGAACTAGGCTAACAGCTAGACAACATATTCAAGCAATGAGTGAGAGATCCATGCGGCTTTAAGTAGGCCCAATCAGGAAACAAGATGGATCCCACAGGTACAGAATCTGTCATTTTAGTAAAGGGCAATTGCAGAACACAACAGCAGCCTCCAGTGGTAAGGAGTGGGATTGCAGCACAATTATTAAGGTGAACAATAGCAGCCACTAGTGGTCAAACTGTAGAAGGACAACAGCAATTCTGACAGTTTACTGGAGTTCCCAGCTGCTGTGAACACTGGGAGGCTGTGAACTCTGATGACCTTAGTTGTGTTTTTGTTGTGGTTTTTATTGCATTTTTTACCTGATTTTTTGTATAGCAATGAATGTTGTTTAAAGCTAATTGAAAAAAAAAGAAAAGGGCTTAGCTAAGAAGATAGCTAGAGGGATGGATAATAGATAGATTAGATAGATACAGAGAGATAGAGAAATAGATGGCAGATATCCGGTAGCTTTCTATCAATAAATATATAAATAAGGAAAAAAAAAGGTGTATGTTCTCCCCTATTTTCAATAGCCAGCTAAGGGAAAGCTGACAGATGAGGGCTTATATTATCAGGCTGGGGTTGCCAACGGTTATTAGGCCATCCCCAGCCTAAAAATACAAGCCCGCCGCCGCCCCAGAAGTGGCGGATCATATTCGATGCTCCATTTGTGATGCTTAGCCTTGGCTTATCCCGATTGCCTGGTGCGGGGGCAAACATGGTAATGGAATTAGGGGTTGATGTCAGCAGCTGGCACTGACACCAAGCCTTGGGGTTGGTAATGGAGAGGTGCCAATCAGGCACCCCCATTACTTAGCCTGTAAGTAAAAATCAATAAGCTCGCACACATAAAAGTCCTTTATTTAAAAAAAAAACTCAGACACTCTCTTTCACCAATTTATTTCCCCCAAAAAATCCCACACCAGTCTGCCATAGTCCAATGGATCTGCCATAATCAACATCATTGTCCCACCATGAGCCCCTTCCAAAATTCCAGCATATGGAGCCCCATTCAGAGCTTCATAAGCTGTCACATCATCACACGCTGTTGGATCTCGCAGTGCTCCGCGATAGCCCTCAGTGTCAATGTCTGTGACCGGCGAATGAGGGATGAGACATAGGGCGGTACAAACCGGTGGAGAGTTTTGGGGTTAAGAATGATAAGTTTATATTGGACTCTTTAGTGGATGGTGAACTAGTGCAAAGGCTGGCACAGAGTGGTTGCATAGGTATAGTGGTTGGACAGTAATATGATCCTGACTGCAGCATTCAGGATAGATTGGAGAGGGGAGAGTTTAGTAAGAAGGAGGCCGATTAGTAGAGAGTTACAGTATTCCAGGTGAGAATAAATCAGAGCAGCATTAAGATTTATTTGTCATAGTCAAAGGTAAGGAAAAGTTGAATTCTAGAGATGCTTTTGAGGTGCAGGTGACATTACCAAGCAAGAGATAGGATATTGAGAATGAATTAAAGATCTGAATAAAATATAATCCCAAGACAGCAGGCATTCTGCTTGGGAGTTATGGTAGAACCACACACGGAAACGGTTTTGATAGGTTAGTAGGGGGGTGAAACACAAGGAGTTCAGTTTTTGACAGCTTCAGTTTCAGAAAGAGGGAGGACATGATGTTTGAGACAGTGTAGAGATCACTGGTATTTTGTAGTAATGAAAGGGTAATGTCAGAAAAAGAAGTGTATAATTGGGTGTCATCGGCATAGAGATGGTACTGAAAATCAAATTTGCTGATGGTTTGTCCAATAGGGGTGGTATTTAGAGAAAATAGGAGGGGACCTATAACTGAACCCTACCAGTAAAGGGAAGAGAAGCGGAAGTAGAACCTGCAATTGATACACTGAAGGAGCAGTCAGAGAGGTAGGAAGAGAACCAAGAGAGATTGGTGTTCTTGAAGTCAATAGAGCAGAGCTTTCTGAGGAAGTGCTGGTTGTCCATGGTATTAAATGTTGCAGAGAGATTCAGGAGAATCAGTAGACAGTAGTGGCAAGTGGATTTTGCTTTAGTAGATTTTTAGAGACTTTAGTAAGGGCAATTTCTGTAGAATGCAAAAAGTGTAAGCTGGATTGAAAATGTCAAGAAGAGAGTTATCTGAGAGCTAGTGGGTTAAACAGAGTAGACCAAACGTTCCAGGAGTTTAGAGATAAAGGACAGATTAGAGACATGTCTGTAGTTAGCAGCCCAGTTCTGGTCAAGGGATTTTTTTTAAGTAATGTGTTTATGAGTGTGCTTGAAGGAGGAGGGAATGATATCGGAAAAAAGAGAGAGGCTAAATATTTTAGTTAAGTTGGTAATGACAGCTGTGGAGAGGGACTGAAGAAGGTGAAAGGGAATAGGGTAATTTGGGTAATTTGGAGGGTGAGAACATGCAAGGAGCTTGGTAACATTTTCTTCTGTGACCGGTTTAAAGATGGAAAGTGAACTTGATGAAGTGCGAGAGGGAAGAAGATCCATGATATTGGGCGACTAGTGTTGAGAGCAAGTGTTTGCTACTTGAGTTTGCATCGGGTGCTCGAGTATTGCGGGTGCTCGAGTGACATGCTCGAGTCTCCACCCCATATGTTTTGCGGCTGTTATACAGCTAAAAAACACAGAGGGACTGCCTGCCATGCACGTGCAATCCCCGCATGTTTTTTGTTATGGGTGTCTAACTACCGTGAAACATACGGGGCGGGGACTCGAGCATGTCACTCAAATACCTGCGATACATGGGTCATACCCGAGTACCCAATGCAAACTCAAGTAGAGAAGACTAATGACAACATAGTCAATATGATGTCCTAATCTTATCAAATTCTGTGTCGTACCTCTGGGTTCAAAATGTTCACTATATTCCTTGATAAAATCCTTGAGGGGTCTAGTTTCCAAAATGAGGTCACTTGTGGGGGGTTTCCACTGTTTAGGCGCATCAGGGGCTCTCCAAACACGATATGGCATCCGCTCTTGATTCCAGCCAATTTTGCTTTCAAAAAGTCTACACAGTGCTCCTTCCCTTCTGAACCCTGCCGTGCGCCCAAACAGTATTATTTCCCCACATATGGGGTATTGGCATACTCAGGAGAAATTGCACAACAATTTTTGGGGTCCATTTTCTCCTCTTACCCTTGTGAAAATAAAAAATTTGGGGGTAAAAGATCATTTTTGTGGAAAAAGTTTGATTTTTTTATTTTCACTGCTCTACGTTATAAACTTCTGTGAAGCACCTGGAGGTTGAAGGTGCTCACCACACATCTAGATAAGTTCCTTGAGGGGTTTAGTTTCCAAAATGGGGTCACTTGTGGGGGGTTTCCACTGTTTAGGCACATTAGGGGTTCCCCAAATGCGACATGGCGTCCACTAATTATTCAAATAAATTTTACATTCAAAAAGTCAAATGGTGCTCCTTCCGAATCATGCCATGCGCCCAAACAGTGGTTTTCCCACATATATGGGGTATCGGCTTACTCAGGAGAAATTGCACAACAAATGGTTTGGTGCAATTTCTCCTGTTACCCTTAAGAAAACACAAAATTTGGGGCTGAAAAACATTTTTGTGGGAAAAATGTGAAAATTAGATTTTTACCGCTCAATCTTATAAACTTCTGTGAAGCACCGTGCTGAATTCACCATTCACTGTTCAGGGTGCTTACCACACATCTAGATAAGTTCCCTGAGAGGTCTAGTTTCCAAAATGGTGTCACTTGTGGGGGGGTTTCCACTGTTTAGGCACATCAGGGGCTCCCCAAACACGGCATGGCATTCGCTAATTATTCAAGCAAATTTTACATACAAAAAGTCAAATGGAGCTCCTTCCCTTTTGAACCATGCCGTGTGCCCAAACAGTGTTTTTTACCCACATATGGGGTATCGGCGTGCTCAAGAAAAATTGCACAACAAATTTTGTGGTCCATTTTGTGGTCCACAAAATTTGGGTCTAAAGTAACATTTTTGTGAAAAAAGTTAAATGTTCATTGTTTTTTTCAACATTCCAAAAATTCCTGTAGCCTTACACTAGTACACAAGCAGCTGTAATATGTCACCAAAAGTATTTCAGCTCTCTCTGAATCGTCACATCATCCTACACAATATGCAATATTGCAATATGCATAATGGTTTGTAAAAGTTTTGCTCGGACTGTTCCTATACAAAATGTTCTTTGTTCGCTTTTAACAGAAGCAATGTAAATAGTGTTTTTAACGTGTTTAATAGTCTCACAAGAAAATCAAGGTGATCAACACTGACTTAAAATAGATTGGGGGGGGGTGTATATACTTCAGATGTAAAAAAACATATCAAAGACCTACTTCTCGTATGCCACAACATAATTTCAAGATCAGGAGAAATGTCAGAAAAATATTATTAGTTCTTTTTATGAAAATATTATTATCACAATATGTTCATCAACATTCTCCCTATGTTTAGTGTTCAAAGTGGTTGAATGCCTAAAATCCATATAATCGTACTGGTCCTGGAGGTCATCTGTATTAGTGTGTATACATTCCCTGCCAGATTCTTATGATTTGCTGCTGGCTTTTCCTTTTGCAAGACTGTCTTGACAAGTAAGGGCATTCACCTATGAGAAACATCAATATCTTGGATGAGTACTTACTGCTCCTCTGAGTCCAGGCCAAGCTATTTCATCTGCAGAATTCTACCACTGATCCCAGCACTTATTATATTATAGGCTGCTATCAATCTCTGCTTGTCATCCACAGCTAGTATTTATTGTATTCTGTTATCAGCAACTTACTACATGGGATGCTTGATAAATATGTCCTTATGTCAACTCAAAAACTAATATGGCTTGTTCTGATTTGGAAGTTGTGTAGATACATTTGCTGTAATGGAGGAATGAAAGAAATGGATAAACCTTCTGTGGCATATAGTTCATCATCATAAAACATGAAAAATAAGATGAGCTGCCAATTAATTAAATTTGTACTAGTGTGACGGTCTGTGTATACATTCCTCAAAATTTAAATTGCAACACCAAGAAGGAAAATGTGCAAAATTGTGAACAGTGAGAAAATCACCAGTATTGATGAATCAGGGCCTTATTTTTCAAAACAGTTTATTCAGTATCAAGTATGAGTAGAAATACTGTACATGCACTTACACACCTTGGCATGCTACCAAGGAGGTTAGTAATGGTTGTTGAAGGGATATTCTGCCATGCTGAATGCACTTGGACACACACATCATCAAGATCTGCTGGTGGCAACTCCCTTTGCAATTGCCAACCAATGATGTCCAAGATGTGCCTGATGGGAGACAAGTTTGGAGATGCTGTGTCATGGCTGGGCTTGGGGATTCGGTCCGCAGACCTCTTTCTTTGTGGTCGATTCTTATGTCTGCTGAGTTATTGCCCTTTTCTTCCCTGTCTTTATGCTGATGGTTCCTATTGCCTTTATTTTTCCTTTATGGAATTGCTCCTCTTCAGGTGTTTCCCATTGTTCCATTTTGGTTGTCCTATCACATTCTGGGTTGGGCTTTATATATTCTCCCTTCACTACACTTCCTTGCTGGCTGTATTTCTAAGTGGATTAGTGCTAAGGAGTTTCAGCCCTTCAGCGAAAGGATTTTCCCTGCTAGGCAAACGCAAATTTGTATTATTTATGCTGTGTGTTTGTTTATCTGACTTCCCAGCACCTTTCCTTTCTTCTCAGTTAGGTTGGTGGGAGATTATTCTTGTTTAATTTATTATTCTCCTTATTTCCCCTGTGTGCCTGTGCTTTAAGTTTCCTCACACTGGGTCCTAGTATCCCTCTGCACACTTTCCCTGTCCTGGTTAGCTGTGCACTGCGGCCTCCTCTCCTCTCCACTCCTGTGCTTGGCGATATGTGTACTATAATGTGCTGTGTATATCACACTATGTATGTATTAAAGAAAAAAAGGATTGTTGGATTGGCATATGCAGATGTAAAATATCCAAAACTTTATTCCATCTGATTAAAATAGGATATCCAAGAGAGACAAAAATAAAAACATCAAGCACTCTCATCATGCTATTACATCTAGCTTCAAGCATCTCCTCTAACTGGCACTATCACCCTATGTCCAGCTTCGCACTTACTTAATTTTTCCTCTACATTTGCAAGCCAGTATATATACCTGCAGATCTACTCTATGTGGGCCTACTCACAAAAGTCACCATCTGGAAACCTGCCGTTCATAGCTGTTTGCTAGACCTGGAGCTAATGCACCAAGTTGGCAGACAGCCGTGAGCCAAACATCATGGGCCTGAGAGCTACATGTGGCTCCCGAGCCACAAGTTGGGGATCCCTCCTTTAAAGGATGAATGAAGACATGCACATTTTAGGTAGTTGAGGTTGTAGTGTTAGGTCACTGATTGAAAAAACGTGGACCATTTCCACTTTTTTAAAATAACCTCTACTTATATTTAACCTTTGCAGTTTTTTTGCATGAAACATTACTATGATAAGCTTGATTGGATGCATTTAAAGATCTTTTACTACCTTTATTAATCATTCTCTATTAATTCCTTGTGAAAGCCTTATATATTCAAGGTGGCTCATTCTGTGTTTGGGGTCAGCAATGGCGGTGCAGAGATTTATTTTAAAAAAAGAGACCGGATTTTTTTTAAGAGATGATTCTTTGATGTTTGATTTTCAAAGCATTTCCCATAATCTTAACATTTAGGATAGAATATTTGGAAATCTACTATTGGTTTAGGGAAAGTAATTTAATGAGTGCTTCTGCTTCAACTTTACAGAAAATATTATGAAATAACTCACCATTTCTTCCTGTTCATAGACACGTTTTGACAAATCCGAGATGTCGACTACATAATAGCAATTAATGCATAACTTTTCTTTTTGGCTGCATGGTACAGCTCCTTGTTGTTCAACTGGAAGAAGCACCGGGTCAAATTTAATGTCCTACAGGCCAGCATTTCTCAGCACTTATATTAGCTAACCGACCTGCCCCCCGAGATTAGTACCCCAGAGTAACGGGGCCTCAACCACACCAGCAAGTTCCGTTGTATCAAGAGTGGTAAGAATTCATTATATATCGTAAATGTATTCCTAGTGAAAACAAGTAAGATTGGCCAGCTGTCTTTTTCTTGTCCTGGATGTCTGTTTAATCTTTGTTCTATTGCTTCTGATTTACCTTAATTATTTCCCAAATAATTCCATTTTTGTATGCAATGCTTCATTTTTTTTCTATCTGCATTTGAACTCATTATAAGGAGGTTTGAATAGAAATGCACTTTCTCATTATCTCCAAAAATAAGCCAAAGAGTGTGACAGAAAATATGACTTCTTAATAAGCTTTCAAGCATCTGCTTTAAGAATCTGCCGGGGAATTATGTATGAAAAAGTATGTTGTCATTGTAATTAATTGTTTATGTGTATTGGCTGATTTTGGACTAAAGCCCATGTAATATAGATACCAGCTTGCTTAGTAATTCTCTTCATGACATACAGCTGTTTGGAGTCATACTGGCAACAAAAATAGCTGAAAATTCAGCATTGTGGAATGGCATTTCTTTCAGGTATACGCATTACTCAATTACCAGTTGCATACCAACAAAAATCATGTGCATTGTTGTGTGACAGAATTGGTGGTTAGGTGCAGTGCTACACCATTTCTTTTTGAGCACCAGTTATTCTAGGTATCGGTGTAATGGAGTTTTGCACTCCATTTATAAGGCTGGCACCCATGATGTTATGTGATCTGTGCCATCATCATCATCATCATCATCATCATCATCATCATCATCATCATCATCTTCATCATCTATGGCTTCAGCTTCCATTCTGTTGACTTACAAGGACCTATTAACTGTTACAATGTCATAATTTTCTGTGATTTACAACATCCCAAAATGTCATCATCTGAGTTGGTGTCATTAACTTATTTCTATGTGGTCTCATGCCTCCTTTTTCATTACTCGTCTAGAAGGGAAGAATTACACATTCTAATTCTAAGAGTATGTGCAGACGTTCAGGAATTGAAGCAGAAATTTCCTCAGTGTTTTTGCCTCTCCCTGGAAGAAAAAGACACATGCGGATTTACATGCGTTTTTGACGCGTTTTTTTGAAGCGCTTTTAAGCATCAATGAATGATTTTTGGAGCTAAATAAAGTTGGTGGGACATTGTTTAAGCCCTTGGATTACCATAAGAACTGGGGTGAGTATATTGGTTCATTCAAATGATTAAAGAATGTGGCTTTTGTATTTCAAATAAAGTGTTTACACTGTATCTGTGTGTTTCTTTACTTTGTTTGGTCATGAAAAGGTCTGATCGACACCTTGACATAACCAAACAAAAGAGCTGGATGTCAGCTAGTCCCATTCACCCAATCTTCATTAGCATTTCTATTCATGTAATTTATGCGCCTGCTGTGAGCTATTTTTAGTCTAGGATGGTGCCATTAGGCAAACATTTCCCTGGTCATTAAAGAACATCTCACAGCTGGTTCGTTAGCCACTATGTCCCACTGATCAGCACTCAGCAGCGTTTTGGACACAACGTATTTATGTTGCTTCCAAAACGCGGTGTTCTAATGCCGCACTTTTTTTGTCAGAACATATGAATCAACCGCATATAATGACACTTCAATCAGTCAAAATCTGCAGCGGAGACTAGCGTGTCCGCTACAGAAATTGACATGCTGCGGGTGAGTTTGGGTACGCGGCCACGATCAGGAGCCGCTGCAGGTTTGACGCTGCGTGTATATACAGCGTCAAACCCGCAGCATACAGATGTTACAGTATAGTGGATGGGATCTCTAGAAATCCCAAGTCCACTATGCGTGCATCAGAGGCTGCGAATCACCCGTGGACATTGACATGCGGCGTGTCTTTCAGGACCGCAGCATGTCAAATTCTCTTGTGGAGTCGCTAGTCTCCACAACAGAAATTTGACCACTAGAATGTATTGAATACAGTCAATCCGCATGGTTCAGTGAACACATGTGGATTTACCTGCGTTCAATAGAATGCAACGTTTTGGACGCATCAAAAATTTGCGTCCAAAGCGCTGCTACGTATGAATTATGGGCACAAAGCCTAAAATTAAAAAAAAATGGCGTGGGCTCCCGCGTCATTTTTATAACCAGCAGAGGGAAAGCTGACCACTGGGGGCTGATATTAGTAGCCGCGAAAGGGGCGATTAGCCAAAAATGTTCTCTGGCAATTAATATCAGCCCACAGCTGTTTGTTTTGCCTTTATTGGCTAGATTACAGGGGGACCCCAGAAAAAGATTGACGTGGGGTGCCCCTATAAAATATAGCCAGCAAAGGCTAAACTAGACAGCTGCGGGCTGATATTACTAGCAAGGGAAGGGGCCATGGATACTAGCCCCCTCCGCGGGCTATTAATATTCTCATAGTCTGGGAATCCTTCATGTGTTTTTGAGCAAACTCTATAAAGGCTTTCATATGTCTTGCACTGAGGAGAGGCCTCCGTCGGGCCACTCTGCCATACAGGCCTGACTGATGGAGGGCTGCAGTGATAGTTGACTTTGTGGAACTTTCTCCCATCTCCCTACTGCATCTCTGGAGCTCAGCCACGGTGATCTTGGGGTTCTTCTTTATCTCTCTCACCAAGGCTCTTCTCCCATGATTGCTCAGTTTGGCTGGACGGCCAGATCTAAGAAGACTTCTGGTGGTCTCAAACTTCTTCCATTTAAAGATTATGGAGGCCTCTGTGCTCTTAGGAACCTTGAGTACTGCAGAAATTCTTTTGTAAACTTGGCCAGATCTGTGCCTTGCCACAATCCTGTCTCTGAGCTTCTTGGGCAGTTCCTTTGAGCTCATGATTCTCATTTGGTCTGACATGCACTGTGAGATGTGAGGTCTTATATAGACAGGTGTGTGCCTTTCCAAATCAAGTTCTATCAGTTTAATTAAACACAGCTGGACTCCAATGAAGGAGTAGAACCATCTCAAGGAGGATCACAAGGAAATGGACAGCATGTGACTTACATTTGAGTGTCTGAGCAAAGGGTCTGAATACTTATGACCATGTGATATTTTAGTTTTTCTTTTTTAATAAATTTGCAAAAATTTCTACATTTCTGTTTTTATCAGTCAAGATGGGGTGCAGAGTGTACATTAATGAGAAGAAAAGGAACTTTTTAGACTTCATCAAATGGCTGCAATGAAACAAAGAGTGAAAAATTTAAAGGGGTCTGAATACTTTCCGTACCCACTGTAGATATTATATATGCGGGTTTGCTGCGATTCAATTCAAGTCAATAGGCTCGATTTCGCCGCAAAATCGCGCCTGAATTGGTTGTGCCGCTGTTTGTGCAGCAATGATAATCCGCAGCGGAAATTTCCGCATCATGTACACAGCACATGCGGATTATCATTGCTCCACATGGCAGACCAACTACCAAGCGGTTTTAAATGCGTTTCTGCGGCAGAAAAACCGCCACGGAAACGCATTAAAACTGCATCGTGTGAACTCAGCCTCTCATTCATATATTCTAAACATCAGTGCCTTCCAGGGGCGGACATACCGCTGGTGCAACTGCATCAGGGCCCAGAGGTGGAGAAGGGCCCTTGCAGACAGGCAGCAACCCACGCTGCCACTATCCAGACACTCAGTCAAGATTAGGGGGGGTGAGATGGGCCCAGTGTCAGGGCTTCAAAAAGGGGGCGTGTCCTGTGGGGAGAGAGAGCTGGCCAATGAACGCTTTCCCCAGCAGACCACTGGTGAGCGCTCACTGGCTGCAGCCTCTGGCTTCTGTATGGCGCCTCCCAATAGTGAGTACTCACCTGTAGTCAGGGGGCCCAGAGGAGGGGGAGGAGGCTCACTGCACGGGAAAGCAGCAGCAGGGGCTGAGTTCAGTCCTGTCTGCTGTGTCCCCATCCCCCACAGTGGTTGCTGCAGTCCTCTCCAGCTGATGTCTGCACTATATGGCCAACCACCTCCACAGCTCATCTGGACAACTGATATAGAAGAGTAGTATTTGTGTATGTATATATGTGTGTGTATCTATGTGTGTATGTATGGTATATATGTATGGTAGATGTGTGTGTGTCCTTGTATATGTTTTTGTGTCTGTATATGTGTGTATCTATGTGTGTGTCTGTGTATCTATGTGTGTATGAACAGTATATGTGTGTGTATGTACAGTATATGTGTGTGTGCATGTACCGTATGTGTATGTACAGTATACGTGTATGTAAATGTGCATATGTGTATGTACGGTATATGTGTATGTATGTATGGTATATGTGTACGTATGTACGGTATATGTGTACGTGTGTGTATGTACGGTATATGTGTACGGGTGTGCATGTATGGTATGTGTGTATGTATATGTGTATCTGTGTTTTTAGGGTATAAGTGTACATGTATGTGCATATACCGTACAGACCAAAAGTTTGGACACACCTTCTCATTTAAAGATTTTTCTGTATTTTCATGACTATGAAAATTGTACATTCACACTGAAGGCATCAAAACTATGAATTAACTCATGTGGAATTATATACTTAACAAAAAAATGTGAAACAACTGAAAATATGTCTTATATTCTAGGTTCTTCAAAGTAGCCACCTTTTGCTTTGATGACTGCTTTGCACACTCTTTGCATTATCTTGATGAGTTTCAAGAGGTAGTCACCAGAAATGGTTTTCACTTCACAGGTGTGCCCTGTCAGGTTTAATAAGTGGGATTTCTTGTCTTATAAATGAGGTTGGGACCATAAGTTGTGTTGTGCAGAAGTCTGATGGATACACAGCTGATAGTCATACTGAATAGACTGTTAGAATTTGTATCATGGCAAGAAAAAAGTAAAGAAAAATGAGTGGCCATCATTACTTTAAGAAATGAAGGTCAGTCAGTGCGAAAAATTGGGCAAACTTTGAATGTGTCCCCAAGTGCAGTTGCAAAAAGCATGAAGCGCTACAAAGAAACTGGCTCACATGAGGACCGCCCCAGGAAAGGAAGACCAAGATTCACCTCTGCTTCTGAGGATAAGTTTATCTGAGTCACCAGCCTCAGAAATTGCAGGTTAACAGCAGCTCAGATTAGAGACCAGGTCAATGCCACACAGAGTTCTAGCAGCAGACACATCTCTACAACAACTGTTAAGAGGAGACTTTGTGCAGCAGGCCTTCATGGTAAAATAGCTGCTAGGAAACCACTGCTAAGGACAGGCAACAAGCAGAAGAGACTTGTTTGGGCTAAAGAACACAAGGAATGGACATTAGACCAGTGGAAATCTGTGCTTTGGTCTGATGAGTCCAAATTTGAGATCTTTGGTTCCAACCACCGTGTCTTTGTGCGACGCAGAAAAGGTGAACGGATGGACTCTACATGCCTGGTTCCCACCGTGAAGCATGGAGGAGGGGTGTGATGGTGTGGGGGTGCTTTGCTGGTGACACTGTTGGGGATTTATTCAAAATTGAAGGCATACTGAACCAGCATGGCTACCACAGCATCTTGCAGCGGCTTGCTATTCCATCCGGTTTGCGTTTAGTTGGACTATCATTTATTTTTCAACATGACAATGACCCCAAACACACCTCCAGGCTGTGTAAGGGCTATTTGACCAAGAAGGAGAGTGATGGGGTGCTACGCCAGATGACCTGGCCTCCACAGTGTAACGGGTCTGGGAGGTGGAACCTCTGAGCTACTATACAAAGGGGCAGTCCTTGTAAGGAAGCGGGTGGCTCCCAGGGAAGGCGGGCAGGTAGTCACGGCAAGTGACAGGGACAGTCTCTGGATAGAAGGGCAGGAGGTCACGGCCAGTGACGGGAACAGTCTCTTGACAGGCAGGTGGTCACGGCAAGTGAGAGCAGGGTAGGAGTCTCTAGACAGGCAGGTGGTCACGGCAAGTGACAGCAGGGTAAGAGTCTCTAGACAGGCAGGTGGTCACGGCAAGTGACGGCAGAGCCTCCAGGTAGGCTAGCAGGCGGGTAGCAGGTGAGCGCTCCCAGGGGAGGGGGTAAGAGTCTCTCGGCTGGCTGGCAGGTGATCACGGCAAGTGACGGCAGAGCCTCCAGGTAGGCTAGCTGGCGGGTAGCAGGTGAGCGCTCCCAGGTGAGCGGGTAAGAGTCTCTCGGCTGGCTGGCAGGTGGTCACGGCAAGTGACGGCAGAGCCTGCAGGTAGGCTAGCTGGCGGGTAGCAGGTGAGCGCTCCCAGGTGAGCGGATAAGAGTCTCTCGGCTGGCTGGCAGGTGGTCACGGCAAGTGACGGCAGAGCCTCCAGGTAGGCTAGCTGGCGGGTAGCAGGTGAGCGCTCCCAGGTGAGCAGATAAGAGTCTCTCAGCTGGCTGGCAGGTGGTCTCAGGCAGGTATCAGGCAGGTATCAGGCAGGTGCTTCCTGATCCGCAGGCGGACTGGTCCATAGACAGACTGGCGGATGCTGGTAGACAGACTGTCGGACCGCAGGGAATGCAAGCAGGTAGACAGAGCTGAAAAACAGACTGGCAATGGGACCTGATGGCTGAAGCAGAGGTGAAAGGCTTTGCAACAACTTTGCTCGGGCACCTCCATTTTGGAGGAGGTGCCTGATATATGGGAGCTCCACCGGCAATTGGCCGGGGACTCCTTAGGACGGCGCGCGCGGCCCCTTCAAAAGAGAGGGAGCACGCGCGCCCTAAGCACATTACCCGGGAAGCGGCGAGCGCTGCCAGCAGTGCGGGAAGAGGACGCCGAGGACGGAGCAGGGAGGTGAGAGGAATGGCGTCTCTGCCTAGCAGGAGGCAGGGACGCCGACGCTACAGTACCCCCCCCCTTTATACCCCCCCTTTTTTAGGCCGGAGATAAATTTATCAAGAATGAGCGGGGCATGGATGTTCTCCCGGGGCTCACACGTTCTCTCCTCAGGACCAAACCCCTTCCAATCCACTAGAAAAAAGGTCTTTCCTCTTACCCTTTTGGTGGCCAGAATGCTCTCTACCTCAAACTCGTCTTCAGCGGAAACCGGAGCAGGAGGTGTACCTGTAGACTTGGAAAAAGAGTTAAGTACCACACGTTTGAGGAGAGATACATGGAAGGAGTTAGGGATCCGCAAGTTGGCCGGGAGTTTCAATTTATAGGCCACCGGGTTGATTTGTTTGATAACTTCCAGTGGACCGATGAACCGAGGCCCTAACTTGTAGGAAGGAATCTTGAGCCGGACATACTTGGACGAGAGCCAGACTTTATCTCCAGGACGGAATTGGGGCGGATCCAGACGTCTTTTGTCAGCCTGTTTCTTCATCCGCTCGGAGGACTGAAGAAGTGCGGATCTGGTACTCTCCCAAATGGAGGAGAATTCGCTAACGAGAGATTCCGCGGCCGGATTATCCACCGAGGCGGAGACGGGAAACGGGATCCGAGGATGTTGACTGTAGACAATAAAAAACGGGGATTTGGAGGAAGACTCGCTCTCGTGATTGTTATAGGAAAATTCGGCCCACGGTAAAAGATCCACCCAGTCGGAATGGTGGGCATTAACAAAGTGCCGGAGGTAACTGGTTAAACTTTGGTTGATTCGCTCTACTTGACCATTGGACTGTGGGTGATAAGCAGAAGAAAAGTCCAAGGTGACCCCCAGCAGTTTACACATGGCTCTCCAGAAGCGAGAGGTGAACTGAACTCCTCGGTCAGATACGATGTGGAGAGGGAGACCATGAAGACGGAAAATATGATGGATAAAGTCTTTAGCCAATTCAGATGCAGACGGAAGGCCCGGCAGGGGAATGAAGTGAGCCATCTTAGAGAAGTGGTCAGCGACCACCCAGATGACCGTACAACCAGCATAGACAGGGAGATCCGTTATAAAGTCCATGGCTATATGCTGCCACGGGGCAGCAGGTATGGGAAGAGGCAGAAGGCTGCCGGCTGGCAGATGTCTAGGAACCTTGTTGCGGGCGCAGGACGCACAGGCTGAGACAAAGTCAATTACGTCCTTGTGCAGGGTAGGCCACCAGTAATGCCGGGTAATAAGCAGGAGGGTCTTTTTTTGGCCAGCATGGCCAGCTAGCTTAGACGAATGTCCCCAGTGTAGGACTTTGTCACGATCAGGTACTGTTACGAGCGTCTTACCGGGTGGAAGACGATTAAGATCCATGGGAGCCACCAGCATTACCTTGGCGGGGTTGATGATGTGCTTTGGCTCCTCCTCTAGATCGGAGAACAAAAAGGATCGGGACAAGGCATCAGCTTTGATATTTTTGTCTGCCGGACGAAAATGAAGAATGAAATCAAAGCGGGCGAAGAACAAGGACCACCGGACTTGGCGTGGGTTAAGTCTTTGTGATCCGTGTAGATTATTACCGGGTGAAGAGCCCCCTCGAGCAGGTAACGCCACTCCTCCAGTGCCAACTTAATGGCTAACAATTCTTGGTCTCCTATAGAATAATTGCTCTCAGATGAGGAGAAGAATTTGGAGAAGAAGCCGCAGGTTACCATTATTCCGGAAGACGACTTTTGGGTGAGCACCGCTCCGGAGGAGGAAGCATCTACTTCTAAGAATAATTGTTTGTGGCTGTCCGGACGGTGCAGCACAGGAGTGGAGGAGAAAGCTTGTTTCAAAGACAGGAAGGCCTCCTCTGCCTCTGGCGGCCATTCTTTGGGATTAGCGCCCTTACGGGTGAGCGCAGAGATAGGGGCAGTCCGGGAAGAGAAGTGCGGAATGAAGAGGCGGTAGTAGTTGGCGAAGCCCAGGAACCGCTGGATAGCCTTTAACCCCTCCGGTCGGCTCCACTTCTGAATGGCAGAAAGTTTCTCAGGATCCATTCATAGACCGGTCTGAGAGATGATGTAGCCCAGAAATGGAAGCGAGGTTTGCTCAAAGAGGCACTTCTCAAATTTTGCGTAGAGGTGGTTTTGCCTGAGCCTGAGCAGGACCTGACGAACGTCCCTCCGGTGTGTGGGGAGATCCGGAGAGAAGACCAAGATGTCGTCCAGGTATACCACCACGCAGGAGTAGAGAAGGTCACGGAAGATATCATTGACCAACTCTTGAAAGACGGCGGGAGCATTACAGAGACCGAAGGGCATTACGAGGTATTCATAGTGGCCGTCCCGGGTGTTGAATGCCGTCTTCCATTCATCCCCCTGACGGATACGAACCAGGTTATAGGCCCCATGGAGATCCAGCTTGGTAAAGATTCTAGCACCCCTCAGATGGTCAAATAATTCGGGAATGAGCGGAAGGGGGTATTTATTCTTCACCGTGATCTGGTTAAGGCCTCTATAGTCTATGCAGGGACGGAGTGAGCCGTCCTTCTTTTTAACGAAGAAGAAGCCTGCTCCCGCCGGGGAGGTAGGTTTCCGGATAAATCACCGGGCCAGGTTGTCCTCGATATATTCAGACATGGACCGGGTCTCAGCAGCGGACAATGGGTAGATACGCCCTCGGGGCGGAGTAGCGCCAGGTACCAAGTCGATGGGGCAATCGTATGGTCTATGAGGAGGTAATGTCTCTGCTTCCTTTTTATTAAAGACATCAGCATAAGACCAATAGGGTACCGACAGGCCGGGTAGATTGACTGGGGGAGGAGAAGGACGGGCAGGACGAACGGGAACTAAACAAGTCTTATGGCAGTCCTGTCCCCAGCGAAGGACTTCTCCTGTCCGCCAATCAAGCACGGGTGCATGTCTCTGGAGCCAAGGTAGGCCAAGTAAAAGGGCATGAGAGAGTCCAGGTAGAACATGAAAGAAGATGCTCTCAGAGTGCAGCATTCCCACCTGCAGAGTTATGGGTTCGGTGATAAGTTGGATGGGATGCGGTGAGAGACCCCCGTCCACAGAGGCGACAGATAAGGGTTCGACCAGAGGTTTGGTGGGAATGCGGTATTTCTCCACCAGGGACTGAGAAATGAGATTTCCGGCAGCTCCAGAATCAAGTTGAGCTAGTTCAAAGTAACGGTTCTCCCCGCAGATGATAGAGACCGACAGCATCAGAGATGGAGAGGGTTTACTCTTGTCTAGGATGACCTCTCTGAGCGATCCTAGACACAGGCGTTTCCCAACCTCTCCGGGCAGGAACGGATCCGGTGCTCCTTACTGCCACAGTAGAAGCAGCTCCCCTCGGCACGGCGTGACTCTTGACGGGTTTTGACCATCTTGGTCTGGTCGACCTGCATAGGCTCGGATGAGTGCGCCTGGGGAGTAACAGAGGAAGTGACGGGATTCTGGAAGGTAGGAGCAAGGCGAGGAAACCTCCTCTCACGGGTGACCTCTTTGGTACGCTCCTGGAACCGGATGTCAATCCGGGTGGCAATAGTTATTAAGCCGTCGAGAGTGGTAGGAATGTCCCGACCGGCAAGTTCATCTTTAATCCGGCCGGATAGACCTTCCCAGAAGACGGACACCAGGGCGTCGTTATCCCAGGCAAGCTCAGAAGCAAGGGTACGGAACCGTATGGCATATTGGCCCACGGTGAGACTCCCTTGGCGGAGGCGTAGCAGAGATGAGGCGGATGAGGTCTTTCGTCCTGGTTCGTCGAAGACTTTCCGGAAGGCCGTGAGAAAGGCTGGCAGGTTGGACACCAGGGGTTCTCCTCTCTCCCATAGAGGATTTAGCCAGGCCAGTGCCTCCCCAGTGAGATGGGACATGATGAAGGCCACTTTGGCTCGGTCGGTGGAAAACTGGTGTGCCAAAAGTTCGAAGTGCAGGGTGCACTGGTTAATGAAGCCCCGTGCCTGACCGGTATCTCCACCAAAACGAGGCGGAGCGGAAAGGCGAGGACCGGGAAAGGATGCCATCGTATTGACGGGCAGCGGCGCTGCCGGGGTAGTAGTTGTGCGAGTGGAAGCAGCTCCCGACGAGGTAGTCAATGTGTCCAGGCGGGAGTGAACACTATGCAGGTGGCCCAAGATGGAGTCCTGTTGGGACCTCTGAAGGAAAAGTTCATGACATAGGTCCGAGAGCGAGGGAGCTTGGGTGCCACCGGGTTCCATGGCCCGAGCAAACTGTAATGGGTCTGGGAGGTGGAACCTCTGAGCTACTATACAAAGGGGCAGTCCTTGTAAGGAAGCGGGTGGCTCCCAGGGAAGGCGGGCAGGTAGTCACGGCAAGTGACAGGGACAGTCTCTGGATAGAAGGGCAGGAGGTCACGGCAAGTGACAGGAACAGTCTCTTGACAGGCATGTGGTCACGGCAAGTGACAGCAGGGTAGGAGTCTCTAGACAGGCAGGTGGTCACGGCAAGTGACAGCAGGGTAAGAGTCTCTAGACAGGCAGGTGGTCACGGCAAGTGACGGCAGAGCCTCCAGGTAGGCTAGCAGGCGGGTAGCAGGTGAGCGCTCCCAGGGGAGCGGGTAAGAGTCTCTCGGCTGGCTGGCAGGTGGTCACGGCAAGTGACGGCAGAGCCTCCAGGTAGGCTAGCTGGCGGGTAGCAGGTGAGCGCTCCCAGGTGAGCGGATAAGAGTCTCTCGGCTGGCTGGCAGGTGGTCTCAGGCAGGTATCAGGCAGGTATCAGGCAAGTGCTTCCTGATCCGCAGGCGGACTGGTCCATAGACAGACTGGCGGATGCTGGTAGACAGACTGTCGGACCGCAGGGAATGCAAGCAGGTAGACAGAGCTGAAAAACAGACTGGCAACGGGACCAGAGGGCTGAAGCAGAGGTGAAAGGGTTTGCAACAACTTTGCTTGGGCACCTCCATTTTGGAGGAGGTGCCTTATATATGGGAGCTCCACCGGCAACTGGACGGGGACTCCTTAGGACGGCGCGCGTGGCCCCTTCAAGAGAGAGGGAGCGCACGTGCCCTAAGCACAGTACCCGGGAAGCGGCAAGCGCTGCCAGCAGCGCGGGAAGAGGATGCCGAGGACGGAGCAGGGAGGTGAGAGGAACAGCGTCTCTGCCTAGCAGGAGGCAGGGACGCCGACGCTACACACAGTCACCAAACCTGAACCCAATCGAGATGGTTTGGGGTGAGCTGAACCGCAGAGTGAAGGCAAATAGGCCAACAAGTGCTAAGCATCTCTGGGAACTCCTTCAAGATTGTTGGAAGACCATTTCCGGTGACTACCTCTTGAAGCTCATCAAGAGAATGCCAAGAGTGTGCAAAGCAGTCATCAAAGCAAAAGGTGGCTACTTTGAAGAACCTAGAATATAAGACATATTTTCAGTTGTTTCACACTTTTTTGTTAAGTATATAATTCCACATGTGTTAATTCATAGTTTTGATGCCTTCAGTGTGAATGTACAATTTTCATAGTCATGAAAATACAGAAAAATCTTTAAATGAGAAGGTGTGTCCAAACTTTTGGTCTGTACTGTATATACCCACAGTATATATATCTCTATCTCAGTAAAAAAATCTAAATATTTTTTAGCGGTGTGGGGAGGCCAAAATAGAACTTTTGCTATAGGGCTTATGATTTCTATGTACGCCTGTTACTGATCCGGGTGGTGGAACCCCTATGCTGCGATGCAAGGAGGGACCAGAGGGGCGTAACTAGGTATCAACTCGGACCGACCAAGGTCGTACGGCGACTCAATAAACTCCTTGACCAGGGAAGGACCGAGCAGAGGGACCAGGTGCTACTCTGGGGACCGACCTTGTATGAGAGCAGGTGACTCCCACCGGTCAGAAGGCCGGGACTGACCGGTACAGCAGATGAGCACGTCAGGCAGCCTGACGGGTGATCTGGGCAGATGGACTGGCAGGCACGGTTGGTAACAAGCAGGAGCCTCCAGGTAGGCGGGCTGGTAGGCACGGCAGGTAACAGGCAGTTGCTTCTAGGTAAGCGGGCTGGCCGGCACGGTAGGTAACAAGCAGGAGCCTCCAGGTAGGCTGGCTGGTAGGCACGGCAGGTAACAGGCAGGAGCCTCCAGGTAGGCTGGCTGGTAGACATGGCAGGTAACAGGCAGGTGCTTCTAGGTAAGCGAGCTGGTAGGCACGGCAGGTAACAGGCAGGTGCTTCCAGGTAAGCGGGCGGACAGAGCCCATAGACAGACTGTCGGGCTGGAGAGTAGACAAGCAGGCGGACTGGACTTGTAGTCAGGCTGGCGGACTGGACTTGTAGTCAGGCTGGCGGACTGGACTTGTAGTCAGGCTGGCGGACTGGACTTGTAGTCTGGCTGGCGGACTGGACTTGTAGTCTGGCTGGCGGACTGGACTTGTAGTCTGGCTGGCGGACTGGACTTGTAGTCTGGCTGGCGGACTGGACTTGTAGTCAGGCTGGCGGACTGGACTTGTAGTCAGGCTGGCGGGCTGGACTTGTAGTCAGGCTGGCGGGCTGGACTTGTAGTCAGGCTGGTGGGCTGGACTTGTAATCAGGCTAGCAGCGGGGCCTGAGGGCTGAAGCAGAGTATAACACACAAAGCTACAACCTTGCACGGGCACCTCCATTTTGGAGGAGGTGCCCTTTATATGAGAGGACCTCCGGCCATTGGCCGGGGACTCCTTAGGACGGTGCCTTTAAGAGGAAGGGAGTGCACGCCCTAAGCACAGTGCCCGGGACGCAGCACGTGCCGGCAGCAACAGAGGCAGGAGCGCCGGAGGACGCCGGGCAGGGAGCACGGCGGTAAGTGGGACGGCGTCTCTGCCTATCAGGGGGCAGAGACGCCGATACTACAGTACCCCCCCCCCTTTTTTAGGCCTGAAAGAATTTTTTTAAGGAGAAGAGGGGCATGGATGTTTTCCCTGGGTTCCCAAGTTCTCTCCTCTGGGCCAAACCCCTTCCAATCCACCAGAAAAAAGGTTTTTTTATTCTTACCCTCTTGGTGGCCAGAATGTTCTCTACCTCATAGACGTCCTCAGCGGAGACCGGAGCTGGGGAGGTACCTGGATTGTCGGAAAAAGAATTAAGCACAACTGGTTTGAGGAGAGATACGTGGAAGGAGTTGGGAATCCGTAAGATGGCCGGGAGTTTTAACTTGTAAGCTACTGGGTTGATTCGCTGGAGGACTTCAAATGGGCCGATGAACCGTGGACCCAACTTATAGGAGGGTATCTTGATACGAAAATGTTTGGAGGAGAGCCAAACCTTGTCTCCCGGACGGAATTTAGGCGGATCCAGACGTCTCTTATCACCATGTTTCTTCATCCGTTTGGAGGATTGAAGAAGAGCGGACCTAGTGTCCTCCCAAATGGTAGAAAGTTCACTGACCAGAGACTCCGCAGCAGGGTTGTCCACAGCAGCGGAAACAGGAAACGGAATCCGGGGATGTTGACCGTAGACCACAAAGTTCGGGGACATGGAAGAAGATTCGCTCTCATGGTTGTTGTAGGAGAACTCGGCCCATGGTAGGAGCTCCACCCAATCGGTATGGTGAGTGTTGACGAAGTGTCGGAGGTAGCTGGTAAGGATCTGATTGATACATTCCACTTGGCCATTGGACTGCGGATGGTAAGCAGAGGAGAAATCAAGGGTAACATTCAGCAGTTTACACGTAGCTCTCCAGAAGCGCGAAGTGAACTGGACCCCTCGATCAGACACTATGTGGAGGGGTAGGCCGTGGAGACGAAAGATGTGATGGATGAAATACTTAGCCAGCACAGATGCAGATGGTAGACCAGGCAGAGGGATGAAGTGGGCCATTTTAGAAAAGCGGTCAGCGACCACCCAAATGACCGTACAACCGGCAGAAACAGGGAGATCAGTAATAAAGTTCATAGCAATGTGTTGCCACGGGGCAGCAGGCATGGGAAAAGGCAGGAGACTGCCGGCTGGAAGGTGTCTGGGAACTTTATTGCGAGCACAGGACGAACAGGCCGTGACGAAGTCTACCACATCCTGGCGCAGGGTAGGCCACCAGTAATGCCGGGTAATGAGCAGGAAGGTCTTCTTCTGGCCAGCATGGCCAGCTAGTTTGGATGAATGACCCCAGTGAAGAATCTTCTTACGATCCGGAACCGCAACATACGTCTTACCGGGTGGGAGACGAGAAAGGTCCAAGGGGGCCACATTCATCACTTTGGAGGGGTCAATGATATGCATAGACTCCTCCTCTTGATCGGACGACAGGAAGGATCGGGACAAGGCGTCAGCTTTAACGTTCTTGTCCGCCGGGCGGTAATGTAGGGTAAAGTTGAAGCGGGCGATGAACAAAGACCATCGGGCCTGACACGGATTGAGTCTTTGGGCATTCTGTAGATAAGCCAAGTTTTTGTGGTCAGTATAGATGACCACCGTGTGCAGAGTCCCCTCGAGCAGGTAACGCCACTCCTCCAGCGCCAATTTGATGGCTAGCAGTTCTCGGTCTCCTATGGAATAGTTGCGCTCAGATGAGGAGAAGAGCTTGGAGAAGAAGCCGCAGGTTACCATTCTCCCGGATGGGGATTTCTGGGTGAACACCGCTCTGGCTCCGGAAGAGGAAGCATCAACCTCCAGAAAGAACTGTTTGTTGCTATCTGGACGGTGCAGCACAGGAGCGGAAGAGAAGGCTTGTTTTAAGGAAAGGAAGGCCTCCTCTGCTTCGGATGGCCATTCCTTAGGATTTGCTCCCTTTCGGGTGAGCGCAGAGATGGGAGCAGTCCGGGAAGAGAAATGTGGAATGAAGAGATGGTAATAGTTGGCGAAGCCCAGGAATTGCTGAATCGCCTTCAACCCCTCCGGACGGGGCCACTTTAAGACGGCAGAGACCTTCTCGGGGTCCATCCGTAGACCAGTCTTAGAGATAATATAGCCCAGGAATGGAAGGGAGGTCTGCTCGAAGAGGCACTTCTCGAATTTAGCATAAAGGTGATTCTGCCTGAGCCTAAGCAGGACCTGACGAACATCCCTCTGGTGTGTGGGAAGATCCGGAGAGAAGACCAAGATGTCGTCCAGGTACACCACCACGCAAGAATATAAGAGGTCACGGAAGATGTCGTTAACGAATTCTTGGAAGACGGCGGGAGCATTACAGAGGCCGAAGGGCTTCACACGGTATTCATAGTGACCGTCCCGGGTAATGAATGCCGTCTTCCACTCGTCTCCTTGGTGGATCCTGACCAAGTTATACACCGCACGAAGATCGAGCTTGGTGAAGATCTTCGCGCCTTTAAGGCGGTCGAACAGCTCAGAGATGAGTGGCAGGGGGTATTTGTTTTTGGTAGTGATTTGGTTGAGACCTCTATAATCGATACATGGGCGAAGTGAACCGTCTTTCCTTTTTACGAAGAAAAATCCGTCTCCACCCGGGGAGGAAGATTTCCGGATGAATCCCCTAGCCAGATTTTCTTCGATGTACGCCGACATGGCCCGGGTTTCGGCCAACGACAACGGGTAAACACGCCCACGGGGTGGAGTGGCACCAGGTATCAGGTCGATAGGGCAGTCATATGGCCTATGAGGTGGCAGTGTCTCTGCTTCCTTCTTATTGAAGACATCAGCATAGGACCAGTAAGGTGCCGGTAGACCGGGTAAATTAGTCGGAGTAGATGGAGGTCGAGCCGGGCGAACCGGAACCAGGCTGGTCTTATGCCAATCCTGCCCCCAACGAAGCACCTCACCTCACCTGCCAGTTCAGAATGGGTTCGTGTTTCTGTAGGCCTAGCAAAAGAGGGTGAGAGAGTCCGGAAAGCACATGGAAGGAGATCCTCTCTGAGTGCAGCATTCCCACCTGCAGGGTTACGGGCTCTGTGACGAGCAAGATGGTCACCGGAAGGAGTCTTCCATCCACGGAAGCGACTGCCAAAGGTTCAGCCAGAGATTTAGTAGGAATCTGATATTTCTGCACAAGGGACTGGGAAATGAGATTCCCAGCGGCTCCGGAGTCCAGATGGGCGGTCTCAAAGAAGCGGTTGCCTCCACAGGAGATAGAGACTTACAAAGTCAAGAAAGGAGAGGATTTACTGTTGCCCAGGATGAACTCTCCGAGCGGTCCTAGGCACTGGAGTTTCCTGGCTTCACCGGGCAGGAACGGATCAGGTGCTCCTTACTACCACAGTAGAAGCAGCTCCCCTTGGCTCGGCGAGTTTCCTGGCGAGACTTGACCATCTTGGTCTGGTTGATCTGCATAGGTTCGGGTGAGCGTGCCCGGGGAGTTGCTGATTGGGAAGCCGGTTTCTGGAAAACAGGAGTAAGACGAGGAAATCTTCTCTCCCGAGTAGTCTCCTTAGCACGTTCTAAGAAACGGATGTCAATCCAGGTTGCTAGTGACACCAGGTCATCCAGGGTGGTAGGAACGTCCCGGCCGGCTAACTCGTCCTTAATCCGACCGGAAAGGCCCTCCCAGAAGGTGGACACCAGGGCCTCATTGTCCCAGGAAAGCTCGGAAGCGAGGGTACGGAACCGTGTGGCATACTGGGCCACGGTGAGACTCCCTTGGCGGAGACGGAGCAATGAGGAGGCAGTAGAGATCCTTCGTCCGGGTTCCTCGAAGACCTTCCGGAAGGCAGTGAGGAAAACCGGAAGATCGGACACCAGGGAATCCCCTCTCTCCCATAGAGGGTTAAGCCATGCCAATGCTTCCCCGGTGAGGTGAGACATGATGAACGCCACCTTGGCCCGGTCGGAGGGAAACTGATGTAGCAGAAGTTCAAAGTGCAGCGTGCACTGGTTCAGAAAGCCCCGACAAAGGACGGGGTCACCTCCAAAATGAGGAGGTGCAGAAAGCCGGGGTCCTAGGCTGGATGCCGTGGTATTGATAGGTAGCGGCGCTGCCGGAGCGGGTGTCGCTAGACTTGGGGCGGACACAGGTGGAACTCTCAGCGTGCCCACGCGAGAGCTGACAGACTGCAGGTAGGTCAGGATGGTTTCCTGTTGGGATCTCTGACGAGAAACCTCCTGGTACAGGTCAGCAAGCGAAGGGGCCTGGGGGCCACCGGGTTCCATGGCCCGTGCAAACTGTTACAGATCCGGGTGGTGGAACCTCTGTGCTGCGGTGCAAGGAGGGACCAGAGGGGTGTAGCTAGGTATCAACTCAGACCAACCAAGGTCGTACGGCGGCTCAATCGACTCCTTGACCAGGGAAGGACCGAGCAGAGGGACCAGGTGCTACTCTGGGGACCGACCTTGTATGAGAGCAGGTGACTCCCACGGGTCAGAAGGCAGGGACTGACCGGTACAGCAGATGAGCACGGCAGGCAGGCCTGACTGGTACAGGCAGGCTGATTGGTGATCTGGGCAGACAGACTGGCAGGCACGGCAGGTAACAAGCAGAAGCCTCCAGGTAGGCGGGCTGGTAGGCACGGCAGGTAACAGGCAGGTGCTTCTAGGTAAGCGTGCTGTCCGGCACGGCAGGTAACAGGCAGGAGCCTCCAGGTAGGCTGGCTGGTAGGCACGGCAGGTAACAGGCAGGAGCCTCCAGGTAGTCTGGCTGGTAGACATGGCAGGTAACAGGCAGGTGCTTCTAGGTAAGCGAGCTGGTAGGCACGGCAGGTAACAGGCAGGTGCTTCCAGGTAAGTGGGTGGACAGAGCCCATAGCCAGACTGGCGGACTGGACTGTAGACAGACTGTTGGGTTGGAGAGTAGACAGGCTGGCGGGCTGGACTTGTAGTCAGGCTGGCGGGCTGGACTTGTAGTCAGGCTGGCGGGCTGGACTTGTAGTCAGGCTGGCGGGCTGGACTTGTAGTCAGGCTGGCGGGCTGGACTTGTAGTCAGGCTGGCGGGCTGGACTTGTAGTCAGGCTGGCGGGCTGGACTTGTAGTCAGGCTGGCGGGCTGGACTTGTAGTCAGGCTGGCGGACTGGACTGGTAGTGTCAGGCTAGCAGCGAGACCTGAGGGATGAAGCAGAGTATAACACACAAAGCTACAACCTTGCACGGGCACCTCCATTTTGGACTCCTTAGGACGGCGCGCGCTGCCCCTTTAAGAGGGAGGGAGCACGGGCGCGTGCACCCTAAGCACAGTGCCCGGGAAGCAGCGCGTGCCGGCAGCAACAGAGGCAGGAGCAGTGGAGGACGCCGGGCACGGAGCGCGGCGGTACGTGCCTGTCAGGGGGCAGAGACGCCGATACTACAACGCCTCTGCTTGCAGGGTGGTAATGAGGGCAAACCAGGCCTATTGCACGTAGCCAAAGGCTCCGGGGGTTCCATTGCCAGATTGCTACAATCATAAGCGCCGTGCTGGGTAGGGAGGGGGGCCCAGACACATTTCTTGCACAGGGGCCCCAAGCTGTCAGTGTCCGCCCCTGGTTCCTTCTATAAAAAGCCGGCAATTATTTATTATTGTCTGGGCCCTATGTAATTATGATTATAATATATCATGTATTTACAATTACTCATTAATTTTCAAATAAAAGGCCAGTGTTAATTTGTACTATTATAATGGTAATTATTGATTCCTGTATGCAAGGGATTCTTTCAAAATATCAACTAATTTGAAATTATGTACTTATAAAAACTATTGAAATCATAAGCTTTTATTGGAGATACCTATTGGTTGGTTTCTCCAAATTATATTTTTATAGTGCTATCTTATAATTCGGGCACCGTATTGCAATTGCATCTAATCATATTGCGATACTGTATATAACCAATATAAATATACTATTAATATTCATTATTTATGCCTTGTGATCCTTTCATATATATGTATATCTGCTTAAATTGCCAATGACATATAGATGTAGAGCAGTCATTGAGATATGCTTTCATCATTATTATATACTACTAAGGAGAATACATAGTACGCGGGCTTTGCATAGCGAGACGATAATCCCATTTGTTAGGTGGTTTCCATGACAGCAATTGCACTCGTGCACTGTTAGATAGGACCTTTAAGCTGAGGCTTTCTTATTGGTCCATGTAACAGCTAACGTCATCCTATCAGATTTCCTCTTGCCAGGAGGACGCACCCAATGACGAGCACATCCAGTATTGGCTGGTGTGTTACCAGAAGACGAGCGGATTGGTAAGTAATCTCCATGGCTATCCTGAAAAAGTGATGCCTATATGCTATTGGATGCTAGAAATTTGTTTGAATCACGAGATTGGCATGGAGTATCATGGTTTCTAATTGATAACTATTGATCTATCATCTGATAGGTTCTCTCATTAACATAGGCTATATATAGAAGACGTTTTCGGCTGGCGGCCATTAATATATGTGTACCTTCCCCTGATGACGCCGTGTAAACGGTGCAACATTTAGGGGGGACTCAGTATTTTACCATTTTGCCTTGTTTTGCTTATAAATAATGGCACCCGGGATGCCATTGCTTGAGAATTAGTAGCTGGAATGGCTCAATATAAAAGCTGCATACTAGCAAACTGGAGGCATAGCATTTTAACCATTTGTTTCAATACCCTCCTATATGTACAGTACAGACCAAAAGTTTGGACACATCTGCTCATTTAAAGATTTTTCTGTATTTTCATGACTATGAAAATTGTACATTCACACTGAAGGCATCAAAACTATGAATTAACACATGTGGAATTATATACTTAACAAAAAAGTGTGAAACAACTGAAAATATGTCTTATATTCTAGGTTCTTCAAAGTAGCCACCTTTTGCTTTGATGACTGCTTTGTACACTCTTGGCATTCTCTTGATGAGCTTCAAGAGGTAGTCACCGGAAATGGTCTTCCAACAATCTTGAAGGAGTTCCCAGAGATGCTTAGCACTTGTTGGCCCTTTTGCCTTCACTCTGCGGTCCAGCTCACCCCAAACCATATCGATTGGGTTGAGGTCTGGTGACTGTGGAGGTCAGGTCATCTGGCGTAGCACCCCATCACTCTGTACTGTATGTACATTAAAAGTTAAGTTTTAAGTTCTGTTAGTGAGGGATATTTAATGGGTGTTCTCCCCTTTTGGTCTGTGACTCACACATTGTTCTCTGGTGCTCAATTGTAAGGTTTACAGCTTTTGTGACTTCACCAGTCATCTACACCTTATAATATTAGCACCTAATGACACTGACACTACCTCCTATTACAGACCTGGGCAAAGTGTCGACCCGCGGGACACACCTGGCCCTCTGGCTGTTCCCGTCCGGCCTGTGGACTGAGACAGCCGAGGGGCTGAAAACAGTGGCGCACCGCGCGCTCCACCGCCTGTCCGTCGCCGCTGCCCACTGTCACTGCTATGTGCATCCTTGGAATGCAGACCGCGGTGAATGCATTGGTGGAAGATGGCGCCGCTGGGAATACAGCTGTCAATCAGAATGACGTCTTCAGTCTCGCCTTGTCTACACAGTGGAGCGGAAAAGAAGCCCCCGCTCTGTCGACGTGACGTCAGCAGAGGCCGCTGAATGACAGGAACGGATATCCCCTTTAATGAAGGGTGAGAGGGAGAAAGCTCGGCCACTTTGTGAATTTTTTTTTTTAATTAATAAAGTGAATTTTTTTATTATCGCTTTCTGTAATATAAAAAATGACACATAGCGCTGATTGTTCAGTTTTGACAGAATTCAAATTTTCCTGTATGTCCACAAGTCTCAGCCAGTGACGGAGCAGCCGACAGAATCATCAGAATGTACAACACAAAAGTGGCGTAAATTATACCAGCAGTGTTCTCCAGTGACCATTTATTGTGTGTGTGTATATATATATATATATATATATATATATATATATATATATATATATATATATATATATATATATATATATATATATATATATGCATATATACACTGCCGTTCAAAAGTTTGGGGTCATTTAGAAATTTCATTATTTTTGAAAGAAGAGCACTTTTTTTTTTTAAAATGAAGCTGACATTAAATTAATCAGAAATGCACGCTATACATTGTTAATGTGGTATATGACTATTCTAGCTGCAAACATCTTGTTTTTATTGCAATATCTACATAGGTGTATAGAGGCCCATTTCCAACAACCACCACTCCAGTGTTTTAATGGTACATTGTGTTTACTGACTGTGTAAGAAGGCTAATGGATGTTTAGAAAACCATTGCACAAGTATGTTAGCCCAGCTGAAAACGGTTTGGCTGATTTGAGAAGCTATAAAATTGACCTTCCTTTGAGCTAGTTGAGAATCTGGAGCATTACATTTGTTTGTTCTATGAAACTCTCAAAATGGCCAGAAAAAGAGAACTTTCATGTGAAACTCGACAGTCTATTCTTGCTCTTAGAAATGAAGGCTATTCCATGCGAGAACTTGCCAAGAAACTGAAGATTTCCTACAACGGTGTGTACTACTCCCTTCAGAGGAGAGCACAAACAGGCTCTAACCAGAGTAGAAAGAGAAGTGGGAGGCCCCACTGAACAACTGAGCAACAAGACAAGTACATTAGAGTCTCTAGTTTGAGAAATCGATGCCTCACAGCTCCTCAACTGGCAGCTTCATTAAATAGTACACGTAAAACGCCAATGTCAACGTCTAGAGTGAATAGGCGACTCCGGGATGCTGGCCTTCAGGGCAAAGTGGCAAAGAGAAAACCTTATCTGAGACTGGCTAATAAAAGGAAAAGATTAATATGGGCAAAAGAACACAGACAATGGACAGAGGAAGATTGGAAAAAAGTTTTATGGACAGACGAATCAAAGTTTGAGGTGTTTGGATCACACAGAAGAACATTTGTGATATGCAGAACAACTGAAAAGATGCTGGAAGAGTGCCTGACGCCATCTGTCAAGCATGGTGGAGGTAATGTGATGGTCTGGGGTTGCTTTGGTGCTGGTAAAGTGGGGGATTTGTACAAGGTAAATGGGATTTTGAATAAGGAAGGCTATCACTCCATTTTTCAATGCCATGCCACACCCTGTGGACAGCGCTTTATTGGAGCCAATTTCATCCTACAACAGGACAATGACCCAAAGCACACCCCCAAATTATGCATGAACTATTTAGGGAAGAAGCAGGCAGCTGGTATTTTATCTGTAATGGAGTGGCCAGCGCAGTCACCAGATCTCAACCAGCTTGACCGTATGGTACGCAAAAAGTGCCCATCAAGCCAATCTAACTTGTGGGAGAGGCTTCAGGAAGCATGGGGTGAAATTTCTCAAGATTACCTCAGCAAATGAACAGCTAGAATGCCAAACGGTCTGCAATGCTGTAATTGCTGCAAAGGGAGCATTCTTTGACGAAAGCAAAGTTTGAAGGAGAAAATTATTCTTTCAAATAAATATCATTATTTCTAACCTTGTCAATGTCTGGACTATATTTTCTAAATATTTGGCAACTCATTTGATAAATAAAAGTATGAGTTTTCATGGAAAACTCAAAATTGTCTGGGTGACCACAAACTTTTGAATGGTAGTGTATATATATATATATAACATAATTACTATTCAATAAAACAAACCACCCCACCTTTAATCTCATTTATTCCGGGTCCTCGTTACATCCCTGCACTGCAGTAACTGCATTCTAGCCACTTCTATAAGGAGCCGTCTAGATTGGAGATGATTATTTGAGGACCTATTTTAGCCTCCACTGTAGGCGGCTCACTAGTGAGGTGAGTAGAGCGGAGGTGATTTTTCGAGGACCTGGCGTAGCCTCCACTGGTTCAGTACCAAGGTGACTAGAGTGGAGTTGCTGGAGTGAGGTCCTAAAAAAATCAACTTCAAACTAAGATTGGGTGGAGATTTGCGGGGAGGGTGGTGACAGTAACAGAGCAGCCGACAGAATCATCATAATTGACATCACAAAAGTGGCGTAAATTATAACAGCAGTGTTCTCCAGTGACCTTAGAATTCCTGTAATAATTTGTCACTTCTGTGTTGTACATTATAGTGACTGTGGGGGGCGCTCTTTTACTCCTCTCCCTGCGGAGTTCCGCCCACTCTTCAAAATGTCAGTGCTGCGGACAGGACTGTGGACAAATGGGAAGAGTCACATTCTGGCAAAACTGAACAATCATGCGATAAGGGGAATTTTTTATATTACATAAAGCGACAATAAAAATTTAAATTTCATTAATCAAGAAAAAAATAGAATTTAGCCCAAATCCATAAAATATATAACAGTGTAAAAATACATAAATTATATAACAGTGTAAAAAAATCATTTTTGACTTGTGATGTTTGCAATTGCATAAAAATGCATAAGAAAAACAATAAAAAGCCAATAGAGGCGACTAGGCAGCAGTGAGTATGAGGATCCTGGAATCAACTGCGATCTAGTGGTGTTAGTACTGAACTGTCTACATCGGAGGGGATTACTGAGGCCCTCAATCCAGCAACTCCGATCTAGTCTCCTCAGCAGTGAAGCGTCTAGATCGGAGGCTAAAGTGAGGAGCACAAAAATCACCTCCAATCTAGACACTTCACTGCTGAGGAGACTACTGTAGATTGTAGTTGCTGGAGTGAGGGCCTCAAAAAATCAAATCCGATCTAGACGCAACCTTACCGAGAGCAGTATTCAAAACATGGTCAGCGCCATCAGTGACTGAATGCTACGCCCGCCCATGACTGAATATTAAAATCACACCCCTATGACTGAATGACCAGGTAGGTTCTAAGTAGTGTTGAGCCACCCCCGTGGTGTTCGAGTTCGGTTCGGTTCGTCGAACACCCGTGTGTTCGCCGAACTGTTCGTCGAACTGTTCGTCGAACACCTTCGAACACCGTTAAAACCAGTGGCAGGCAAACAAAAACACATAGAAACACATAGAAAACACCTTCAAAGGTGTCCAAACGCTGACAAACTGCTCAGAAGACACAACTAACACATGGAAAAGTGACAAGTACATATAGTCATGCGAAAAGAAAAGAGGTGGAGGAGTAAAAGGAGGGGGAGACACAGATATAGGCATGTCATGCCCTTCTAAAATCCAAAAAGTGAGAAGCCGAGACGGCCAGTCCGCTCCTGCCCGTGCCACCTCCGTGTCGCCGGGTTTGTGCCAGAGCCGCGGTGAACCCTGACGGCCAGCCCCCCTCTCCCAATACTAGTGCCTGTCCGCTGGTGGGTCGAGAGAGCCCCCCTGTGGTGGAGGCAGCTCTAAGCTTTTTAATTTAAATTGTCCCTCTAATTTGAATGAATACACTTTAAATCCATTTACAAGGATCTATTGGAGGGCAAGTCTCATGCCAGCAGCCGCGTAATTCCAGCTCCAGTAGCGTCCACTAAAGCTGCTGCAGTTAAAAAGCTTTTATAAGGATCGAGCTCGGCTGTCCACCGCAAGGCATCCTAGTGCCAGTCCCAGCCCCTATGCCTTGGGGTGCCTCCTGATGCTCTTCACTGAGTATCCCGTGGTCCCGAAGCATTTACTTTGAAAAAATTAAGTGTCCAAACTACAGGTGGTGTAGCTTGCTTAACAGCCGGGATAATCCGCTGACTAGCAGACACTGCTACTAGGCACAAAGTATTTCCTGGGCTAGATGCAGTTAAAAATTTGTAAGTAGATAATCTCGTTGGATGCTGAGAAAGCATTCCATAGAGTCTCCTGGCACGCCATATATGATTCTCTTAAAAAGCTTGGGGTAGGGGTCTAGGGGACCCTTTTATAGCCAAAATCACGGCCCTGTATCACAATACGTCACCTAGGCTGAAGATAAATGGAACTGTAGCACCGAGGGCTCGGTTGCTACAGACGTATTGCACCTCACCCAGAGGTGTGATATCTCACTCTCAGATAAGGATGGAGTGTGGATCAGGACCCGACACCTGCATGCATTACACCACATTGCCGTGGGGCAGGGCGACCAATATGCCCCTGAGATGGGCACGACAGTCCCTGTCCCTGGCTGGAGTGGGGGGAGGGAACACTGAGGAAGGGGAACCCTGCAGTGCAGGAGCAGGGAGGAAGCAGTTCCTGGGTGCATTGAGAAGGGAGTATAAAAGGTGGGCACCATCTTAGTTCAGTGCAGAGAAGTCTGAGCAGAAGTGGCAGGGAGCAGGGGCTCTGCATGAGCTCTGCTCCGGAGGCGGGCCTAGTAACAGAGGCCCAGGCCTGCAAGAGGGAGAAGGAAGGAAGAGGAGCGGAGAAGGCTCCAGGAACGAGGAATGAAGGGATCCCAGGGGTGCGGACGGGTGAGTCGCCACCGCACGCCCGAATCCACCTGCGTGGAGGGGTCAGGCCAAAGGGGGAGACCGGTCCCCGAACTAGTGGAGGCAGGAAACGACCCTCAGCTAGAAACCGGAGGCTCTGACATTTTATGTGGCGCATCCCCTTGCTCCACCCGCTAGGAAGGCACCACATAGGGTCAGGGAAACTGGCGCCAAGTTTACCAAGAGGAGGCCCGAGGCAGCCGGACAGAAGTGTTGGTAAGAAAGGCCAGACAAAGGACACACAAAGGGGGTCCTGTGAAGCGCTCCAAAGTTATCTGGGAGTTGTCTGAGCCCCTCACCTGGTGAGCACAGTACGACGTGGGCAGCCATTACCTGCAGACGTGGTCTGGATAATAAGAACTGTGAGTAAAGGCCCTGAACTGCATCACTGACTCCGTGTCGTTACTGCTGCTGCCCTGCACCATCACCCCCATCCTCCGCATACACTGCCCTGAGGCTATACTCCTCCCGTGGGGAGTTATGCTACGCTCTGCTGCACCCACAACACCAGCCTTAGCGGTCTGCCCTGTAGCGGCGGTTCACTCTGACCGCAATCCACGGGTGGCGTAGTCGGACATTTAAACATCAAAACCACATAAATAGTTCCGCCACTGGTTTGACCGCCCTGAGCCACGGAACCGGATCGCCACCACGAAGACTACAACCACCAGCATCCACCAAAAAGGGTCCGGCTCCGGGTGTCCCAAGGCCCAGGGGGTGCGTCAGAACATTTTCATCACCTTTCACAATCACCAATGGTACAAGGCAGGGATGTCCTCTGTCCCCTCTCTTATACATCCTATTGACGGAGCACCTGCTCTCATCAATTCGCCATAACCCCAATATTAGGTGGATTGAGGTGGGAGGCACCGAGTACAAGTGCTCTCTATTTGCTGATGATGTCCTAGTATATATCACTCAATCACATATATCCATCCCTGCTGTTATGGCTGAAATAGATCACTTTGTTACATGGTAAAATTTTAAAATCAATGCAGCGAAGTCTGAGGCCCTCGATGTCTCCCTCCCTAAATCCATATAGGATTCCATCCAGTCCAACTTTCCCTTTGCCTGGCCCTCACAGGGTATCAAATACTTAGGAATTCCTATTCATAGAGACCTCTCCCATCTATGTTATCTTAATTTTGGGCCCTTTATTGAACAATTCCATACAGACCACGGTTGGCAAGTTAGAACTGTAAGATTCACTACGTGAACCACTGGTGTTTTGTGGAAAAGCACATGTACACCGCGTTCCAAATTATTATGCAAAAAGTGTTTAGGAGTGATAAGGGAAGAATTTGTTTGTTTGTCAGTTAAACTCATTGATGGTGATGTGTGTCAGGGCTCTTTATATCACTGTAAGCAATTGCAGACACCTGTGCTAATTAGTTTGGCAGGTGTGTCCAATGAAAGGCAAGACTACTTAAGAAGGCTCTCTCACATTATTAAGCAGCCTACATTTTCTGCCAAAATGGGAAAGAAAAAGGATGTGTCGGCTGCTGAGAAGCAACAAATTGTGGAGTGTTTAGGTCAAGGCATGACTACAATCAACATTGTGCGATGATCAGGATGAAGTGTCTTGGCAATCAAGAAGTATGTAGCTGATTCACAGTACACACGTGTGCGTGCTGATAAGGGCAAATTGAGGACTCTTTCCTACAGGCAATTACGTCAGGTTGAAAGAGCAGCGGCAAAAAAGCCTTGTCATAGCAGCAGACAAGTTTTTGAAGCTGCTTGTGCCTCCAACGTCCCCCGAACAACAAGATGCAGGGTCCTTCAGAGGTTTGCAGCTGTGCATACGCCATCCTGTCGACCTCCTCTATCCACTTCACACAAGCAGAAACGGCTCCAGTGGGCCAAACATTACATGAAGACTGATTTCAAAACTGTTTTGTTCACGGATGAGTGCCGTGCAGCGCTCGATGGTCCAGATGAATGGAGTGGAGGATGGCTGGTTGATGGACACCCCACGCAAACACGGCTACAGCGCCAACAAGGAGGAGGTGGAGTAATGTTTTGGGCTGGAATCATGGGGAGAGAGATTGTCGGCCCCTTTAGGATCCCTGAAGGCGCTAAAGATGAACTCCATAATGTATGTGGATTTTCTCAAACAGCACTTCCTGCCATGGTTCAAGAAGAAGAACCGTGTATTTCACAGCAAGATCATTTTTCTGCATGATAATGCACCATCTCATGCTGCACATAAAACATCTGCATCTCTGGCTGATATGGGCATAAAAGGGGACAAACTTATGGTGTGACCCCCATGCTCCCCTGACCTCTACCCCATTCAGAACCTTTGGAGCATCATTAAAAGGAGTGTCTATGATGGCGGGAGGCAGTTCACATCTAAGCAACAGCTCTGGGAGGGTATTCTGTCCTCATGCAAAACAATTGAAGCAGAAACCATCCAAAACCTGACAAATTCAATGGACGAGAGAGTTCAGAAGCTCCTTTCGAACAAGGGGTCCTATGTGAAAATGTAACATCACCTAGAATAAAGTTTTGAGTTGAAAACTGTTTGATTTCAGTTTCTAACAACCTGCTAATGCTTATAATTTCAAAAATGACCATTTTTTTGGTCTTTATTAAAATGAAAAGGTTGATCGAAAAGTTTGGGGGATCTAAGAGTGTGGCAACCCAGTAGTCATGATTACTTCGAATTCTGACAATATGAGGGTCATGCTGCAGGTAGTGCAGCAAGAAGGCACTTATGTGTCTTGCGCATCTCGGAGCCCCAAAATTATTTTCCGGGCTAGATGCAGCTAAAAATTATTTTTAATTTTAAATCTGGTGAAGCTTATTATAGATGGCCTAATAGGATCAGTGCTGCACACTGCTACAAAGCCCAAATTATTTTCCAGTCAAGATACAGATAAACATGATTAGTAATTTGAAAGCTTAAAACAGTTGGTAGGGTGATTTTAACCAATCATCAAGCTTTTACTCTCCCCAGGATGACACAGGGGTAGAAAAGTCGTTTCGGATCCATGATTTGTTCATCTTTATGAACGTGAGTCTGTCTACATTATCAGTGGAGAGCCGCGTGCGCTTATCTGTCAGCACACCACCAGCAGCGCTGAACACACGTTCAGACAGAACGCTGGCTGCGGGGCATGACAAGATCTCCAAGGCGTAAGTGGCTAGCTCCGGCCATTTATCCAGATTGGAAGCCCAAAAAGAGCAAGGGTCCAGTGACACAGTCGTGGCTTCAATGTTTACTTGGAGATACTCCTGTACCATCGTCTCTAGGCGTTGACTATGTGTCAGACTTCTTGTCTCCTGTGGCCTTGCAAAGGATGGGCTAAAAAGGTGGTGAAATGATTCCGCAAAATTGATGTTACCAGCAGATACTGTGGTTCTGTTACGGTTTGAGTGCTGAACACTTGACGGTCCCACGGTTGGCAAGTTGGAACTGTGAGATTCACTACGTGCACCACTGGTATTTTGTGGAAAAGCACATGTAAGATTCTGCAACAGTCTCTGCTGATACTCCTGCATGCGTGCATCCCTTTCTATGGCAGGAATAATTTCTGCAAATTTACTTTTGTACCGGGGATCTAACAGTGTGGCAACCCAGTAGTCAGGATTATTTCTAATTCTCACAATTCGAGGGTCATGTTGCAGGTAGTGCAGCAAGAAGGCACTCATGTGTGTTGCGCATCCAGGAGCACCAAGTCCCTGTTGTGTTGGTGGCGAGGTAACAATCATGCTTCCTTCCTCTGTCCTCTCCCCCCAACCTCGCACAACAGAAATGTGATCAAGGTCTCCCTCATCTGATGAGTCTTCCATCAGTTCGTCCTCCACTTCTTCCTGGGCTCCTGCACCTTCCTCACTAGTTTGGCTGCTACCATGCGCCCTGGTAAAATCATCTCCCCCACCCTCACATGCCTGCCGCCTTGGTGCTGCCGACCGTCTGGACCTTGCAGATGTTAGCCCTTCCGCATACAACTCCTCCTCCTCTACTTCCTCCACCTCCTCTTGTGCCACCACCTGACTCCGAATTCTGTTTAACATGTGCTCCAGCATGTAAATCACCGGAATAGTCATGCTGATAATGGCATCGTCAGCACTAAACATCTTCGTCGCCATTTCAAAACTGTGCAGAAGGGTGCATAGGTCCCTGATCTGAGACCACTCCTCCAGCATGATTTGCCCCACCTCTGAATCTCGTTGGCCCAGGCTATACGTCAGAACGTATTGCACCAGGGCTTGTCGGTGCTGCCACAGTCGCTGCAACATGTGCAGAGTTGAATTCCACCGGGTAGGCACATCGCATTTTAGCCGGTGAAGTGGCAGGCCCAACGACTTCTGTAGAGATGTAAGTCGCTGAGCTGCGGGATGCGAACGGCGGAAGTGAGCACACAGCGACCGTGCCCTCTGCAGAAGGCCATCTAGTCTGGGATAGTGGGCTAAAAATTGCTGGACAACCAGGTTCAACACGTGAGCCATACAAGGCACGTGTGTGACATTGCCCCGGCGAAGGGCCGCACCCAGGTTTGCAGCATTGTCGCACACGGCCTTCCCTGGTTTCAGGTCCAGTGGAGACAACCATTCATGAAATTGGTTCTCCAGAGCTGACCACAACTCCTCAGCTGTGTGACTCACATTTCCCAGACATTTCAATGTAAAAACCGCCTGATGACGTTGAGCCCTACTGCCAGCATAGTAAGGAGGTGTGCAGGATCCCTTCTGCGCAGTTAGAAAGCTTGTGGCATGACCAGACAGGCTTTGGGTGCAGGTGGAAGACCGAGAGGAGGTTGAGGAGGCAGAAGCAGTGGAGGAACTTTGACATAAAGAGGATTGACGCACAACTCGTGGGGACGGCAAGACTTGGACAGCAGCCCCTTGTCCTGCTGTCACCATAGTTACCCAGTGCCCAGTCAGCGACATGTAACGCCCCTGTCCATGCCTACTCGTCCAAGTGTCTGTGGTGAAATGCACCCTGTCACACACAGAGTTTCTCAAAGAAGCGGTGATGTTGTGTGCGACATGCTGGTGGAGCGCAGGCACACCTTTCTTTGAGAAGTAGTGCCGACTGGGCATCTGGTACTGGGGCACTGCGACGGACATAAGGTCTCGAAAATCCTCTGTGTCCACCAGGCGGAAAGGCAGCATTTCTGTAGCCAAGAGCTTGCAGATGGTGAAATTCAACCTCTTAGCTTTCTCATGGCTAGGAGGAAATGGTCTTTTACTTGTCCACATCTGAGGGACCGAGGGCTGGCTATTGTGCTTAGACGGGGTTGATAAGGGTGTCCCCGGCAAACTGCCGGTCTGTGAGGAAGATGCAGGCGGACATGTTAGGTTGCCTTGATCCAAAGGTGGTGCTATCGATGTCGGACAGCGCTCAAGACCAGCTGGTGTTACCACCTCCAAAGAAAATGATGACCTGCCAATCACGCTGGCTGTTGCGGGTAAAGAGGTGGCAGGTCTGCGCCCCAAAACAGGTGTGACTGCTGTCCCCCCAGTCACAGAGGATGAAGAGGCCGTGGATGCACAAGATATGGCAGACGGTGGTTGGCCCGGCCGGCTAGGCCGCATTGTAGCACACTGAGCTTCCCACTGCAACTTATGCTTCATGTCCATGTGCCGGTTCATGCATGAAGTACTCAAACTATGTATTTTTTGGCCTCTACTTAGCTTTTGCTGACAAATGTTACAGATAACACGAGTTGGGTCATCTTTATCGATCTGAAAAAATGCCCAGGCTATGCAAGGCTTAGCACCCATGCGACCTGAAGAGCCACCACGACTTGTGGTGAGAGGCAGAGTTGTGTTTGAGGATGCAGTTGTTGACGTGCTTCCAGTACTACGTCTCTGTCCAGGAAGGCGCAACCTGACCTCGTCGTCACTAGCATCTTCCTCCACCTCCTCTGCTGACCTCATCTCTTGGCTGACTGTGGGTTGACAGTAAGTGGGATCTCCGACCTCATCATCATCACCCTGTGCGTTATCACACCCGTCGTCCTCAGAGCCAACCTGTTCCTGCCCTGACAAAAAACTAAAGTTGTCGCTCCAATCAGGTATTTGAGTCTTATCATCGTCTTCCTCATTGTCTCCACCAACAGGAGTTACAGTTTGGGAATGAGGGTCTACATTATGGTCAGAACCTTCTGCGTCTGGTCCTGGATCCGACTCATAAAGATTCTGGGCATCAGTGCAGATCATTTCCTCGTCTGGATTCACAGAAGCGCTGGAGTCGACCTCTGATTCCCAGGCTATAGTATGAGTAAACAGCTCTGCAGACTCAACCATCTGTTCTACCTCATACTCAGACGGGCAGCTGGAGATTTGGGAGCTGTGAGGAAGCAAGTGCGATTTGGGTGACACCTTTGAGGACTGGAGTATTTGTGATGTTGAAGTTGATGTGGAGGAGAGCCCACTTAAAGGAGCACTTGATATCCGTTGAAGCACCTGCTGTTTTTGTGCCTCATCTGGAATTTGTAGCGATTGGCGTGGCCGTAAGAAAGGGATCTTATCACATTGTCCGCTAAAAGATGTAGACATTTTAGTTAGGCTGGAAGATGGTCTTTCTTCTGCACCTACCCCACGGACACAGCCTTTTTTCCCCTTCCCAACACGCCTATTCCCCTTTCCACCAGCAGCAGGCCTTTTTCCACTCATTTTGGTGGTTAACTAATTCACAACTCTGGAGTTGTTTGCACAAAAAAACAATGGATGGTAACCGAGCAGAGCTGAGTGGCCAAACTGTGGTATTAGGCCAAAACTATTGGCTGGGTTAGATGCAGAAAAAAATTATTTTTAATTTGCAACCTGATGGAGGTCAGTATAGATGGACTAATAGACCAAGTCCCACACACCGCTAGAAGCCCAAATATTTTTTCAGAGCTAGATGCAGAAATTTTTTTTATTCAATTTGCAACCTGATGGAGGTCAGTATAGATGGACTAATAGACCAAGTCCCACACACTGCTAGAAGCCCAAATATTTTTTCAGAGCTAGATGCAGAAAAAAATTATTTTTAATTTGCAACCTGATGGAGGTCAGTATAGATGGACTAATAGACCAAGTCCCACACACCGCTAGAAGCCCAAATATTTTTTCAGAGCTAGATGCAGAAAAAAATTATATTCAATTTGCAACCTGCTGGAGGTCAGTATAGAAGGACTAATAGAACAAGTCCCACACACTGCTAGAAGCCCAAATATTTTTTCAGAGCTAAATGAAGAAAAAAATTATTTTTAATTTGCAACCTGATGGAGGTCAGTATAGATGGACTAATAGACCAAGTCCCACACACTGCTAGAAGCCCAAATATTTTTTCAGAGCTAGATGCAGAAAAAAATTATTTTTAATTTGCAACCTGATGGAGGTCAGTATAGATGGACTAATAGAACAAGTCCCACACGCTGCTAGAAGCCCAAATATTTTTTCAGAGATAAATGAAGAAAAAAATTATTTTTAATTTGCAACCTGATGGAGGTCAGTATAGATGGACTAATAGACCAAGTCCCACACACTGCTAGAAGCCCAAATATTTTTTCAGAGCTAGATGCAGAAAAAAATTATTTTTAATTTGCAACCTGATGGAGGTCAGTATAGATGGACTAATAGAACAAGTCCCACACGCTGCTAGAAGCCCAAATATTTTTTCAGAGATAAATGAAGAAAAAAATTATTTTTAATTTGCAACCTGATGGAGGTCAGTATAGATGGACTAATAGACCAAGTCCCACACACTGCTAGAAGCCCAAATATTTTTTCAGAGCTAGATGCAGAAAAAAATTATTTTTAATTTGCAACCTGATGGAGGTCAGTATAGATGGACTAATAGACCAAGTCCCACACACCGCTAGAAGCCCAAATATTTTTTCAGAGCTAGATGCAGAAAAAAATTATATTCAATTTGCAACCTGCTGGAGGTCAGTATAGAAGGACTAATAGAACAAGTCCCACACACTGCTAGAAGCCCAAATATTTTTTCAGAGCTAAATGAAGAAAAAAATTATTTTTAATTTGCAACCTGATGGAGGTCAGTATAGATGGACTAATAGACCAAGTCCCACACACTGCTAGAAGCCCAAATATTTTTTCAGAGCTAGATGCAGAAAAAAATTATTTTTACTTTGCAACCTGATGGAGGTCAGTATAGATGGACTAATAGACCAAGTCCCACACACCGCTAGAAGCCCAAATATTTTTTCAGAGCTAGATGCAGAAAATTTTTTTATTCAATTTGCAACCTGATGGAGGTCAGTATAGATGGACTAATAGACCAAGTCCCACACACTGCTAGAAGCCCAAATATTTTTTTCAGAGCTAGATGCAGAAAAAAATAATTTTTAATTTGCAACCTGATGGAGGTCAGTATAGATGGACTAATAGACCAAGTCCCACACACTGCTAGAAGCCCAAATATTTTTTCAGAGCTAGATGCAGAAAAAAAATATTTTTAATTTGCAACCTGATGGAGGTCAGTATAGATGGACTAATAGAACAAGTCCCACACGCTGCTAGAAGCCCAAATATTTTTTCAGAGATAAATGAAGAAAAAAATTATTTTTAATTTGCAACCTGATGGAGGTCAGTATAGATGGACTAATAGACCAAGTCCCACACACTGCTAGAAGCCCAAATATTTTTTCAGAGCTAGATGCAGAAAAAAATTATTTTTAATTTGCAACCTGATGGAGGTCAGTATAGATGGACTAATAGAATGATGCTATGCCCAAAAGATTTTACTTCACTAGGTGCAGTAAAAAAATTGGTATTCTATACACAGGTGGTATATCTTGCAACACAGATAGGCTACTCCACTGACTAACACACTCTACAATAGGCCAAAAAGGATTAGCTTTGCTAGATTCAGCCAAATGCTGTGAAAAAAACTTGCACAGCACTGGCACAGACCTGCCTGGCAAAAACTGATAGGAACTGATGTAACCTAGTCCTGAAAAGGACTCCAATTACAATTAGTCTTTACTCCCACAATCTATCTATTTAAGAGCACAGACCTGCTTGATAAAAGTCGTAGGAAATGCTGTAACCTAGTCCTTAAAAGGACTGCAATCACAACTATTCCCTACTCCCAAGCTATCTGTATATTTGTGCGAAAATTGGCTTGAAATTAACAAGGTATAGCGCATACAGCAACAGCGGTGCCGTCTAACACGCAGCTGCAGCAGTGAGAAAATGGTGGCGACGGGGAAAATGGCTTGGTCTTATAGGGCAAGGACATGTGACATACACTGCCAATCACACATGCCCTTGCTTGTGTGAAAAAAAAGCACTTCGCTCCGTGTGTGCGCTGCTGATAGGCTGACAGATTGCACCTCCCCACTGCAAATGCGGGAAAGAGAAAAAAAAATGGAGATCTTCATTGTTCCTGCAGAGATCCATCCCCTGCCCCTCCCCCCGCCCCGCTGTACACTCAAACTGCGTATTAACATTAATTTTCATCATTACTGAGAAAAAATCCAGTTATGATTTTGGTGCACGAACAGTTATCGAACATAACCTCGAACAGCCGAATTTTTCTCAAATTGTTCGTGTTCGCCGACCGGCTCGAACACCGCCCAAAACAGCTCGAATTTGAGATTGGCGAACAGTTCGAGTAGAACAACGCTCATCTCTAGTTCTAAGTATATATAAAGTTATAAAATCATTATACTACCACCGATTTAAATGAAAAAAGCTTGTTAGTGATGCACATTGCATCACTAACAAAGCAATGGGCACAGTGTACATAGCAACAAGGACATGACAGGTTCCCTTTAAGGTTGTCTGAAAGCATGTTTCGATACTCCAACATGCGCGGGTCCCTTTCCAAGGCAGGAAGCATCTGGCAAAATTTACTGGATCTAATGGAGTGGCAACCCAGTAGTCAGCACTATTTTGAATCCTAACAATACGGGGATCATGTGCACCAAGAAGGCGCTCATGTGTCGGGCTCTTCCATGAGGTCCAAGCCCATGGTTTGTTGGTGGCTGGGTAACACTGATGCTTGTTTCCTCCGTCCCCTCCCACCAACCACAAACAGAGAGGGGATTATTATCCTCTTCATCTCCTGACTGTTGCTTCCCCATCGCCTCTTCCTCCTCGTCCGCCTCCATTTGTTCCTCAGCTCCTGCACCTTCACTAACAGTTTGTCTGGTGCCACGAGCCCCCTCGATCTCTCTTATAATCCACCCTCCCTTGGCACCCACTTGTGGGATGACAGTCTGGAACTTAGAGACATTTTTATCCCTTCCGCATCCTCCTATACTTTCTTCACTTTCTCTGGGACCACCACCTCCTCCCGCAGACTATGCAAAGTGTGTTCCAGCATGTAGATGACAAGAATAGTGATGCTGATGATGACATCGTCAGCACTAACCATGTTAGTAGCCATTTCGAAACTGTGCAGAAGGGTGCAGAGGTCCTTAATCTGTGCCCACTCCGCAAAAGTTATTTGCACCATGTCCGTACTGCGTTGACCAAGGCTATACGACATGAGTTGCTGTGTCAGGGCTCATCACTGCTGCCACAGTCGCTGCAACATGTGCAGAGTGGAATTCCACCATGTCAGCACATCGCATATCAACCGGTTAACCGCTATGGCCAAAGACCTCTGTACCGATGCAATTCGCTGGGTTCGAGCGGCGGAAGTGAGCACATAGCGACTGATAGTGACTGTGCTTTTTGCAACAGTGCATCCAAGCAGGGATAGAGGCGGAGAAATTGCTGTACCACCAGATTGAGGACGTGAGCCATGCAAGGCACGTGTGTTAGGTTGCCCCGGCGTAGGGCCCCCACCAGGTTTGCACCATTATCGCACACTGCATTCCCTGGCTCCAGATTCAGTGGGGACAACCATTGCTCAAACTCGGTCTGGATAGCTGTCCACAACTCTTCAGCTATATGACTGCGATCTCCAAGACATATTCATTTTAACACTGCCTGATTGTGATGAGCCCTAGCTGCGCAGTACGAAGGTAGGGGAGAGTCTCTCTGCACTGTTGGAATGCATGTCTCATTAAGGCACAGTTTGAGAGCCCAGGTGGAGGCCCTAGAGGAGGGGGAGGAGGCAGAAGCAGTGGAGGAAGTGTTAGATGCAGAGGTTTGTCCCGCAAGCCTTGGAGATTCCAAGACTTGTGAAGAAGCCCCTTCCCAGCCAGTCCCCACAGCCACCAGAGTCACCCAGTGCCCAGTCAGCGAGATGTAATGCCCCTGGGCATGCTTACGTGTCCAGGTGTCTGTGGTGAAATGCACCCTGGCAGACATAGATTTAGTCAAGGAATGGGTGATATTGTCTGCGACATGCTGGTGTTGCACAGGCATAGCTTTCTTAGAAAAGTAATGGTGACTGGGCAACTGGTACTGGGAGAATACTTTGGCATGTGTAGGATGAAACAATCGTTTACATGACCACAACTGCGGGACCGAGCGCTGGCTGCTATGCTGAGAGAGGGTGGAGTAGTGTGAACAGTACAAACTGCTGGACCGTGAGTGAGGTGCAGGCAGAGATGTTATGGTGGATTGAGAATGATGTGGTGTGCTCGGTGTCTGAGATCAGTCAAAAACTGCAGGCATGTTCACTTCTGTAACAGCTGATGGGCTCTCAGTCACCACGACTGGAACGGGTAAACAACTGGAGGTTCTACGGCCAGAGACCTGTGTGAGAACACTTGGCACGGTGACAGAGGAGGAAGAAGCAGCAGATAGGGTTGATGGGGCGGACAGTGGTTGGTGAGGCCCGCTAGTCCTCATTTTATTGCAGTGAGATTCCCAGACTAACGCATGTTGATTGCACATGTGCCGGTTCATGCATCTAGTAGTCAAATTATTGCAATTTTTGCCTATACTGAGTCAGTTTTTGAAAAGTTGGCAGACAACATGAGTTGAGTCATCCTTTGCGGTCTCAAAAAAGGCCCAGGCTAGGCAACCCTTGCCGCCCCTACAAACTACAGACCCACAATCGGTGATGGCCACAGCCACAGTTGTGGCTGAGGATGCAGTGCTTGTCATGGTTGCATCACTCTGTGTCTGCGCCATAGGGCGCAACGTAACCTCCTCGTCTTCCTCCTCTGATGACCTACTCAGCTGTGTGCCTCTGGGTTCACACCAAGCACAATCTACAACCTCATCATCATCCTCTGTTATCCCATTCCTCGCCCTGAGAGTCACCTTCCTCCTCTTCCTGCCCTGACAGCACAGTACAGTCCGCGTGCACCTCAGGTATCTGAGTCTCATCAGCATCACCCCCCCGGGGTTAACGTCTGGTAACGAGGGTCAGGATTCTGCTCGGACCTTATTTCGTCCTGCCCCGGATCCAACAGAAAAAAATTTTGGGCATCGGTGCAGATGCTTTCTCCCTTTTCAGTCTGTGAATCTTTGGAGCAGAACTCTGATGCCCATGGCATAGAATGTGTGAACAGCTCTGCAGACTCACCTATCTGTGGTTCCCTACAGTCTGTTGGGCGGTTGGAGAGTTGTGATGAGGGAGGAAACAAGGGTAATTGGGGTGCCACCTCTGAGGACTGTACTGTGTGTGATGTTGAGGTGGGGGAAGAGGAGAAGAGGCCACTTGATGCAGCGCTTGCCATCCACTGGATCACATGCTCTTTCTGGCCCTCATCTACAAGGCGTGTACCGCTGTGCAGCTGCCAAAGAAAGGGAATGGAGTAACCCATCCAGTAAAAGAAGTTGTCAGTTGTCTTTGGAAAGGGCGTGGCGGTGTTTGTTCAGTAGAGCTTTGACTAACATTACCGCCTACCCTACGTACACCTTGATCACCAAGCCTATTCCCCCCTTCCACCACAACCTTGCTTTTTCCCACTCGTGTTTGATGTACCCTTCCCCTTTTTTTAACCAGCTGTTTAACAAACCTATGCCCAGTCTAGTTTGTCACCTGTCACTAAATTACCAATCAGTATTTATTTGCTCAGAAAGTGTGGCAGGAGCTTGCTATTAGCAACAAAAAAAGATTTTTTACTGTAGAGCCCTGGATACAGCAGGATCTCAGTGCAAAACTATTACAAGCTCAGATGTGGCCTGCTTTATGTAGCATGGTAGTAACAGAAAAAAATAGATTTTCTAATGTGGAGCCCTGGATACAGCAGAATCTCAGCGCAAAACAATTACAAGCTCAGATGTGGCCAGTGTTATGTAGCACGGTAGTAACAGAAACAATTAGATTTTTTACTGTAGAGTCCTACATACAACAGAATCTCAGCGCAAAACAATTACAAGCTCAGATGTGGCCTGCTTTTTGTAGCACAGTAGTAACAGAAATAATTAGATTTTCTAATGTGGAGCCCTTTATACAGCAGAATCTCAGCGCAAAACAATTACAAGCTCAGATGTGGCCAGCTTTGGAGCACAATATCAGCACAACAGAGTTCTATGCTGAAATGTGGCCTGGACCACACTAATAGCAAAAATTACACTGTGTTCCAAATTATTATGCAAATAATATTTTCTCAGCTTTTCCCAAATTACCTATATGAATTGCAGTCATTGTAATTTTCCAGTCAAATAACTATTAGAGTACAATTGAAAGGTTTTTGTACAAACTGCCTATGATAACAGTATATTTTTAAAAAAATAAAAAACTCAAACTGCACTCAAAATGCATGTTCCAAATTATTATGCACAGCAGAGTTTTCAACCTTTTCATTTTAATAAAGAACAAAAAAATGGTCATTTTTGAAATTATAAGCATTAGCAGGTTATTAGAAACTGAAATCAAACAGTTTTCAACTCAAAACTTTATTCTAGGTGATGTTACATTTGCACATAGAACCACTTGTTCGAAAGGAGCTTCTGAACTCTCTTGTCCATTGAATTTGTCAGGTTTTGGATGGTTTCTGCTTCAATTGTTTTGCATGAGGACAGAATACCCTCCCAGAGCTGTTGCTTAGATGTGAACTGCCTCCCGCCATCATAGACACTCCTTTTGATGATGCTCCAGAGGTTCTCAATGGGGTTGAGGTCAGGGGAGCATGGGTGCCACACCATAAAGTTTGTCCCCTTTTATGCCCATAGCAGCCAGAGATGCAAATGTGTTATGTGCAGCATGAGACGGGGCATTATCATGCATAATAATTTGGAACATGCATTTTGAGTGCAGTTTGAGTTTTTTTTTTTTTAAAAATATATTGTTATCATAGGCAGTTTGTACAAAAACCTTTCAATTGTACTCTAATAGTTATTTGACTGGAAAATTACAATGACTGCAATTCATATAGGTAATTTGGGAAAATCTGAGAAAATATTATTTGCATAATAATTTGGAACACAATGTATTGATCTGCTGGAAGGTCGATTTCACAGCCACACAGGATTCTATCTAAACTATCTGATATACAAGCAACCGCCTAGCTAACTATCTCACTCTCTCTTTATCCAGTAACAGCAACAAGAGCAGCCACTCTCTGCTATTACACTGACAAAATGGAGCCAAAACAACATATCCGCTCTTTATATGGAGAGAGACATGTGACTTCGGCAGCCAAAGACACAAACCCTTGTGTCTGCACGTTGTGGATGGTTCTTGCGCCCTGAATCTCCACACATCAAGTTAAGAAAAAAAAGTAAAAACAACAGTCCACCGCTCCTTTGACCTCTCCCCACCCCCTCCCCTCATCAAACATGTTCCCCCCGCTCATCATACAGCACCACTATCCTAGCCAAAGTGCTAAAAAATACACTAATGGAAATGTGATCATCTACTGCACTTTTTCCGAATTTTGTCGATGATGAGTAAAAACGCTCAGGGGTCCGATCACAAATCCAAATGTGCAGTGTTCGTGCCGAATTTGCAAAAAAACTAACGTTTTCCGAACATGTTCGCTCATCTTTACTCATTTTCACTGAAGGTCACATCAGCATTATGGTTGACTTCAAAGGGCCACTTGTAATTGGAAAGGCTCATGCAGACGTCCGTGCAACATGGTTCAAGCACAGTCTGCAATACACAGACTGGCCAGGGGCTATAAGAGATCTGTCTCTGAGTAGTAGGGTTATAAGAGAGCTGTCCCTAGGTAGTAGGGTTATAACACAGTTGTCCCTGGGTAGTAGGGCTAAGAGAGCTGTCCCTGGGTAGTAGGGTTATAACACAGTTGTTCCTGGGTAGTACGGCTAAGAGTGTTGTCCCTGGGTAGTACGGCTAAGAGTGCTGTCCCTGGGTAGTGGGGATAACAGTGCTGTCCCTGGGTAAGAGGGCTAAGAGAGCTGTTCCTGGCTAATAAGGCTAAGAGAGCTGTTCCTGTGTAGTAGGGCTAAGAGCACTGTCTGTGAGTAGTAGGGCTAATAGCACTCTCCCTGGATAGTAGGGCTAAGAGAGCTGTCCCTAGATAGTCGGGCTAAGAGAGCTGTCACTAGGTAATAGGGCTAAGAGAGATGTCCCTGGGTAGTAGGGCTAAAAGAGCTGTCCTTGGGTAGTAGGGCAAAGAGAGCTGTCCTTGGGTAGTAGGGCAAAGAGAGCTGTCCTTGGGTAGTAGGGCAAAGAGAGTTGTGCCATACCAAGATGGACTGCTCCCTATGCTAAGTACTGGCTGTGTCTGCTCTGATTCAAAATTGGAACCACAGAAAAGTATTAGCTGACTGCGATCACTGCTTTCACTGTTTGTGCAGGCTGACTGCGATCACTGCGTTTACTGTTTGTGCAGGTTGACTGATTACTGTGTTCACTCTTTGTGCAAGTGACGCGCCCCCGGGGCAATGGGGTACTCGGCAGCCGGGCCTATGGATGCTGGGGGGATATGTCACAGTGGCTGGCCTGGTCCGTGGCCCAGGGCGGTCAACCAAAAAGGGGATTGTAACTTGGATAGAGATAAAAATAAAATAAATAGTTTGTGACGCCACCTGTGGTACCTGGTAAGTTTTACCAGCGCTGCTGCAGACCTCCGAGGGGTGATGGGATGGCAGCTGAGGTGTTTCTGCTCCCCCCATATATATATATCCCTAACAGGCTCCCTCTGGTGGTATGAGGTAGAAGGGTGGAGGTGTTTGTATGTAATGAGGGCCTCTTGTGGAGAAGTCCATCCATGCACCCTGGGTCCTGTGGTACCTGTGAACAGCAGGGTGCCACACAAGCTGACTGTGATCACTGTTTGTGCAGGCTGACTGCGATCACTGCGTTCACTGTTTGTGCTGGCTGCGATCACTGCGTTCACCATTTGTGCTGGCTGATTTCATTCAATGTTTGTTCTGGCTGACTGCGATCACTATTTGTGCTGGCGGACTGTGATCACTGGGTTCACCGGTTGTGCAGGGTGACTGCAATCACTGCGATCACCGTTTGTGCAGGCTCACTGCGATCGCTGCATTCACTATTTGTGTAGGCTGACTGTGATTACTGCGTTCACTGTTTGTGCTGGCTGACTGCAGTCAAAGTTTGTGCAGGCTGACTATGTTCAAGGCATTCACCGTTTGTGCTGGCTGACTGCATTCACGGCGTTCACTGTTTGCATTGGCTGGCTGCATTCTCTGCATTCACTGCACTCTCGGCCTTCACTTTGTGTGCTGGCTGACTGTGATCACTGCGTTCACCGTTTGTGCAGTCAGACTGTAATCACCGCGATCACCATTTGTACAGACTGACTGCGATCACTTCATTCACCTTTTGGGCAGGCTGACTGCGATCACTGCATTCACTTTTTCTGCTGGCTGACTGCGTCCATTGTTTGTGCTAGTTGATGGTATTCATGGTGTGTGCTGGCTGACTGGGACATTTACTGTTTACGTTGGCTGACTGCGTTCACTTTTTGGGCTGGCTGCGTCCAGTTTTTTTGTTGGCTGGCTGCGTTCTCTGCCCTCACTGTTTGTGCTGGCTGACTGCATTCTCAGCCTTAAGTTTTTGTGCTGGTTTACAGCGATAAATGCATTCATCTATGTTCTGGCTGACTGTGATCACTGTATTCACCATTTGTGAAGGCTGACTGCGATAAATGCATTCTCTGTGTTCACTGTTTGTTCTGGCTGACTGCAGACCTGCAATCAGGCCATAGCATATCACAGATGTCAAGATTCTGACACTTTTTGTTCCATGAGCCTCCTGTTGAACTACATAACGGAGGGGAAAGGCGTTGAGGCTGCTTTTGTTTCCAGTGGTGGCAGCAGTTAAGTTGCATTTTTTTCTCTGTTCCCTGCAACTTTTTATGTTAGGTACATATACAGGTGCTTCTCACAAAATTAGAATATCATCAAAAGGTTAATTAATTTCAGTTCTTCAATACAAAAAGTGAAACTCATATATTATATAGAGTCATTACAAATAGAGTAATCTATTTCAAGTGTTTATTTTTGTTAATGTTGATGATTATGGCTTACAGCCAATGAAAACACAAAAGGCATTATCTCAGTAAATTAGAATACTTTATAACAACAGCTTCAAAAATTATTTTAAAATCCGAAATGTTGCCCTACTGAAATGTATGTTCATTAAATGCACTCAATACTTGGTCGGGGATCCTTTTGCATCAATTACTGCATCAATGAGGCGTGGCATGGAGGTGATCAGCCTGTGGCACTGCTGAGGTGTTATGGAAGCCCAGGTTGCTTTGATAGCAGCCTTCAGCTCGTCTGCATTGTTGGGTCTGGTGTTTCATCTTCCTCTTGACAATACCCCATAGATTCTCTATGGGGCGAAGGTCAGGCGAGTTTGCTGGCCAATCAAGCACAGTGATACTGTTGTTTTTAAACCAGGTATTGGTAGTTTTGGCAGTGTGGACAGGTGCCAAGTCCTGCTGGAGAATGAAATTTCCATCTCCAAAAAGCTTGTCGGCAGAGGGAAGCATGAAGTGCTCTAAAATTTCCTGGTAGATGGCTGCGCTGACTTTGGTCTTGATAAAACACAGTGGACCTACACCAGCAGATGACATTGCTCCCCAAACCATCACTGATTGTGGAAACGTCACACTAGACCTCAAGCAGCTTGGATTGTGTGCCTCTCCACTCTTCCTCCAGACTCTGGGACCTTGATTTCCAAATGAAATGCAAAATTGACTTTCATCTGAAAACAACACCTTGGACCACTGAGCAACAGTCCAGGTCTTTTTCACCTTGGCCCATGTAAGATGCTTCTGGCATGAGTGGCTTGACACAAGGAATGCGACACTTGTAGCCCATGTCCTGGATATGTCTGAGTGTGGTGGCTCTTGAAGCAATGACTCCAGCAGCAGTCCATTCCTTGTGAATCTCCCCCAAATTTTTGAATGGCCTTTTCTTAACAAGCATTTCAAGGCAGCGGTTATCCTGGTTGCTTGTGCATCTTTTTCTACCACACTTTTTCCTTCCACTCAACTTTCCATTAATATGCTTGAATACAGCACTCTGAACAGCCAGCTTCTTTAGCAATGACTTTTTGTGGCTTACCCTCCTTGTGGACTGTGTCAATGACTGCCTTCTTGACATCTGTCAAGTCAGCAGTCTTCCCCATGATTGTGGAGCCTACTGAAACAGACTAAGGGACCCCTTAAAACACTTAAAATGCCTTTGCAGGTGTTTTTTGTTAATTATTCTAATTTACTGAGATAATGACTTTTGGGATTTCATTGGCTGTAAGCCATAATCATCAACATTAACAGAAATAAACACTTGAAATAGAACACTCTGTTTGTAATGACTATATAATATATGAGTTTCACTTTTTGTATTGAAGAACTGAAATAAATTAACTTTTTGATGATATTCTAATTTTGTGAGAAGCACCTGTATGTCTGAGGCTGTCTTGCGGTTTGCTAGGCATGAGAAGGGCAGGAGGTAAGCAGTATTTCTAAATCTGTCTCCCCAGTCACCTACAAAAACGTGTCTGTGGATATCTCTATATATGTTCTGTCTTTTATATAAGAGTGAACAATAGATATTGCCTTTTCAAGATTGATGCAGCAGTTACACTATATCTTTGATCATATCTGCAGGTTTTTGCTTGGATACTTCCCTGGACATCTATACTAACAGAAACTATCTATTTAATGTTGTGGTTTACATAAAAAGGCTATATACTTTTGACAGAGGCATCAGTAATATAGGAGTGTTTGACGTCCTGGCATTACTGACTTATTTGGAGCTTTTGCATGGGGTCGGAGTTGTACCAGTGTTTAAAAATCTCCATAGGAGATAAGTCAACGTCCCAAACCCCAGTCTTGCACTGACCTGTATTTATGGTATTTTGCCTGCCTGTTTAGTTAAGTGATGTCCCGTGCTTGATTTCAATAGGCCTTAAAATCTTCTGTGGCCTAATCCTGTTTTGCCATATCCCTATATTGTTATAATGAATAAGATCAAGGATTTATAAGGGTCTCCTAGGGCCAGCCATCGTTGAGCGGGGGCGCCATTTTGCGTACAAGCGAGGGGGCCAACCTCCATGGCAAGGCAGGGACAATGTGCAGGACCAAACTAGGGTGAGAAAGGCACTGACTCTATTTTGTATCGAGTGTGAAACTCACTTTCTCCTTTGAGTTACAGTACAGACCAAAAGTTTGGACACACCTTCTCATTTAAAGATTTTTCTGCATTTTCATGACTATGAAAATTGTACATTCACACTGAAGGCATCAAAACTATGAATTGACACATGTGGGATTATATACTTAACAAAAAAGTGTGAAATAACTGAAAATATGTCGTATATTCTAGGTTTTTCAAAGTAGCTACCTTTTGCTTTGATGACTGCTTTCCACACTCTTGACATTCTCTTGATGAGATTCAAGAGGTAGTCACCGGAAATGGATTTCACTTCACAGGTGTGCCCTGTCAAGTTTAATAAGTGGGATTTCTAGCCTTACAAATGGTGTTGGGACCATCAGTTGTGTTGTGCAGAAGTCAGGTGGATACACAGCTGATAGTCCTACTGAATAGACTGTTAGAATTTGTATTATGGCAAGAAAAAAGCAGCTAAGTAAAGAAAAATGAGTGGCCATCATTACTTTAAAATGTTAAGGTTAGTCAGTCCGAAAAATTGGGCAAACTTTGAAAGTGTCCCCAAGTGCAGTTGCAAAAACCATCAAGCGCTACAAAGAAACTGGTTCACATGAGGACCGCCCCAGGAAAGGAAGACCAAGAGTCACCTCTGCTTCTGAGGATAAGTTTATCCGAGTCACCAGCCTCAGAAATCACAGGTTAACAGCAGCTCAGATTAGAGACCAGGTCAATGCCACACAGAGTTCTAGCAGCAGACACATCTCTTCAACAACTGTTAAGAGGAGACTTTGTGCAGCAGGCCTTCATGGTAAAATAGCTGCTAGGAAGCCACTGATAAGGACAAGCAACAAGCAGAAGAGACTTGTTTGGGCTAAAGAACACAAGGAATGGACATTGGACCAGTGGAAATCTGTGCTTTGGTCTGATGAGTGCAAATTTGAGATCTTTGGTTCCAACCACCGTGTCTTTGTGCGACGCAGAAAAGGTGAACGGATGGACTCTACATGCCTGGTTCCCACCATGAAGCATGGAGGAGGAGGTGTGATGGTGTGGGGGTGCTTTGCTGGTGACACTGTTGGGGATTTATTCAAAATTGAAGGCATACTGAACCAGCATGGCTACCACAGCATCTTGCAGTGGCATGCTATTCCATCCGGTTTGCGTTTAGTTGGACCATCATTTATTTTTCAACAGGACAATGACCCCAAACACACCTCCAGGCTGTGTAAGGGCTATTTGACCCAGAAGGAGAGTTATGGGGTGCTACACCAGATGACCTGGCCTCCACAGTCACCAGACCTGAACCCAATCGAGATGGTTTGGGGTGAGCTGGACCTCAGAGTGAAGGCAAAAGGGTCAACAAGTGCTAAGCATCTCTGGGAACTCCTTCAAGATTGTTGGAAGACCATTTCCGGTGTCTACCTCTTGAAGCTCGCCAAGAGAATGCCAACAGTGTGCAAAACAGTCATCAAAGCAAAAGGTGGCTACTTTGAATAACCTAGCATATAAGACATATTTTCAGTTGTTTCACAGTTTTTTGTAAAGTATATAATTCCACTTGTGTTAATTCATAGTTTTGATGCCTTCAGTGTGAATGTACAATTTTCATAGTCATGAAAATGCAGAAAAATCTTTAAATGTGAAGGTGTGTCGAAACTTTTGGTCTGTACTGTATATGTATGTGATCTAATGCAGAGAACTTTTATTGTTCTCTTGTGTATGGCATTTTCTCCTAGTCATTTTTGTTATACTGTGCTTGGTTGGGCACTAAATATTTTATTGTCTATATTGTATATTTTTAAGAATTATAATAAAGATTAAATTTTAACAGGTACTTCCTTTGATAAGCCAATTTCTATTAACCCGAAACACGCATATATTTTTTGTAGGTCTGACTGTATTCACAGCGTTCACTGTTTGCATTGGCTAGCTGCATTCACTTTTTGTGCTGGCTGGCTACGTACTCTGCCTTCACTGTTTGTGCTGGCTAACTGCACTCTTGGCCTTCACTTTTTGTGCTGGCTGACTGCGATAACTGCGTTCACCATTTGCGCAGGCTGAATACGATGACTGTATTCACCATTTGTGCAAACTGACATCACTGCGTACACTGTTTATTCAGACTTAATGCGATCACTGTGTTCAGCATTTGTGCTGGCTGACTGCGTTCACCGTTTGTGCAGGTTGACTACGATCACGGTCTGTGCTGGCTGACTACGATCATTACATTCACTGTTTGTGCAGGCTGACTTTGATCGTGGTGATCACCATTTATGCTGGCTGACTGCATTCACCGTTTGTGCAGGCTGACTGTGATCATTGCATTCACCATTTGTGCAGGCTGACTGCGATCACTGCGTTCACCGTTTGTGCAGGCTGACTGCGATCACTGCGTTCATCGTTTGTGCAGGCTGACTACGATCACTGTTTGTGCTGGCTGACTGTGATCACTGTTTGTCCTGGCTGACTGTGATCACTGCGTTCACCGTTTGTGCAGGCTGACTGCGATCACTGCGTTCACCATTTGTGCAGGCTGATTGAGGTAACTGTGTTCACGGTCTGTGGAGGCTGACTGTGATCAGGGCGTGCATTGTTCACTCTGACAAATATGGCACTTGCTCCTTGTGCAGGCACCACATCCTCATTTTACCGCTCGCTGCATCTGCTCAGATTCAAAGATCACATCAGCTCCCTGTACCGGCTCCACCACCTCTGCTAAGCTCTGGCTGTATCGATGTGGAATGCAGCCAGTACTTAGCAGAGGAGGTGGTGCCAGTACAGGGGGTGACTGCCATCTTAGATTTTGAGCTCTGGCGCACACTTCAACACTGCTCCAATCGGCTCTCCACTTTCCCTGTATAGAGAACTGGTCGGAGCAGTGTTGAAGTGTTTCCTGACCTCGAGGGCTGCATAGAATAACATGGTGGGCCTGTGGGGCTTGAGTTTGACACCTATGCCCTACAATGTTGTTGTGATATTACAATATATTTCTCAGTACACCTCAGATTTCATATAAAGACACTAAGGATTTACCATCAGATTCCGCATGGAAAAAAATGTGGAATGCTGATTTGGAATGTAAGTTCCATAATATGGGGCTTTGTAGCTCAGGAGTTGTCAAGCAATGCCCATGGTTACTAGTATGGAGCTGCAGGGACTCTGTGCGCCTTCATACAACTTCCTGCACACGGTTTTAATATGTGCTTGAGGCTCAATGTTCAGTCATTTTTAAAATCACATTGTGTGCAATACTAGGATGAGTTTTCCCAATTGACAATTTCCCTACATTGGCAAAATTATTTCTCCTACCAGTGTATAGCTTCAATAAACGTTGATAGTCTTCAGGCAATGCCTTTCTTCAGTAGCTTCTAAGGTAGGTTTCATAGTTAAATCCCATGGTGATTATTACTAAACTGCTGCATACTACTTCTCATATGGCATTCCAGGCGTCAAGTAACGTTCAAAATTTGAGTAGAGCGTTTATAGATTTCTGCTATAGCTCTTGTCTTCCAAACTTCATGAGTACAGCTATGATTCTTTCGTCTCCTGGGGCTTTGTTCATCAGCTTCCTGATTACTTTCCACTTTCTATCTTGTAAACATATTCCCACTTGTATTTCTGTTTGTGACATGCAGAAGTAGTGCTGTTGCAGAGTGTGACATGCAGAAGTAGCGTTGTTGCTTTAAAAGCATTCAGCAACTATTAGAAGTAACACAAGCACAGGAGACAGGAAGTGTTGTGCTCCAGAAGCATCCAGCAACTAGAGGAGTTAACACAGTCACAGGAGAAGCCTGTCATAGAGATCATCTCCCTCATCACACCCTTCCCCCCCTCCATCTCCATGCAGAATAAAGAATGCTGTGTACTATTGAGTCCTTGTGAAGGAAAAGCCTGTGGTTGTGTATGCATTAAAACTGTGCTGTACTGTACTACCGGATAATAGACTGTGTACTGCTGTGCTGCAAAGGAGACTGTACTGTTATTACTGGAGCCTGTTGCTCAAAGAGACATTTGCATTGCACTCACCGTGCCTCATTAAATGTTACTGCTCTACAATTTATGAAGACTCTTGTCAGATATGTCTGGTCAGCAACTGAATCTATTGTGTGCCTGAGAGAAGCTTCAGCCTATGGTCGCCCTGAGTAATGGTTCCCCCAGGATTCCAACGAATTCATGTAACCGATCTCGCCCCTATCTGAACTTAGGTGGCGTGTGTGTAACATTGGTGGTCCGTACAGGGAATCCTGAGCGGGAATTAGCGTGTAGAGGGAGAAGAGGAAAAGTGTCTGGAAAAACACAGCAGCACAGCACCTCAACTCAGCTCTGCTACACCAGTTAAACGGGACCAGCCCTAAAGAAAAACTCACTAGCAGCAATAGATGTGGAAATACAAATAGACAGAATTAGTGAGCTGCTTCTTCAGTTAACCTGTGAAGAATTGAGAACAGTAGCAGAACATATAAAGATGTCAGAAGAACAGATTTCCAAAGCACACAACCGCAGGCAACTGTTAGCTGCCATTAATGCTAAAATGGATGAGCTGGGGGAGAAAGAAGCTGAAGACATCAGTTTCTAGCCAGTTTGAAGTTGGAGGATGGAGGGGCGACACCAATTACCAAAAGCGCAAATCTCCATCCACAGACTGAACTACAGGAATTGAAGAACAATTCAAAGCCCTAACAACAGCCCTGCAGGAATCGACCAAAACCTCTGAACGGGTGATAGACTCAGACAGGACCTTTAACCTGCTCGGGTTAGATAAATCAGGGTGACAGTCCTCTCTAACACCACAAATCACCATAAGGAAATAATTCAAGATCCTGGGACAGATTGGAGAGTGTGAACGGAAAGAGACTGTCTTATAGGAACTTGTTGCACCAGATCGATGCAGGCTTACAGAGAGGCTACTAGCCAGATGAAATAGTTGAGTGGGTGGGGAAAGCAATCAGCCCAGGACTGAACCTCCGTAGTATGCTAGAAATGAGAAGACAATTGACCTTGCAACAGCTGAAGATGATTTTAAAATGGCACTATAAAGAAGAGAGTACTTCAGAATTGTTCCACCGACTCGTTAACCTCTCACAGAAATATAATGAATCACCCCAAAGTTTCTTGTTTAGAGCAACTGAACTGAAGGATAGACTGTTTGCATCCAGAGATATAGAAGCGGAAGAGAAGTTTGATGCTGGACTAGTCCAGAAGAAGTTCTTGAGATCATTGGGAATGGGATTAATCAGCAAAGATATCAAGTTGCAGCTGAAACAATACCTAGAAGATCCTGGCATTTTGGATGAAGCTCTAATTGAAAAAATGAATGAAGCCGCTAGTTTGGAGTCAGAGAGCGAACAGAAATTAAAGAAAGGCTCTGCTCCTAAAATCACCAAAATGAGTCAGCTGAAGTTGGAGACCCCCGGTGGCGAGTCTGAAGATCATCATAGAGACCCTCCAGTGCCACCTCTGAGAGGGAACCTTAAATAACCAACAAAAGAGAGGCCTGCCAATGCTGACTGGGAGGAAGTAATAGGAGAACTGAGAGCAGAGTTGATTGAGGTGAAAAAGTTGATTCGTTCCAGGCCAGAACCGGTATCCCTCAGACCCAGGAATGGGTTCCAAAACAGAAGATACCCAGCTTGTGAAGCGTGACGTTCATCAAATCAGAGTATGGTGTGTGTCCACTGTCTAAGATGTGGTGAGGAAGGACATTATGCCAAGGAATGCCAATGGTCACGGTCATTTGGGTTAAAAGACAGGAGGTTACCAGTGCAGGGTGACTGGTAACCACGACACGGAGGAGGCCCCAGAACAAATCCAATTCTCACCAAACCCCAGAACGGCACATAAGGTAAAATCGCTGCATCACTACTATCCTCAAGTATGTTCCCATCTAAAACAGCTGCAAGGGAGACAGGGGCATCAGTTACTTAATTCCCAGTGCGTAGGTCAAACGATGTACTCCTGGGAGGAGGATTCCTCGGTCAGGAAAGATAGCTTCATCAGCCTAATCGGTGAAAACTAGATGGACTCCTAGTAAAAGCACTGGGGGATACAGGAGCCAAAGCGAGCCTTTCAAATGAAGAATGGAGAAGGCGCTACCTGCCACACACTTGCCTTTGGTCACTAAAAGAACTCTTGGGACCAGTGGAACTCCACGGCAAAGCCGTCAACCAGGCCGAAATCCCTTTCATAGGCTGGGTGGAAGTGACTTTCCAACTCAGGGCCACGAAGAACAGCAACACCATCGATCTTGTGGTACCTTTTCTCGTGACCAGTGATCAGAACGTGACAGAGGATCCTATCCTGGGTTATAATGTAATCAGTGAGGTCATCACGAAACACAAGGCAGGGACGTTGGTGGTGGATGCAATCGCCACATCACTCGCCATACTCTATGCCATGGTGGAAAACGTGATTCATAGAGTAAAGAAAGCACAGAATACAAGGGACCTAAAAGAAGTCAAGGTAGGCTTTCACCCAACCATCATCCCTGCAAACCAAATATTGGGGGTGAGGTGTGGAGTCTGTGTAGAACCGGGAAGAAAAGTCCAGAAAAGACTGTTCGTGCCAAAAGACTCCTCAGAACTTCCGGAAGGCCTAGTTCAAGGTGAGACTGTGCTTACGATCCCTACTGGTGGGTTTGCTCGAGTGACAGTATCGGTGATGAATCCTACGAAACACAAAATTAGACTGGATCCAAAGACTGTGTTAGATCACATCAAAACCATTAAAATGGTATATTCAGCCAGTGTGAGACTAGCCCAGGGGTGTACAGTGAATTCAGTCTCCCCACCAAGGAACAGGAGTTGCCCAGGGGAGGGAATTGCGTAACCCACCTTGGGGTCCTGGGATCCTCCAGTACCCCTGAAACACTTGTGTGCTGAAGATCTAGTGGTAGCAAAACAGATGCTGAGAGAAGAGTGTCATGTGTTCTCCAAAGATGACTCTGATATAGGCTGTATCCTGTCATTGCATTTGAAAATCAATTTGAAAGACACAACCCCAGTAACCAGAAGTTACATGTCTGTGCCAAAACCATTACATCGTGAAGTGAAAGAATATTTACAATATCTCATCAACAGAGGTTGAGTCCAAAAGTCGAAGTCGTCTTATTCCTCTCCTATTGTCTGTGTTAGGAAGAAGGACGGTACGTTGAGTCTCTGTTGTGATTACCAGGAACTAAACCGAAAGTCAGTACCTGATCGACACCCGATACCACAGATCCAGGATTTGCTGGATAGCCTATCAGGAAGCACCTGGTTCTATGTCCTCGATCAGGGTAAGGCATACCACCAAGGGTTTGTCGAAGAGTCCAGTAGACCCTTGACAGAATTCATCACACCGTGGGGATTATATGAGTGGATCCGCATACCGTTTGGGCTCAGTTCAGCTCCAACAGAATTGCAGAGGAGCATAGAGACATGTTTAGAAGGATTGAGGGACGATATCTGCGAGCCGTACTTGGATGACAATGTGGTGCACAGCAAAACCTTCTGGGAGCATGTTGAACACATGAGGACCGTATTACAACGGTATCAACAACACAGAGTTAAGTTGACCCCAAAGAAGTGTTAACTGTTCACAAGACAAGTCCGATTTCTAGGGAAAATTGTGTCCAGAGAAGGATATACCGTGGACCCAGCAGAAATCGCTCCGGTACTGGCCTTAAAAGACAAGCGGCCCTCTACCGTCGGGGAGTTGAGGCAGATATTAGGATTCCTCTCCTACTATCGTATTTACGTTCGGAACTTCTCCAGGATTGCCGCCCCACTATACCTCCTCTTGGGGGGACAACAGAGACAACAACACCCACGGAGAAAAAGAAGAATGCGGGTAGGATCGTGCTTAAAAGAAACAATGCTGTTTCGTCCCAACAGCCTATTCTCTGGACAGCAGACCACCAGGATGTATTGGAAGAACTAGTAGACTACCTGGTAAAATCACCCATCTTGGGATATCCTGATTTCAGTTTATCATTTTTTCTTCATTGTGACGCTTCTCAAGTTGAACTGGGAGCTGCCCTGTATCAGCATCAAGATGGAAAAATGAGAGTCATCGGTTATGGTTCTAGAACGTTGACAGACGCCGAGAAGAATTACCAACTATATTCCAGAAAATTGGAGTTCCTGGCATTGAAATGGGCTATGTGTGAAAAATTTAGAGATTATCTCTACTACAGCAAAGACTTTGAGGTATACACTGAAAACAAACCTTTGACCTATGTTCTTACTACAGCCAAACTGAATGCAACGGGTCAGAGATGGGTCGCTGAACTAGCTGACTTCCATTTCAACATCAAGTACAGGCCAGGAAAATGCAATGCGGATGCTGACGGATTGTCAAGAATGCCACTAGAGGTCATGCAAGAATGCTCGGAGGAAGTCAGTCTGGAAGCAATTGAGAGCACTACACAAGCAGTACAAGCTTATCAGGAGGAAGACACACCATTGTGATGTCCGTTGACGGTGGAAACCACCATAAAAGAGAGAGAACAAGATGACCCCCAATCTATTCGATAACTACCAAAAGGGAAAATCGATAGAGCACTACGGGAAGATCAGATAAATGGTAGAATACTACCTTATGTGGATCAAAATCGGTTTCCAAGTAAATGGGAGAGAGACAATGAGTCGCCAGCAGTATCTGTTTTAATTAAAGAATGGACGAAGCTATACCTCAGTGAAGACGGTATCCTGTATAGTAAAGGAGGACAAAACCAGCAGTTGATACTACCCAAAGTGTTCCGTAGGTTGGTCTTCAAAGAACTCCATGAAAACATGGGACACCTAGGAGTGGAAAGGACAACAAATTTGATCCATGAACGTTTCTTCTGGCCATACATGCAGAGAGATATTGAGAGGTACGTGACCAGGGAGTCACCATCCAAACTATGTATCCGTTTGAGATGGTCTCAATAGACTTTCTAAATCTCAAGACGTGCAAGGGTGGTTACGAATACATCTTGGTGGTGACGGACCATTTCACTCGATTTGCTCAAGCATATGCCACCACCATTAAATCAAGTCGAACAGCGGCAGAGAAGATTTTCAATGATTTTGCTTTGAGGTTTGGGTTCCCTACGAGGTTGCACCACAACCAAGGAAGAGAATTTGAGAACCAGCTCTTTGCCAAGCTAGGAAAGTACTGTAGAATTCAGAGATCCCACACAATGCCCTATCACCCAGAGGGTAATGGACAAGTGGAATGATTTAACCAGACGTTATTGTCAATGTTGCACACTTTAGCAGCTTTTGAGAAGAAAGACTGGAAGAGTTCTCTGTCAATGTGGTACATGCTGTAATGCAGCGGCTTGCTGCATTGCTAAAATGTCCAGGGGGTGTGTTCTGGCTGACCATTTACCTCTCCCTCAGGTGACTGATCACATGACTGTGACATCATCACAGATCCTGTGTGCACAGAAGGATATATAAATCCTGGTGGTTTTGAAATAGTGAGAGAGGCCTGGAAGGCAAGAGGCTGGATCCCTGTGTTTGAGATACCAGTAGCCTTGGAAGGCAAGAGGCCTGGTGAGGCAAGAGGCCTGGTCCCTGTGTCTGGGACACCAGTAGCCTTGGAAGGCATGTGGCCTGGAGACTACGTCTGGGAAGCCTTAAAGCCACAGCTGTGGCAGAACCAAGCTGATAGAAGCAGCTGAGACCTAGCAAAGGTAAATCGGTGTTTTAAGTGAATATTGTTGCTGTACCTTGCTGAAGTCTGTATTTGAAGCCAAGCAGGCATAGCTGCCACTGAAAAGGCTCTAGGATACATGTGTAACATTCCTGTGAGCCACTGAGATGGACTATGTTATGTGCGGTTTATGATGTGTAATAAACTGCTGGACTACATATTACTGGAAAATGTTGCATGTGTGCTTTAATTGACCCGGTGAAGTGAGTACCCCTAGTGTGATGAATAGCGCTACCTTACAGTTGGTTGGAGAATGCGGGCAACTGCAGCCTGGTTGCTAGGGGTAACGGCACAGGACGACGATTGTGGATGCAAGCATCTTGCTGTGGCTCGGCGGGGTCACGAAGATTAAAGCATCTGTCTGTAACTCGGCGGGGTTACGAAAATTGTCGTCGCACTCAAACCTGGTTTGCTGTGGCTTGGTGGGGCCATGAAAATTTTCCGGGGAGAGCGGTGTGAAGTGTCTAGTGTGAACAGTGTACCGCGATGGCTATGAATTGAGCAGTATCCCCAGTCGGAATGGAGAAGTGGTTAGATAACTGGCTGCAAACGCTCTTCAGCAAAATAGAGTTTTCTGAAGAAATGCAGGAGCAGATAAAGATGGCTGTGAAGGGAGCAGCAGATGAGACTGAAGGTGCTGAGCGGTTAAGGTACCTGTTAAAGTTACAGCATCAGGACATGGTGCAGGAACGGCAGGAGCTGTTGGCACCGTATAGAATGGCGGCAGCGGACCATTCTGTGAGTTCTCCTAGGGCGCCAGTATTGTCCCAGAGTGCCCGGGGAGGTGGTAAGAGATGATGTGAACTGGGTCCTAAGACTATCGTTTGTTTTTTTTTTTTAAATCCCCCTACAGGTGTGGGTGTCCAAAATTGGGAGGAGTCTCAAAAGGGGGCTTAGTTTCAAAAGAGTGTGGAGTATAGAAAACCAAAATTGGTTACTGGTTGTGGGTTGGTACCGCCTAAAAATGACAATTTGACCGTTGATAACAGGGTAACTCCAGTAGAAGGGGTTGACTTCAAAGTGGGAGGTGACTTGTTGGTCCACAACACCATGGGGAGTGACACAGACCCCATAGCTGACGGTGACACTACGAAGTAGAAAGAGAGTTCAGTCAGGAGGAGCTAGATGAGGTGAGAAAGTCCCCCTCTCGTCGTCGACGGCACAAGGGCCACAAAAAAGTTGCTCCTGTAGCCTTTGCTGAAAGGGCAAATAAAGAAAATGCAATGTTGTGTGCCTTTATTCCGAGTGTGGATCCTCCTTTAGAAGCAGAAGAGATCAAGAGGGAAGAGTAGGTGACATTGCCAGTAGCAACCTCCGGTACAGTATCAGACAACAATGAAGATCAGGAAGAAGAGTTGGATGCTGTTCTGCAGATTAGTTACAAGCAGGATGATCTACTGAGACAGAAGGATCAGGAACCGACAGCCCTGAAAGAGGAGGTGGCCAATCCTGACCAAGAGCCGGAGCCTGTCAGGCAGCAGTATCAGAGTGATGTGCAGCAACTAAGGAAAAACCTGGAGAAAGTGTCCTCAGATAAGCTGAGCCTGGAGTCTGAACGACAGAAAATAAACCAGGTTGTGAGGAACTTATAGCGAGAACTGGAGGAAAGCAGCAAGGAAGTCAACAATTGGAAGGAAAAGTTCCAGAAAAATAAAGAGGAGGTTTTTCAGTTGGAGCTTGACAAAGAGGAGTTTGAAGATGAGCTGTGCGAGATGAAAGATCGTTTCTCCCTGATACAGTTAGAGCTGATGCAGGTGAAGCAAAAGCTGGATGAGGGTCTACACCAGAGGGATAGGGAGCTGTCTGCCTTAAAAGAGGCGCTGCAGGATGAAGTTTCTGGACGTGATCAAAACCTAGAACGACTGCGCGAACAGTTCAACCGGGAGCTGTGTGAATCCAAGAAGGAGTATGGTGAACTCAGTAAGGAACTGCAACAAATTAAGAGAGACTATGAGGATCTCCTCAAGGTTAAGTAAAAACTAGAGGATGGTAAGGCGGATGCCGAACACATGCGCCAAGTGATTGAGACCACTCTACAGGACACCCGGGATGAGAATGATGATCTCCGCACTAAGATCCCAGGACTGGAAGCTCAGGTGAAGGAGCTGCAGAGGTTCTGTGGTGATCTCCAGAGGGCAGAGACGTGCCTTAAGGATAGAATCTGCAGGATGGAGGAGTCTATCGGAGAAGGGAGGTATGAAGCAAATGCATCTTTTAATAATGCGAGCTTGGGTGATTCGGTGGATGCAAGAGCCGAGATAAGGGAGCTCAAGGAGTCGCTACAAGCCCATTTGAACCAAGAGTAGCTTGAGAGACTGGCTGTCGAGAGCCGAGTGGGCGCATTGGAGACAGAGAGGTCTGAGAAAATTCTGCTGATAAAGGAGCAGTTGAAGCCGGAAGAGCTTCAGAGATGGGTTGCAGAGAGGCAAGTAGCTGAGCTAGAGGAAGAAGTTATCAAGCTCAAAGGTCACCTGGCAAAGTACCAATCAGTGAATGAGGCCTCCTTGGAGAAGGAAAAGGGCAAACAAGTTGCTCTTAATCCTTTATACCATGAGAAGGTGGACCTGAGGAGAGCTGAGAGAGTGTTAAAAGAAGATAAGTATGAAATGGAAGTGGTCAAGATGAGAATTCTTGAGTGCATAGCTGTGAGTCAGCTCAGGGGAAGCATACAGTGTGAAGAAGCTAAAGTCAGTTGTCCCTGAAACCTGAGCCAGATGATCATTTGGAGACCACTGGTGAGAGAGAAACGTCTCGGTACAAGTGCCTCATAGATGTACCCGAAGATTTGAGAGAATGCACCAGAGAGTCAGTGCATGAAAAGTTTAAGAAGGCCGTGGGAGCCTGTAAGGTATACTCGACCTCAGAAGCCTAACAGCTGGTGGTCCTGTCCACAACCGAAGTCACAGTGAAGAGGGTGGCTATCCTAAGTGACATGCACTGGCGATGTGTTGGCATGAAGCTGTTTGTCCAGTTGAAAACGGAACAAGCCATTAGACAACTGGAGCTTATGAGAAAAGCTCAAAGTCTGCGGGAAGAAGTCATCCGGGTGCCTCATGCTTTAGTAAGAAAGCTCATTGGGAGAAATGGCTGAATCATGCAAATGATGGTAAATAAGTCTGATGTGGTGAAAGTAAGCAGTCCACATGATCGTCAGGACTGGATACCAGATGAAGATGGCATGGTGTCATTCTCCGTTGTCGGAACGGAAGAAAATCTTGCATATATACGCATGCAATGGAGTACCAAGTGACCTACCTGCGAGAGGTAGAACAGTTGAATCTCGCCAGACTGCGAATGGAAAGACAGCATCATCTGAGCAGCAGAAGATGGCAGCCGTCTATAAATTGTGAGACCAGACAGAGAAAGGGCCCTTCAAATAATAGGACGGCTACAGTAGAAGTTAGATACCTTTCACGATTTCCTGAGAATAGTGGGCGTGGGTTTAGAGGTAGTGAGACCTCCAGTAACTCAGGTCTGAGAGGCCCATACAAATGACCCAATAGAGTATGGGACAGCACGAAGTCAGACCTGACCTTAGTTACAAGGGCAAGTGAGTCACACTGATGTATTGACCGCTGGGAGCGAGGGAGGTCTGACAAGGTTACGACTCGGAAAGGTGACTTGAAGAAATTAGTGACAATGACAGATGGTAGGTCCCTAAGGAAAGGGCTAAGGTTGATGACTAATGTTCCAGGGGCTGAGCAGCGCAATTGTCAAGTACATGGTCTCTGTGTGAACCATGGGTTATAATGTGATTGTGTATACTGTGTGTTCAACCCCACAAGTTTGAACAGGGGGGGATATGTAATGCAGAGGCTTGCTGCATTGCTAAAATGTCCAGGGGGTGTGTTCTGGCTGACCATTTACCTCTCCCTCAGGTGACTGATCACATGACTGTGACATCATCACAGATCCTGTGTGCACAGAAGGATATATAAATCCTGGTGGTTTTGAAACAGTGAGAGAGGCCTGGTGAGGCAAGAAGCCTGGTCCCTGTGTCTGGGACTCCATTAGCCTGGAAGGCAGAGGCTGGATCCCTGTGTCTGGGATACCAGTAGTCTTGGAAGGCATGTGGCCTGGAGACTACGTCTGGGAAGCCTTAAAGCCACAGCTGTGGCAGAACCGAGCTGATAGAAGCAGCTGAGATCCGGCAAAGGTAAATCGGCGCTTTAAGTGAATATTGTTGCTGTACCTTGCTGAAGTCTGTATTTGAAGCCAAGCAGGCATAATTGCCACTGAAAAGGCTCTAGGATACATGTGTAACATTCCTGCGAACCACTGAGATGGACTATGTTATGTGCGGTTTATGATGTGTAATAAACTGCTGGACTACATATTACCGGAAAACGTTGCATGTGTGCTTTAATTGACCCGGTGAAGCGAGTACCCCTAGTGTGATGAATAGCTCTACCTTACAATGCCTATAACTGTACAAAGAGCGATGCAACGGGTTACACATCCTTTTTCCTATTGTATGGACGATCGCCAAGACTGCCAATCGAAATCATGTTCGATACTCCGGTGTCAGAGACTTACAGAGCGTATCCAGAGTACATTCAGAAATGGAAGGAACGGATGGCAGAGGCATACAACATAGCGTCCAAAGTGGTTACGCAAGGAGAGAGCAAGAGTAAGGAGTACTATGATCGAAAATGTTATGGAGCAGAATCGGCACCGGGTGGTAGTCAAGAACGTACGTGAGAAAGGCGGTCCAGGAAAACTTTGTTCATACTGGGAAGACAAGGTGTATGTGGTCGTAAGGATGAAAGCTGATGACAGCCCAATGTATGAAATCCAATTGAAAACAGGAGACAAGAAAACCAGAATAGTCTATCGGAATTTACTACTACCCTGTGATTATCTCCCACCACAACAGGACTTCCCAGAAGTAGACCGACATTGACTAAGGGACCACCAGAGACTGATGCTCCAGAGGTGGAGAGTGACCTTGAAAGTTCCAATGAAGAAGAACACACGATTGTATTTCTCGGAACGGCAAGGAGAGGGATGTACCATCCTCAGGAGAGTGAACTAATTCCTGAGGCTCCAGAGTTCGTACCAAGGAGTACAGATGAAGTCCAATTCAGATCTGATGATCGAACACCGGCCCCTGAAGAGATCGATCGACACTCAGGAGGAGCGAAATTACCAGACCGTGCAGAAACAAGTGATTCAGGAAAATTTCAGGAACTTACAGAGGCAGCTCCAAGAGCATTTGAGGAAGTACAGGAAATGAGTGCGGCAGAAGAAACTTCTCTGAGGAACAACTCACCAGGAGGATGTCAACTCGAGAAGTGAGGAGGCCCGTGATGCTGACGTATGAGACACTTGGTGAATCGAGTCAAGTGCCAAGGACTGTCGACTGGAAACAGGTATCTCTGCCTGTGGACCAGGTAAGCTCACTTGAGTGGTATTCACTCATGTTGCCTGGTGGAAAGACTTGTTTTCATGCTTTGATTTTCCTTAAAATACTTTGTAGAAACAAAGTACTGTTAAAGCATAGAGAGAGAGCTGGTTGAAGACGTGCGAAAAGCTCTAGCTAAAGAGATGCTGATTGTTTTAATTGTGTTAATTGTTTATTTCTTACAGGCATCCTACAAGAAAAAGGTTGTAAGATTAGAATGTTTTCAATGTTTATGAACGTTATACCAATGTCACAATGCCAATTTGTATATAAAGTTATCCAACTTTCACCACTGTATCAGAATTGGTCAGATTGACCAATCAAGACGAATGTCGAGGACGAAATTCAAAAAGGAGGGAAGAGTGTGACATGCAGAAGTAGTGCTGTTGCAGAGTGTGACATGCAGAAATAGTGCTGTTGCTTTAAAAGCATTCAGCAACTATTAGAAGTAACACAAGCACAGGAGACAGGAAGTGTTGTGCTCCAGAAGCATCCAGCAACTAGAGGGGTTAACACAGTCACAGGAGAAGGGGAGTGTTTTAGCCGAACCCCAGGGGGATTGTGGGGAAGTTGTTTACTGTCTGGTCAGAGCCGAAGAGAAAGGTGGCTTATGATCTGTATCTCACAGAAGTCAAGAGAACAGAATTCAGGTCAGGAGGGAAGCTAAACAAAAGTCAGTTAGACTCCTTAAGCTAACAGTGTGGAGTGGTTAGTCTATTCTCTTTTTTCAGCGTATTGCATGATCTGTCTCTTTTTTTCGGACCTGCACTCCTCCTATTTGGCATAGGTGATTTTAATTAGCAGGAGACTGCAAAGAGGGTTCAGCCTATTTTTGCTCTTGTTTGAGAGCTTGAGGAAGGTGAGTCACTATGCTCCTTTCATTCTGTGTTGGTGCTGTGTGGCGGCCATTGTTGCTGGGGCTTTGTGCTGGTGGGGCGGTGCAGTCTGGAGTCATGGGGTGCTGTGAGGCGCCAGGCCGCTTGTCCTGCTGGTGCATTGTCACTGCGGCGGTGGTTATCGCACGACTCCGCTCCTTTAAGGCAATATAAGTTAGAACCCACTGAGAGGTTCGCAGTAGGCTTCATACAATCTGATCAGACTGTTAAACTAAGAATCCCTTGTTCAGTTATACATATTTTTGCTGAGAGGCATTAGATCAACATATGATTTTTGGAGGTGCTGTCCATTCTCTTTTTTCAGCATAAATATTATAGTTACACTAGCCCTTTGCAGATCAAATGGTTTTATCACTCCAGAAAGGTACAATGAATGCAGATGAACATCAGCAAAAGTTCAAGAATATTTTACTTACCAGGTGGCAACAAGATAGATGGCTACAGTTCAGGGGTGGGCAATTAATTTTCCCGAGGGGCCACATGAGAGACCGTGACTGTTGTGGAGGGCCGAAACAATAGGCTGCAATTAATTCTGCTCAATAATAATATAAATATATTAATTATAATATATTATTAATAATTATATTAATATTAATTGTACCAATCCCCCTATATACTGTTTGAACCCGAATACAGCCCCTTCCATATATCGTATGAGCCCCCTCACAGCCCCTTATATACCATAGGAGCCCCCACACAGAATACCTATATACAGCATGAGCCCCACGCAGCCTCCCTATATACAGTATGAGCCCCACATTGCCTCCCCATATACAGCATGAGCCCCACACAGCCTCCCTATATACAGCAAGAGCCCCACACAGCCTCCCTATATACAGCAAGAGCCCCACACAACCTCCCCATATACAGAATGAGCCCCACACAGCCTCCCCATATACAGAATGAGCCCCACACAGCCTCCCTATATACTGCATGAGCTCCACACAGCCTCCCCATGTCCAGAATAAGAGTCCTGTAGCCTCTCCATATCCAACATGAGCCCCATAGCCTCCCTATGTCCTTCATGGCAGCCCCACAGCCTCCCCATGTCCAGCATGAGAGCCCCACAGCCTCCCCATGTCCAGCATGAGACCCCCATAGCCTCCCCATGTCCAACATGAGAGCCCCATAGCCTTCCCATGTCCAGTCAAACATCACATACACATAAATATAAGAGAACACCAAATCTCGCTTCCCCCGGCTCTCTGCTTCTGCTCCAGTCTCCTCAGTACACAGCTGATGCGATGAAATGGAGTCAGCTGTTTCACACGCTGACACGAGGCCCCTCCTCCACCAATGCAGTCAGCACGGATGGAAAAGCGGACACAGAGGAGACAGCGAGCGGGTGGGTATTGGAGAGCACGGTGCGGCCTGTGGGCCACTGTTTCAGCCCTTCGGCTGACTCGGTCCGCAGGCCAGACTGGAACAGCCAGAGGGCTGGATGTGGCCCGTGGGCCGCACTTTGTCCAGGTCTGCTACAGTTCATTATTTCAAAGACAACAGATTTAAAAAGAGGTCAACAATTGGTACACAGGAATGACCACCACTGTCAACACCTAAAGAGGTTGTACAATGAACAAAGTAAATTTTAATTAATAGAACTTGAAATAATAAGTTACACAATTGGATGTGTAAATAAAAAAATGTTCCTGTGCTAGGATAATCTTATAAATGTGTCCCTGCTATGTTCTGTGTAATGGCTGTGCCTGACCATACAGAGCTGCTCCAGTTCATGGTCTGCTCATACCACTTATCCTGGCTCGGGTGGAAGTACAAGTCATTTATGATAAGAGAGTATACAGATGACAGAAAAGAGGCTTGCAGCTGCTGTTTCCTGAGGTAACACATTTTGCTGTCTGTTTTATCACGAGAGCAAGTGTTTCTGAAACATCTCCAGCCTTCTGATTTCATCACAAATCTAGTAATTTATGTAAGAGCTCAACGGCCACCGAACCTCCTACATCACCGGACTTACAGGACTGACGTCATGACAGAAACACTCCCTCCTGTGATATAACAGACAGGAAAATGTGTTACCTCAGAAAACAGCAGCTGGAAGCTCCTGTTGTGCGGTCTGTATACTCTCTTATCATAAATGACTTATCTTCCTTGCCTGGCCAGGAGCTGTTGTATGTGCCGATCATGAGCTGGAAAAGCTCTGCATATTCAGACCTTGCACAGTACATAGCAGGGGCACGTTCAGGGACAGACTGGGACTGAAATTCTGCCCTGGCATTTTAAAGCACACAGGCTCATGCTGTCCTTGCTCCTGAACCCCAGATGTGTATATATATTACTAATATTACCCTGGTTTATTTCTAATAAGGCCACTGCCCCTCTATCAGTGTTTGGTCAGTATTTTTTCTCAGAAGTGGGAACCAAAAGCAGGACTGGGTGATAGGCTGTGGGCCCACGATGCGTTTTTTAAGCGTTTCCGCAGCGGCAAAAACGCTGCAGAAATGCTTAAAAAACGCATGGTAGAAGGCCTGCCATGTCCCCCAATGATAATCCGCCAGTGCTGTGCACATGCTGCGGAAATTTCCTCTGCGGGTTATCATTGCGGAAAAAAACGCAGCACTACCAATTATTTTGTGGAAGTGCTGCTTTTTCGCCGCCATTGACTTGCATTGAATCGCTTGGATTCCGCATCACTGGATCTGTAGATGTGGAATCCAAGCGTTTCAATGTGCAGATGGTACCCGGGTGTGGAGGACAGGAGACTCTCCTCCAGACCCGGGTACCATAGAACCTGTAAAAAAAAGAATAAAATAAAAAATAAATATCATATTTACCTTCTGACGGCCCCCGCTTCGCTTGTCCTCCCTTGCCGGTAGCTCGTGGTGGACTGAAGGACCTGCTTTGACATCATAGTCATGTGTTCACTTCAGTGTAGTGTACCGCGAGCTGCCGGCAAGCCAGGATGGAGCGAATAAAGACTGGAGGGGCCATCAGAAGGTAAGTATAAATTTATTTTTTTATTTTTTACCATTCTTTCGGTCACACTATACAAATCCATGCTGTTTGCATGGATTTATACAGTGTGACCAAGTTGTCAAGCACTTTCCAAGTGATGCTAAAATCGCATGGAAAGCGCTTGTCAACCCGCATGCGGAAATGCATGTGAAAAACGCTTCACTTCCGCTTGTCCCTGGCAGGAAAAACGCATGTAAAATCCCCATGCATTTTTTCTGGCAGGGAGATGCAGAAACGCTCAGGAAAAAATCCTGAGCATTTCTGCATCGTGGGCGCATAGCCATAAATGCAGAATTGGTGACTTGTTTCTATTATACCTTTTCTCTGATTGTTCCCCACCTGGTTTTGGCTCCCACTCCTGAGAAAAAATACTGACCGAATACTGACCAAATACAGAGAGTGGGGCCGTGGCCTAATACCAATAATACCGCTGTATAAAATTGAATAATAATAACAACAATAACGCAATAATAATATTGCAATATAACAGACAAATACCGACAAACCAAACCAAATATTACCAGCATATACAGTAGTAATAATACCACCATACTGATCGTTAAAGGAGGTGTCAGGCTTGGGGTTAAAGTCTATGTGACTTCAGACCCCTGCGCACTATCAGGATTCTAAGGTGACGGTGTTGGAAGCGGCCGTCATGTGACCACATTCCGACTAAACGTACTCTGCTTTGCTAAATTCACTTTTTTGAGCATGTCTAGTCAGCACATTCAACTCGCATACTTGTGGCCATATGACCGGCCACTCCCAGCACCAGAGACTCCTCACAGCACGCGGTGCACACACTGTGAGGATTCAGAAGTCGACCGTCACACAGTCTCACAGAGTGACTACAGACTTTAACATTAAACCTGGACAACCAGTCCCCTTAACCAAAACAACTGTACTAGGACTGATATCACCACCATGCAGTGACTGTATATTGGTAATATCAGGTATACACCAGTAGTCTGCAGACCATACTGTATATGTGTGTACTGTTCAGGTTCTCACCAGTGACGCTCTCGCTGATTGGTGTCATTCATTTTCTTTTTTCCTTTGCATTCGGTCCATACCACCATGACCTCCTCTTCTGTCTATAATTTGTCCCTGTAAAATATAACACATAGACATGCTGTCTCTGTCTACTGCTTTTCCAAGAACCTACTCACATTTTACCACCTCTACAAAAAACACAACTTGTGCTGCCTTATAATAATCCCCCTGTGCTTCCTTGATACACGGCACCATATAGTAATAATGTCCCCTTGTTATTCTAGTCACTACTCATGGACAAGCCGAGAGGCTGGTTAATCAAAAGATCCGAGGTCAGAAGCCAGGAGGGTACATCAAAGACAGAGGTCATGCTCCAGGGGTCAAAAGCCAAGAAGGTATATCATAGACAGAGAATGAGACAAAAGAATAGTCAGGTCACGGTCCAGGGGTCAAAATCCAGGAAGACAGCGGATCAAGCAAAAGGTTAAAGCAAATGGATGGTCAGAACGAGGTTCAAGGTCAGGCAGCAGTAGATCAGAGCACAGAGCAATAAGGCAAACATAAACCAGTGAACAAGAAGCTACAATTGGCACTAGTCTGAGGCCGAGAGCTGACTAAATAGCCAGGTAATTATCTGAACAGGAGACACATGGATGAAACTCAAGCAATGCCCTAACTCCGATTGGATGGCTAAACTGTCAATCAAGACACTGACAGCTCAGCATACCCCAGCATCCGATTGGGCAGCTGAGCTGTCCATCAAATACTGACAGCTCAGCATGCCCTCGCTCTAGATTGAACCAGGGCTGTGGAGTCGGTAAGCCAAACCTCCGACTTCGACTCCTCAATTTCCATGTCACCGACTCCACGACTCCGACTCCCTCATACATGGCTCATGCTTAAGTGATAAATTTACTGTAGCACAGATTAATCTCAGCTAAAAGTCTAGACCCTTAGATCAGGAATAGGACATTTCAATTCTTTCCCAAATGCTTATGAAAAAATAATCCCCATAAATTGCATTGAACTAGTGTACCCAATTTATTATATATTTTAGGAGGTGAAGTCGGTCCATTTTATGCCGGCTCCGACTCCACGACTCTGACTCTGACTCCACGACTCTGACTCCACAGCCCTGGATTGAACGGCAGACAATTAATTCACTGCACCCAGAAATACAGAAAGGTGGAATTGTGACACCCTTGTGGTACCTTATAATAATTCCTCTGTGCCTCCTTTAATAATACTCCCCTTGACTCATTATAATAACCTAGCACCGCTTTAGAATAATATAAACACCCCCTGTGCTTTCTTATAATAATGCCTCTTTGCTTCCCTATAATGATAACGACTCCCCATTGGGCCTCCTTAATGTGACGCTAGTCACTAATTCAGATAGTCAAACGTTCCGGGGTCAATACCAAGAGAGCATGTAGATACCAAGGGAAAAGACAGAGGCGTAGTCAGGTCACAGTCCAGGGTCAATACCAAGAAAACACGTAGATACCAAGGGAAAAGACAGAGGCGTAAGTCAGGTCACAGTCCAGGGTCAGGCAGCAGAGGATCAGAACACAGAACACAAGGCACCGAGAAACAAACCTCACACCAGCTGAACGTATGTCTGGCAGAGGTCTGGGAGAAGCAGCCCTGTTAAGTAGCCTGGCAGTCACCTGGAATGATGAACACCTGGAAATAATCAGTGTCTCCCAATCCCAGATTGGACAGCTGAGCTGTCAATCAACACCCTGACAGCGCCAGCATGTCCCTGTACCAGATTGGACGGCTGAGCTGTTAGTAACTGCATCCCAGACACACTGAGCGGTGGAAACGTGACACTTATAATAATGACCCTCAGTGCCTCTTTATTGTAATAAGGCTCCTGAGCAGGGGTGTACATAGAAATATCAGACCCCATAGAAAAAGTCCTATCACGTCACGGTCAAAAAAGGGCATATCTCCCAACTTTTTAAGAAACTGAGAAAGACATATATTGCAGCACTTATATTTATTTTCCCTCTATTAAAGCCCCTAAGTGATCTCACCCACTATGATACCTCTTTCATGACCCCTGTAAAGTATTATGCCCCCCACACAAACCCTATATAAAGTATGATGCCCAACAGCACCCAATGCATTAAATGGTCACCACAGCCCCCCATATATTATGCTATTCACTACAGTATGAGGTGCAACACAGACCCATATATAAGGTATGATGTCCCCCATAAACACCCCATTAAGTTTAATGTCCCTCTTAATCACCCCATACAGTATGAAGGTCACTACAGCCCCCCACATAGCATAATGTACCAAATAGACCTCCACACAGTATAATGTCCACCACAGCCCCCATACACTATGAAGATCCGCCGCAGACCCCTATATAGTATGATGGTCCCCCCAACAGCCCACATACAGTATGATGGTCCTCCCCAAGAGCCCCCTATATAATATAATGGTCCCCCAATGGCCACCCATATAGTATGATGGTCCCCCAAACAGCACCCTATATAGTATGGTGGTCCAACCCACAGTCCCCCATATAGTTCGATAGTCCCCCAAAAGGACCCTATGTAGTTTGGTGGTCCCCCCAATCACCCCCCTATATAGTATGATGTCACCCCAAACAGCCTCCATATAGTATTACGGTCCCCAAATCAACCCCTATATAGTATTATGGTCTCTTCAACAGCCCCTATATAGTATGATGGTCCCCCACAACCCCCAAAAATACAAAAATTCTTATACTCTTCAGTCCGGTCTCTCAGTGAACACTGGTGGTGCGTTGTAGTGACATGATCGCACAGCAGACATCACCTGCATGTGGCGGCCTCCAGCAGACCCCCAGCACAAGGTATGCCCGCGACCTGCCTGAGTAAGTGACAGAGCCTGCAGCTCTGTGCTCCGTCACAATTTTTAATAGATGCTATTAAAAGCACAGCAGAAAATGCGGCCCATGGCCGAACCGGCCCATCTGGCATTCACCAGAGCTGCCAGATGGCCAGTTTGGCCCTGGGCACATTTATAAGATTGTCTTAACACAGAAACATTTTTTAACACACCTAATTGTGAAGCTTATTATTAGTATTATTACAAGAACTATTGATTATAAATAATGTACTTCGTGGGACATCACCTTTAACCCCTTAAGGACCGAGCCACTTTGCAGGTTAATGACCGGGCCAATTTTTTCATTTCTGACCACTGTCACTTTATGAGGTAATACCTCTGGAACGCTTCAACAGATCCCCCTGATTCTGAAATTGATTTTTCGTGACTTATTGTACTTCATGATAGTGGTAAAAATTATTTGATATGACTTGCGTTTATTTGTAAAATAAACAGAAATTTGCAATTTTCAAACTTTGAATTGTTATGTACTGAAATCAGAGAGATATGTCGCACAAAATAGTTAATAAATAACATTTCCCACATGTCTAGTTTACATCAGCACAATTTTGGAACCACATTTTTTTTTTGTTAGGGAGCTATAAGGGTTAAAAGTTGACCAGCGATTTCTCATTTTTCCAACAAAATTTACAAAACCATTTTTTTTAGGGACCACATCACATTTGAAGTGAATTTAAGGTGTCTATATGACAGAAAATACCCAAAAGTGACACCATTCTAAAAACTGTACCCCTTAGGGACCTCAAAACCACATTCAAGAAGTTTATTAATCCTTCAGGTGCTTCCCAGGAACTGAAGCAATAAGGAAGAAAAAAATGAACATTTAACTTTTTTTCACAAAATATTAAATTGAAGCCAAATTTTTTTTATTTTCACAAGGGTAACAGATAAAAATGGACGCAAAATGTATTGTGCAATTTCTCCTGAGCATGATGATACCAAATATGTGGCATAAAACTACTGCTTAGGCGCATGGCAGGGTTTGGAAGTGAAGGAGCGCCATTTGACTTTTTGAATTCAAAATTTGCTGGAATAATCAGCGAACGCCATGTTGCGTTTGGAGAGCCCCTGATGTGCCTAAACAATGGAAACCCCCCACAAGTGACCCCATTTTGGAAACTAGACCCCTCAATGAACTCTAGATGTGTGATGAGCACTTTGAACCCAGGTGCTTCACAGAAGTTTCTAACATAAAAACGTGAAAAAAAAACAAAAACGCAAAAATGTTATTTTAGCCCCCAATTTTTTATTTTCACAAGGGTAACAGGAGAAAATGGGCCCCAAAAGTTGTTGTGAAATTTCTCCTGAGTGCGCTGATACCCTATATGTGGCAGAAAACCACTGTTTGGGCGCACAGCAGGGATCGGAAGGGAAGGAGCGCCATTTTAGTTTTTAAATTCAAAATTTGCTGGAATAATCATTCGAATGCCATGTTGCACTTAGAGAGCCCCTGATGTGCCTAAACAGCGGAAACCCCCCACAAGTGAGCCCATTTTGGAAACTAGACCCCTCAATAAACTTATCTAGATATGTGGTGAGCACTTTGAACCCCCAGGTGCTTCACAGAAGTTTATAACGTAGAGTCGTGAAAATAAAAAAAAATCACAAACATTTTCTTTTAGCCCCAAATTTTTTATTTTCACAAGGGTAACAGGAGAAAATTGAGTTTGACCTCTCATTTTGTTGTGCAATTTCTCCTGAGCACGCCAATACCCTACATGTAATTGGCAACTACTTTTGAGGCACAGTGCAAAGGTCAGAAAGGAAGGAGCACCATATTATAGTACAGATTTTACTGTTATGGTTTGAGGGTGCCATGACCCACTAGGTGATCCCCTGAGGTGCCGTAACAGCAGATTCCCCCATAAATGACCCCATTTTACAAGCTACACCTCTCAATGAACTCATCTAGGGGTGTAGTGATCATACTGACACCAAGGGTGTGTCACAGAATTTTATTCCATTGGACAGTGAAGAATTAATAATTACATTTTTACCACAAAAATTTTGTTTTAGCCCCAGATTTGACATTTTCACACTGGGATAATGGATAAAAATGGCACCAAAATTTGTCCCATAATTTCTGCTGAATGTGGCAATACCTCATATGTGGCTGTACAGTACGGCTTGGCCGCACGGCAACACTTGGGAGAGACGGAGCGCTATTTGCCTCCTGGAGGGCAGATTTTACTAGAATAGTTTGCGTACCCCATATACAGAGCCCCTAAATGCTAGAAGAGCAGAATCCCCCCTCAAGTGACCCCATTTTGGAAATAATACCCCTGCCAAACATGTGGACACTAAATGTGGTTTGGACACACTGCAGTGCTCAGAAGGGAGGGGGATTTGGATTTGGGAGCGCAGAATTTGCTGAATTTCTTTTGGGGGGCGAGGAACCATTTAGCTTTTCCAGAGCCTTTGTACTACCTGTAACGTGGAAGCCCCCTATATTTCCATTTACATATGACAGACCTGAGTGGGGGCTTTTATGTGAAGCTTTTATTGGGAACATTTTACATAACATTTGGGATCACATATATCCAGTGCTCTCCTCTGAGCACTTACTTTGGGGTTTCCATCTAAATCTCCAAATGACGTGATTCAGATGAAACCCCGGAGGGATCCATTCCCTATAATGAGATGAGGCAGCAGAGTTACTCCGGACTCCGTCTGGCCTCTGTTCAGCGTTATCCTTCTTTTCAGAGGTGTACAAAACTGTGGCTGTCCGCGCTTTTATTTAAGGCTAAAAAGATGGACACCGCCGTATCATAGGTCAGATGGTGTCCACAGTGCCTCCATCTGTCTCACTACAGGGAATCTTCCGCCGGGGGTTCCGTCTGAATCACGTATTTCAGAGATTTACACGGAAACCCCGGTACAAGCGCTCAGCGCAGAGCGCAGGATACATGTGAGCAGAGCCTTACCGCGAACTTTGGGAGACAGAATAAACAAATCTGCAGCAGGTGAAGAATTGGTTTTATTTATTTATTACGCCATTCCTCGTGCAGTATAAAAGTGATTAGGCGACTTTATTCTTCAGATCGGTACGATTACAGCGATGCCAGATTCATATCGGGTTTTTATGACTGACAGCTGTTACACACTAAAAGACGCTTTCTTTTGCAAAAACTAATGTTTGCATCGCCATATTTAGAGAGCTATAATAATTTTTCCATATTTTGGCCAACAGAGTCATGTGACAGCTTGTTTTTTTTGTGGGACGAGTTGAAGTTTTTATTGGTACCATTTTCGGGCAAATTACATTTTTTAATCACTTTCTATTCTGATTTTTGGGAGGCAGAATGAACAAAAAACAGCAATTCAGGATTTTTTTGTGGTTGTTACTTGTGTGGTAAAATTGATAAGGCAGCTTTACTCTTTGGGTCAGTACGCTTACAGCGGTACCACATTTATGTAATTTTTTTATGTTTTTGCACTTTTACATAAAACTTTTCTAGAACAAATAATCATCTTTGCATCGCATTATTCTGAGCGCTGTAACTTTTTCATTTTGCGGCTGATGGAGCTGTATGGCGGCTTGATTTTTGTGGGACAAGATGACGTTTTCAGTGGTACCATTTTGTGTACTTTTTTGTTTATTTTTATTTTTTTTAACCTATAAATCTGTATTTATTAGTGTAATATTTTTTATTTTTTTTTTATTTTTTTTTTAGATTTTTACAATTATTATTATTTTTTTTTTACTTTTTTACTTAGTCCCACTATGGGACTTTCACTTTTTCACTTTTTTCATAGGTATAATATATTGCAATGCACTAGCGAACATGCTCGACACTGCTCGGTACTCGCCCGAGCATCACGCTACTCGGGATGTTCGGCGAGCACCAAGCATTTCCAGGTTACTCGGGTGGGGGCTCGGGTCTCCGCCCTGCATGTTTGGCGCTCTTTACAGAGCCAATGAACATGCAGGGATTGCCAGCCAGTCACTGATTGGCTGGCCGCACAGCATCACCTCGAGTATTTAAAACCGGGCGCCGCCATCTTGGACACAGACGGCTGGGATCAGACAGTGTAGGGACAGTGCTGCTGATTTAGGGAGAGATATAAACTGCAAAATAGTTAGTGTAGGGTCTGTAAAGGCTGCCAGATCAAACAAACAGTCCTTCTCAGGACTAATATCCATCCCCGATATCAGGCATGCAGGCAGGCAGGCTGTATAGGAGACGCAGTGGTTATACCAGCAAACGCTGCATTACTGTCCTGTGTGCTACTGTTGCTGAAATTGCTGGACTTAGCTCCAGGTCTCGGGGGCCAGGAAAAATCCTTTTTTTCCCATCTAAATCCTCTTTTTTTTTTCTCCTTCACACTGTACAAATACCCATCTTATTAACCTTTTGGTGTCCCGCCCCCCCCCCCCCCCAAAAAAAAAAAGTGTGTCTGTGAAAGTTCAGGCACAAATATATTTTTTTAAAAGAGTCTGGTGTAGGCCAGAGAAATAGAAGTGTGGTTTTGCAGTTCCATGGTTCAAACCTCTGTATTATCCACTTTTGGGCCATTTTTACCTAAAAAAAACCCAGTTTGAGTGTGTCGCTCACTGTTCAGCGGCAAATATATCTATTTAAAAAAGTCTGGTATACACCAGTAAATTATAACTGTGGTTTTGCCATTCCACGGTAAAAAATCTCTATTATCCAGCTTTTGGTATTTTTTCTGTAAAGAAAAACAGTAATAGTGTCTCCTGATTGTTCAGACACCAATATATCTGTTTAAAAGAGTCTGGTATACACCAGTAAATTATTAAATTATAACTGTGGTTTTGCCTTTCCACGGTAAAAAATCTCTATTATCCTGCTTTTGGCATTTTTTGCCGTAAATTTTTTTTTTAATAGTGTCTCCCTGATTGTTCAGACACAAATATATTTGTTGAAAATAGTCTGGTGTAGGCCAGAGAAATAGAAGTGTGGTTTTGTAGTTCCACGGTTCAAACCTCTGTATTATCCACTTTTGGGCCCTTTTTACCTAAAAAAAAAAACAGTTTGAGTGTGTCGCTCACTGTTCAGCCGCAAACATATCTATTTAAAATTGTCTGGTATACCCCAGTAAACAATAACTGTGGTTTTGCCATTCCACGGTAAAAAATCTCTATTATTCAGCTTTTGGTATTTTTTCCGTAAAGACAAACAGTAATAGTTTCTCCCTGATTGTTCAGATTGTTTAAAAGAGTCGGGTGTAGGCCAGAGAAATAGAACTGTGGTTTTCCTCTTCCACGGTTCTAATCTTCTTTTTATTACCCTTTTTCCATTGATAGTGCGAGTGTAAGCTATTTTACTTCCTTTACAATGGGCAAGGCGCGTCGCAAGGGATGTGGAACTGGACATTCTGGTGATGGTGCGTGCAGAGGACGGGGCCGTGGCCAAGGTGAAAATGTGCCACAACCAACAGCCACATCTTCTCGCTCCCACTTCTTGACCGAATTACTAGGGAAGCACAGAACAACACCAGTATTGCGAACTGATCAGTGTGAACAGGTTATTAATTGGATAGCAGATAATACTTCCAGTTACCTGGGCACCACCACCTCCGGTCTGTCTTCCACACAGACAAATCTTAGTAACCCTGAGTCTCGACCGCATACTCCTCCTCACCCTGATGCTCCTTCCTCCCACCATGCCGTGTGTCGTCAGACAGCAAGTGATCCCACACTTGGACACTCTGAAGAGCTGTTCACTGGTCCATTTCCAGATTTGTGCCCCTCGCCTGCTCCACTTGAAGTGGTGGAAGAGGAGATCCCATGTAGCGATGCCCAAATATTTGAACAGCCACGGCCACAGGAAGTCGACGCTGGCAATTTGTCACAAGAGGTGGACGATGACGAGACACAATTGCCAGGAAGTGAGGAGGAGGATCGTGATGCGCAAGTGGAAGAGGAGGAGGTGGTGGATGATCTAGTAACTGACCCAACGTGGCAGGAGGACATGCAGAGCGAGGCCAGCAGCACACAGGGGGAGGGAGGCAGAATACCCCAACAGGCAGGAAGAAGCAGTATGGTAGCCGCACACAGAAGGCAGGCAACAGTTCCCCGTAACACCAACATGAGGGACGTTGCCAGTACAACCTGTAGGTCTTCCAGAGTCTGGATTTTTTTTAAAGACTGCTGATAACCCCAAAAAGGCCATTTGTACCACCTGCCATGCCAGCATCAGCAGGGGTGACAAAACTACCAGCCTGACCACGACCAGCATGATCAGGCACATGGCAGCAAAGCACCCAACTTTGTGAGGCGAACCCCAGGGTCCACGACCAGTGTCAGCGGGTGCCACCACTGCTTCTTCCACTGTTGTGCGTGCAATAGAACCGCCTGTTGTGTGTGCAAGGTAATCCCCTGTCCATGCTGCATGCAAAGATGCCCCCTCCTCTCAGTCTTCACTTGTTATGGCAGTTTCTCAAGAAACAGCATCAATGTCCACGTCCACGTCCCACCGCAGCATTCAATTGTCTATATCCCAGACCTTTGAACGAAAGCGGAAATTCGCAGCCAACGCCCCACAGGCCACAGTCCTAGATTCGCACATTTCACGACTGCTTGCGTTGGAAATGCTGCCTTTTAGGCTGGTGGAGACGGAATCCTTCCGCAACCTTATGGCGGTGGCCGTCCCTCGGTACTGGGTCCCCAGCCGACACTATTTTGCCCGGTGTGCCATCCCCGCACTACACAAGCACGTGTCCCAAAACATCTGCCGTGCCCTCAACAATACAGTTACTGGGAGAGTCCACCTGACAACGGACACGTGGACAAGTGCTTGTGGCCAGGGACGGTACATCTCCCCGACGGCACACTGGGTAAACATAGTGGAAGCCAGGACCCAGTCGGACCTTGGGACGGAACACATCCTCCCCACACCGAGGATTACGGGTCCTATGTCAGTCAGAGTTGCCCCCACAGTGTACAGCTCCTGCGCATCATCCTCCTCCTCCTCCTCATGTTCAGCCTCCATCTCAGATATCACCACATCAGTTACAAGCTGCAAGCACTGCAGTACTGCCTCCGCCAAGCGGCAACAGGCTGTGCTGAAACTCATAAGCTTAGGTGAGAAACCTCACACTGCTTGTGAGTTGTGGACAGTTGTGAAAGAGCAGGCAGATCTGTGGCTGAGACCGCTGAATCTACATCCAGGCATGGTCGTGTGTGACAATGGCCGTAACCTGGTGGCGGCTCTGAGGCGAGGTGAGATCACACACGTACCATGCCTGGCTCATGTGCTTAACCTCGTGGTTCAGGGTTTCTTAAATCGTACCCAGAGTTGCCAGATCTGCTCGTCAAAGTACGCCGCCTGTCAGCTCATTTTCGCAAGTCGGCTACAGCTTCCGCCGCCCTTGCTGTGTTGCAACAGCGTTTGCAGCTTCCGTCACACCGACTGGTGTGTGATGTCCCCACACGTTGGAACTCTACCCTCCACATGTTGCAAAGGATTTGTGAGCAGAAGAGAGCAGTTGTGGAGTTCCAGCTGCAACAAGGCCGTCGATATTCAGGTCAGACTACACACATAAGACCTCAGGAGTGGACCTGGATGTCTGACATATGTATCATCCTGACAAACTTTGAGGAGTCCACCAAGATGGTGAGTGGCGATGATGCCATCATTAGCGTCAGCATTCCACTTGTCTCTCTTTTGCAACGCTCTCTGCAGAGAATTAAAGAGGAGGCATTACAGCCAGAGTATGATGAGATGGATCAAGAAGCCGTAGTGGTCGATTACACACGGCCCAGCCTCATCTCATCCCAACGTGCATTGGGGGACAATGAGGGAGAGGAGGAGGAGGAGGAGGAAGAACAGGAGCTTGTATCATGCGCTGTAGACGGTAGTACCTGTACAACTGTCATACCATCGGTTCAGCGTGGGTGGCCTGAGGACAGGGGGGAGGAGGAGGAGGAGGAGAGCATGGTCAGTCGTCATCTTGGTGAGGACACGGAAGTCTTGCCCGTTACCAGTCTGGCACGCATGGCTGACTATGTTACGCTGTCTTAACCACGACCCTTGCGTTGTCAAAATGTTGGGTGACAGTCATTACTCTGGTTGGTGACACTTTTAGACCCCCGCTACAAGGAGAACTTTCTCTCTCTTATTCCTGAGGTGGAGAGGTCTACAAAAATGGGGCAGTACCAGAAGACCTTTGCTGTAGAACTGTTAAAAAAATTCTCATCTGAACACGCTAGCGGCAGAGGTCACAGTTCATTGCCCAACCAAGGCGTACATGCGAGAGAGACGCAACTCCAATCCAGCAGAGGCAGGGGAACACTGTCAACGTTCTGGACAGTTTTCTCAGACCCTCCCTTCGGACAGACCCTGAGGCGCGGGGTACTCTCACAAGGAGTGGAAAGTTTCAAAAGATGGTGAGGGAGTCCCTTGCCGACCGTACCAGCGTCCTCCGTGATTCCTCTGTGCCTTTTAATTATTGGGTATCCAAGCTGGACACTTGGAATGAACTCGCTCTGTACGCCTTGGAGGTCCTGGCCTGCCCTGCCGCGAGCGTGTTATCGGAGCATGTTTTTAGTGCCACTGGGGGAATTATAACTGATAAGCGCACTCACCTGTCAACTGACAATGCTGACAAGCTGACCCTTATTAAAATGAACAAGGGCTGGATTGGGCCAGATTTCTCATCACCACCAAATGACAGCAGAGTAACATAAAGTCAAATCCACTGTGTTATTTCGGGAGGTGTATTCACACGCACCGCTTCACACCCACACATGGGTATATGCTTCCTCATTTCGGCTGTTTTATGTTCTTCTCCTTATCCTCAGCCTCCACCACCACTATGCCACCAGGGTGACCGTGGTCCGTGTTGCCATTATTGAAAGTTCCTCCGTCCTTATTTTTGTCAGCTTTTGCTTGGAAGGCATAAAGCAAAGACTGTGGGAGACCCACTCCCCAATAATGGGAATAATATTTTTAAAGATGCTGTACTGTATGGCTCTTGTAAGGGGCATTAAAACCGTCTTGTTAAGCTACTGCGACCTCCACCACTTTTCCAAGGGGCATTAAAACCGTCTTGTTAAGCTACTGCGACCTCCACGTCTCTTCCGAGGGGCATTAAAAGTGTCTTGTTAAGCTACTGGGACCTTCACGTCTCTTCCAAGGTGCATTTAAACCGTCTTGTTAAGCTACTGTGACCTCCACCACTTTTCCAATGGGCATTAAAACCGTCTTGTTAAGCTGCTGCGACCTCCACGTCTCTTCCGAGGTGCATTAAAACCATCTTGTTAAGCTACTGGGACCTCCACGTCTCCTCCGAGTGGCATTAAAAGCGTCTTGTTAAACCACTCTGAACTCCACAGCTCTTGCAAGGGGCATTGAAATGTTGTTTTTAATTAACTCTAACCTCCATGACTCTTCGAATGGGCATTGCATTTCCTCCTAATTTTTGGCAGCTTTTGCTTGGAAGGCATAAGCAAAGACTATGGGAGACCCACTCCCCAATAATGGGAATAATGTTTGTAATATGCTGTACTGCATAGCTCTTGTAAGGGACATTGCAAGTTCCTCCGTCCTAATTTTTGGCAGCTTTTGCTTGGAAGGCATAAGCAAAGACTATGGGAGACCCACTCCCCAATAATGGGAATAATGTTTGTAATATGCTGTACTGCATGGCTCTTGTACGGGGCATTGCAAGTTCCTCCGTCCTAACTTTTGGCAGCTTTTGCTTGGAAGGCATAAGCAAAGACTATGGGAGACCCACTCCCCAATAATGGGAATAATGTTTTTAAGATGCTGTACTGTATGGCTCTTGTAAGGGGCATTAAAACCGTCTTGTTAAGCTACTGCGACCTCCACCACGTTTCCAAGGGGCATTCAAACCGTCTTGTTAAGCTACTGCGACCTCCACGTCTCTTCCGAGGGGCATTAAAACCGTCTTGTTAAGCTACTGTGACCTCCACCACTTTTCCAATGGGCATTCAAACCGTCTTGTTAAGCTACGGTGTCCTCCACCACTTTTCCAAGGGGTATTAAAACCGTCTTGTTAAGCTACTGGGACCTCCACAACTCTTCCAACAGGCATTGCATTTCCTCCTAATTTTAGTCAGCTTTTTCTTTTCAATGCATAGGCGAACACTAAGGGAGACCCACTCCCCAATAATGGGTAGAAGGTTTTTAGTACGCTGCAATCCTCGTCTGTTTCAAGGGGCATTGCAGTTCCTCATAATTTTTGGAAACCCTTCCATTCACTGCTTAGGCAAAACAGTGTACAGGAGACCCAGTTGCTATAAATGGAAAAAATGGTTTAGTTAAGGCCCTCTGACCTCCATGTCACTTCCAAGGGGCATTGGAGTGCCTCGAAATTTTTGGTAGGCATTGCACTCACTGTATGCCATATAACTGTGTAGCCAAACCACTCCTTTTGGTACAGAAACATATCCTACAAGACATGTGTGGTTGACTGGCCTGATATTGATGTGAATGGTCCCTGTTACTTCTGCTATTTCTCCTTTGCCACCACCTCATCCATCATTCATCACCTGAAGCTTTGTTTTAACGGGAGTCATAGAACTGGGATAGTAGCAGGAAAACATCCAGCAATCCTCAGAGGAGGTAGGATATGCGCCAAAACGATGGCCACCTCAGGCCTAGCCGCTACTACATACATGCGCTTGCATTCCAAGGAACAGAAAACTAAGGAGATGGATGGCCTCATGATCATGAATAATTTACTCGTTGTGTAGGAGGCAGACCACTGCTGCTGTCTACCTTCTAAACTTTGTGTTGAAGCCTGATTGACCCAGTATCCGCAATGCTCTATGTCTGGAGGATGTGTTGCATCCCAGTGTCCAACTGTGTCCTGGCTTCCACAATATTAACCCAGTGTGAAGGCATCAGTGAGATGGACCATCCCTGGCCACATTCACTTGTCTACGTGTTTGTGGTTAGGCTGTCCTTCCCACTAAATGCACTGGGGAGGGCACAGGTAATGTTTGGTATGCGCGCTTGTGTATAAGGTGCACCGGGACAAATAGGGGATGCTGGGGACCAGTTACGGACACCCGGCCGCCCCCAGGCGGCTGGGGACCAAGCGTGGACACCCGGACGCCGGGCGGCTGGGGACTGAGTATGGATACCAGGCCGCCGACGCAGCCTTGACGTGGTGGCCAGATTCCGCCTCCACATGCCTAAAAGGCCCAATTTCAAGTGCAAGCAAGCAGTATGGTATTGCAGCCTGGGGGTGGGTGGGTGGCAGGCTGCATACTTGCGCTTGCATTGCAAGGAATGGGGGGAGGTACAATTGAACACTGCCCTGGGACAAGGACTTGAACGGGGATAGTTGCATGTCTGCAACGACAGGTGCAGGGCGGGAGGCATCTTCGCATGTGCCATGAACAGGTGGTCGGCGTGCACACACTACAGCGGAATAGGCTGTCCTTCCCACTAAATGCACTGGAGAGGGCACAGGTAATGTTTTGGTATGCGCGCTTGTGTATAAGGCGCATTGGGACAAATAGGGGTGGCTGGGGACCGAGTATGGACACCCGACCACCCCCACACGGCTGGGGACTGAATATGAATACCAGGCCGCCGACGCAGCCATTACATGGTGGCTGGCGTCTGCCTCCACAAGCCTAAAAGGCCTCATTTCAAGTGCAAGCAAGCTAGCAGTATGGTATTGCAACCTGGGGGTGGGTGGGTGGCAGGCTGCACACTTACGCTTGCATTCCAAGAAAACAAAGCAGATGCTAACTTCTATCATCATCATCATGCTCCTCACCTTGGCACTCTCAACTCCCCTGATGGAGAAGCCAGGGCCCAGCGGAGGAGTCTGGTTGTCTGGTGGACTCGTCCAATGCTGCCCTAAAGCAGACCAGGCTAAGAAAAGTGTGGCGAAGGTTACCGGGACAAATAGTGGCAGCTGTGTATTGAGTATGGAGACCTCGCTGCCGAAGCAGCCATGAGGTAGTGGCCAGCTTCGGCCTCCTCCAAACTAAATGGCCCCATTTCAAGTGAAAGCTAGCAGTATAGTATTGCAGCCTGCGGGTGGGTGGGTGGGTGGTTGGCTGCATATTTGCGCTTGCATTGCAAGGAATGAGGGAGGTACAATTGAACACTGCCCTGGGACAAGGAGTTGCACGGGGATAGATGCAAGTCTGCATCTTCTGATGCGGCAAGGATCACTTCTGATGGGCACACTTTTAGGCAGTGACCTGGGTGTCAGAGATCCTTCCAGGGGTCTTCCCCATGCTGTTCCCATGTCTTTTCAGCACTGTATGCATGTGTCACACAGCACATGGCCAGATAAGGTTGTAAAATGTTAAAATGACATTTCCCGGTGAATGCATTTGTCACGGTTGAAAGCAATACAAAAGTGCAAAAACACATAAAAAATGCTACTTGTGAACATATCCAATCAAATCAAGGAAGTATAAATGCACATTTTATAAAAAATTCGAAATTTTATTAAATTATTTAAAAGGATTTTTTAAAAAAACAACATAAAGGAGAGGTGAACCAATGAAGGTACCTACAGTAACAAGTGGCATATATAACAAATCATTATTCACATGGACATAAAAGTATCCCAAATATTGGATCCCATCAATAAACCTGATACAATAAAGTGACAAGTGCTAAAATGCAAAAAATGAATAAATATTCAAAATCATTCATCTAGTGAAAAGTAGAGAGGATTCTAAGGGGTTAAAGGGTGACCACCAAAATAGGAGAAAAATATATCCTTAAGTTGGGTTATGATATGTCCAAAGTGAAAATTTTTTTTAAACTTACTCCTAATGCCATGGAGATGTATATTAGCAGGTTATATAGGGCAAACACCAACAACATAATAGACAAGTGTCAATCTTATTGAATTGGGGTATGACCGCAAAAATGCAAAGACTCCATAAGGCACTAAAATGAACAAAAATGCAGAAAAAAAGCAATACAATTTTGTAACTGTAGGTAGAGACAACCCCAACGCGCGTTTTACGTTCCGTTTCTTCGGGGGGAGTAGTACATAGGGGCCAAATGTGTTCCCTTATATAGTGGTACACTTGTAGCACGTGTGGCTATGTCGGCGCTTCCGGAAGCTAGGGAAAAGCGAGGTTGCAGCGCTCCACGTCATCCGTCCCCACCCACCGGCCGACGCGTCAGCACAGAGGGAGGGGAGGGACGACGTCACTGGACGCGTCGCCCCAGCTACCAGCTTAGCCTGCGAAACGGAAGCGCACACCACACAGAGGACGACGTATGGAAGAGAAGGGGCGGCGCTCACTTAATGCTGGAGGAACAATAACCAGAGAGTGGTAGAAGGGGAGGTGTGACCGGACGCGTCGCCTTGGTAACCAATGCTGTCTGCAAGTTAGTAGAACGCCTCACACCACATAGTAACTCTGACAATAGGGGCAGAGGTATGTAAACTCGTGCTACGGAAACATCACTTAGATGAATATAAGGGACCCAGCTAAAAGGAAACACAATGGATTATGAGGATTGATTGTATTCGACCGAAAGGACTAAATGAGATTCTGAGTTTTACTTCCTTTTTGTAGTGCAATTTTGCTTTTTAAGTGTTTTTAACTGTTATGGTGGTTACATAGGTTCTATTTTATTACAGTTGTCTTAAACCTCGATGTTTCTTTTTTCCCTTTAGTTCACCTGGTAGTGCTGCCTATGAGAGTGATGTCATATCTACTTCCCTGTGAATTTTGGTTCGCACTACTTACCTGCAACTGATGGATATCTACCTAATAACGCGTCACAACATCCAACAACTTGGAGGGAATTCTTTATTCACATTGGGAGAAGACAGATGGACTGTGTCTACTGTGGTCTATCATCCTACCTTGGACTTTTCACCTGGTAGTGCTGCCTATGAGGGCGATGCCATATCTACTTCCCTGTGAATTTTGGTTCGCACTACTTACCTGCAACTGATGGATATCTACCCAATAACGCGTCACAACATTCAGTAATTTGGAGGGAATTCTTTATGCACATTGGGAGAAGACAGATGGACTGTGTCTACTGTGGTCTATCATCCTATTTTGGACTTATACGTATCTTCTTAATCCAAAGTGTTGCATAGGGGGGCGATGTTATATTTACTACTCTGGGAATTTAGGTGGTTGTACTACTACCTGCAACTGATGGACATCTACCCAACAATATGTTACAACATCTAACAATTTTCTATGTACATTGGGAAAAGACAGTGACTGTGGCCACTGGGGTCTATCTCTCTACCTTGCTCTTATATGCACCATATGTCCTAGGTGTATGATTGTGTATGACTTTTTTCCATCTGTTCTTCACTGTCTCTCCCTTGTCACTTATTCCTTGTCCTTCCCTATTACTTTATATTTATTCAATTTTATAATTATTTGGTGCACTATATACATATATACTTTTCTTGCACTTATCACATCTAATAAGGAATTAATTTATATAATTATATATATATAATAACAATATCTTTTTTATGCATCTTCTCGTCTCACTGCCTTTATTCACTCTTTCGGTCCTCTAAATATATAATTTTTACATTTGGATCCTCTTTGGTCACTATTGTCACTGATTTGTATTCATAATTTTCACTCAATATATTGGTGTAATTTCACCCCACTATTGCACGTGTATTTGTTTTTAATTTTATTCTGTGCACTTTTGGGTGGTAAGGTCGGTAATTGGTTTATATCTTGAGTGGCCTATATGTGTATGTATGTATGTGTGTATGTTTGTATGTATGCATGTGCGTGTGCATGTGTATATATATATATACAGTGCCTACAAGTAGTATTCAACCCCCTGCAGATTTAGCTGGTTGTAGATCAGCCTGGAAGTGGGAAATGCACTGCAGCAAATATTGTTTTTTTTTTTTTTTTTTTTTTTAAACGTTAAAAGTTAATTCAGAGTGTCATTTATTATTCAACCCCTCAAATCACAAGAATTCTGTTTGGTCCCCCTAAAGTATTAAGAAGTAGTTCAGGCACCAAGAATAATGAGCTTCACATGTGTGGATTAAAGATCTCTTTTGCCAGCCTTTTCTGACTATTTAAGACCCTCCCCAAACTTGTGAACAGCACTCAGACATGGTCAACATGGGAAAGACAAAGGAGCATTCCAAGGCCATCAGAGACAAGATCGTGGAGGGTCACAAGGCTGGCAAGGGGTACAAAACCCTTTCCAATGAGTTGGGCCTACCTGTCTCCACTGTTGGGAGCATCATCCGTAAGTGGAAGGCTTATGGAACTACTGTTAGCCTTCCACGGCCTGGACAGCCTTTGAAAGTGTCCTCCCGTGCCGAGGCCAGGCTTGTCCGAAGAGTCAAGGCTAACCCAAGGACAACAAGGAAGGAGCTCCGGGAAGATCTCATGGCAGTGGGGACATCGGTTTCAGTCAATACCATAAGTAACGTACTCCACCGCAATGGTCTCTGTTCCAGACGAGCCCGTAAGGTACCTTTACTTTCAAAGCGTCATGTCAAGGCTCGTCTACAGTTTGCTCATGATCACTTGGAGGACTCTGAGACAGACTGGTTCAAGGTTCTATGGTCTGATGAGACCAAGATCGAGATCTTTGGTGCCAACCACACACGTGACGTTTGGAGACTGGATGGCACTGCATACGACCCCAAGAATACCATCCCTACAGTCAAGCATGGTGGTGGCAGCATCATGCTGTGGGGCTGTTTCTCAGCCAAGGGGCCTGGCCATCTGGTCCGCATCCATGGGAAGATGGATAGCACGGCCTACCTGGAGATTTTGGCCAAGAACCTCCGCTCCTCCATCAAGGATCTTAAGATGGGTCATAATTTCATCTTCCAACAAGACAACGACCCAAAGCACACAGCCAAGAAAACCAAGGCCTGGTTCAAGAGGGAAAAAGTCAAGGTGTTGGAGTGGCCTAGTCAGTCTCCTGACCTTAACCCAATTGAAAACTTGTGGAAGGAGCTCAAGAATAAAGTCCACATGAGACACCCAAAGAACCTAGATAACTTGGAGAAGATCTGCATGGAGGAGTGGGCCAAGATAACTCCACAGACCTGTGCCGGCCTGATCAGGTCTTATAAAAGACGATTATTAGCTGTAATTGCAAACAAGGGTTATTCCACAAAATATTAAACATAGGGGTTGAATAATAATTGACCCACACTTTTATGTTTAAAATTTAATAAAATTCAACTGTGCAACATAACTTTTTGGTTTGTAAGATTTATACTTCTGTTCATAAATCCTACTCTCGTTTGCAGTTTGAAGGCTCTAACTTATTTGCATCTTATCAAACCAGCTAAATCTGCAGGGGGTTGAATACTACTTGTAGGCACTGTATATATATATATATATATATATATATATATATATATATATATATATATATATATATATGTATATATATATATATATATATGTGTGTGTATATGTACAGTGGTGGCCAAAAGTATTGGCACCCCTGCAATTCTGTCAGATAATACTCAGTTTCTTCCTGAAAATGATTGCAATCACAAATTCTTTGGTATTATTATCTTCATTTAATTTGCTTGCAAGGAAAAAACACAAAAGAAAATGAAGCAAAAATCAAATCATTGATCATTTCACACAAAACTCCAAAAATGGGCCAGACAAAAGTATTGGCACCCTCAGCCTAATACTTGGTTGCACAACCTTTAGCCAAAATAACTGCGAACAACCGCTTCCAGTAACCATCAATGAGTTTCTTACAATGCTCTGCTGGAATTGTAGACCATTCTTCTTTGGCAAACTGCTCCAGGTCCCTAATATTTGAAGGGTGCCTTCTCCAAACTGCAATTTTGAGATCTCTCCACAGGTGTTCTATGGGATTCAGGTCTGGACTCATTGCTGGCCACCTTAGAAGTCTCCAGTGCTTTCTCTCAAACCATTTTATAGTGCTTTTGGAAGTGTGTTTTGGGTCATTGTCCTGCTGGAAGACTCATGACCTCTGAGGGAGACCCAGCTTTCTCACACTGGGCCCTACATTATGCTGCAAAATTTGTTGGTAGTCTTCAGACTTCATAATGCCATGCACACGGTTAAGCAGTCCAGTGCCAGAGGCAGCAAAGCAACCCCAAAACATCAGGGAACCTCCACCACGTTTGACTGTAGGGACCGTGTTCTTTTCTTTGAATGCCTCTTTTTTTTTCCTGTACACTCTATGTTAATGCTTTTTCCCAAAAAGCTCTACTTTTGTCTCATCTGACCAGAGGACATTCTTCCAAAACGTTTTAGGCTTTCTCAGGTAAGTTTTGGCAAACTCCAGCCTGGCTTTTTTATGTTTCGGGGTAAGAAGTGGGGTCTTCCTGGGTATCCTACCATACAGTCCCTTTTCATTCAGACGCCGATGGATAGTACGGGTTGACACTGTTGCACCCTCAGACTGCAGGGCAGCTTGAACTTGTTTGGATGTTAGTCGAGGTTCTTTATCCACCATCCACACAATCTTGCGTTGAAATCTCTCGTCAATTTTTCTTTTCCGTCCACATCTAGGGAGGTTAGCCACAGTGCCATGGGCTTTAAACTTCTTGATGACACTGCGCACGGAAGACACAGGAACATTCAGGTCTTTGGAGATGGACTTGTAGCCTTGAGATTGCTCATGCTTCCTCACAATTTGGTTTCTCAAGTCCTCAGACAGTTCTTTGGTCTTCTTTCTTTTCTCCATGCTCAATGCGGTACACACAAGGACACAGGACAGAGGTTGAGTCAACTTTAATCCATGTTAACTGGCTGCAAGTGTGATTTAGTTATTGCCAACACCTGTTAGGTGCCACAGGTAAGTTACAGGTGCTGTTAATTACATGAATTAGAGTAGCATCACATGATTTTTCAAACAGTGCCAATACTTTTGTCCACCCCCTTTTTTAGGTTTGGTGTGGAATTATATCCAATTTGGCTTTAGGACAATTCTTTTTGTGTTTTTTCATTGAAGACAAATTAAATGAAGATAATAATACCAAAGAATTTGTGATTGCAATCATTTTCAGGAAGAAACTAAGTATTATCTGACAGAATTGCAGGGGTGCCAATACTTTTGGCCACCACTGTATATGTATATGTATATATATATATATATATATTTGTAGACGTTTTCATGTATGTATGTATGTATGTATGTGCGTACATACAGTATGTATAGATGTGCTATGTGTTTGTATATGCATGTGTGCTAGGTATATGTATGTGAGGTTATGTAGGTTTTTCTACATGTATGTGTATATACTGTTTGGCACTCCACGCGTTGTTTTCTTTTTGTGTAATGTCCTTAGGGACTTAGTTGCATATCCTGTGGACAATCTCCCTCCCTTATAATCCCTCCTTTTAGCTGGGTCCCTTATATTCATCTAAGTGATGTTTCCGTAGCACGAGTTTACATACCTCTGCCCCTATTGTCAGAGTTACTATGTGGTGTGAGGCGTTCTACTAACTTGCAGACAGCATTGGTTACCAAGGTGGCGTGTCCGGTCATACCTCCCCTTCTACCACTCTCTGGTTATTGTTCCTCCAGCATTAAGTAAGCGCCGCCCCTTCTCTTCCATACGTCGTCCTCTGTGTGGTGTGCGCTTCCGTTTCGCAGGCTGAGCTGGTTGCTGGGGCGACGCGTCCAGTAACGTCGTCCCTCCCCTCCCTCTGTGCTGACGCGTCGGCCGGTGGGTGGGGACGGATGACGTGGAGCGCTGCAGCCTCGGACTTCCGCTTTTCCCTAGCTTCCGGAAGCGCCGACATAGCCACACGTGCTACCAGTGTACCACTATATAAGGGAACACATTTGGCCCCTATGTACTACTCCCCCCGAAGAAGCGGAACGCGAAAAGCGCGTTGGGGTTGTCTCTACCTACAGTTACAAGGTTGTATTGCTTTTTTTCTGCATTTTTGTTCATTTTAGTGCCTTATGGAGTCTTTGCATTTTTGCGGTCATACCCCAATTCACCAAGATTGACACTTGTCTATTATGTTGTTGGTGTTTGCCCTATATAACCTGCTAATATACATCTCCATGGCATTAGGACTAAGATTAAAAAAATTTTTCACTTTGGACATATCATTATTAGTGTTGAGCGATACCTTCCGATATCAGGAAATATCGGATCGGATTGGATCGGGCCGATACCCAAAAAGTATCGGATATCGCCAATTCCGATACCGGAAACCGATGCAAGTCAATGGGACACAAATATCGGAATGAAAATAAACCCTTTCTTTCCTTGTAGGTTAATTCTACATGAAGGAAAACAACTAACAATAATGTAGAATGTATTGGGGGAGGTGGTTGCCCAAATCGATGGTAACAGTGCTCACAGTGAAACATGAAAAGCCGGCAATTCAGCAGCGGCATACACCGGTACCCGACAATTTAGAACAGAAAGAATAGAGCTTCACACATAGATTAGATAGATAGAAACATGTCAGTCACATATATATGAAGTACACTGACAGTGTTGCTTACTGTACTTGTCATTTAGTGTAAAGGATTTATATAAAAAAATATTAGTGTTTTCATGCACCGTCTCTTTAAAAAAGCCGACTGGCAATTCAGCAGCGGTACCCGACAATTTACAACAGAAATAATAGAGCATCACACATAGATTAGATAGATAGAAACAGGTCAGTCACATATATAATAAGTACAGTGATAGTGTTGGTTACTGTACTTGTCATTTAGTGTTAAAATAAAGGATTTTTTTAAAAAAAAATTGGCGTGGGGCTCCCCGTAATTTTAGTCTCTAGCAGAGGTTAAGCAGACAGCTGGGGCAGATGTTTGAAGCCTGGGAAGAGGGTAATACCCACGGAGCTTCCCAGGCTACAAATATCAGCCCCCAGCTGAATACCTAGCCTTTCCTAGCTATTAAAATGGGGGACCCCCCCAAAAAAATGACGTGGGGTCCCCCCTATTTTAATAGCTAGCAAAGGCTAGGCAGATAGCTAGGAGCTGATATTAATAGCCCAGGAAGGGTGCCATGAATATTGGCCCCCTCCCAGGCTAGAAACACCAGCCGTCAGCCGCCCCAGAAATGGCGCATCAATAGGATGTGCCAATTCTGGCACTTAGCCTCGCTCTTCCCACTGCCCTGTAGCGGTGGCAGGGGGTAATAGGGTTGGGGTTGATGTCAGCTTATAATGCCAGCTGACATCAAGCCCAGGTTAGTAATGGAGAGGCGTCTATAAGACACCCCCATTACTAACCCCATAGTCAAAGTTACAAAAAAACACAAACACCCATAATAAAGTCCTTTAATTGAAATAAACACACAATTCTTTATTGTTCTAAATTAAACCATACTTACCATCACGCCCATTCCAGCTGAAGCCAACGATCTCCTGCAATAAAAATAAAATAATAAACCAACATCATCCTTACCTTTCGATGGTTCCCAGGACAGCTCCAGCTCTGCTACATCGAGATGACAGGCTGGATCGCAGCAGAAAGCTGCCATCCAGCCTGTCATCCCGCAGACACTGAGAAGCGCAGGCATGCTTGCGCTCCTCAGTGTCTGGCTGTGACGGCATCCAGATGAGCCAAGTCTCTCACGCTCACCGCATGCGCAGGAGAATTCTCCCACGCTGTCAGTGACGTGCATGAGGTGAGCTGAGTTCATTGTCGGCTCATCTGGATGCCGTCACAGCCAGACACTGAGGAGCGCAAGCATGCCTGCGCTTCTCAGTGTCTGCGGGATGACAGGCTGGATGGCAGCTTTCTGCTGCGATACAGCCTGTCATGTGAATGTAGCAGAGCTGAAGCTGTCCTGGGAACCATGGAAAGGTAAGGATGATGTTGCTTTATTATTTTACTTTTATTGCAGGAGATCGTTGGCTTCAGCTGGAATGGGCGTGACAGTAAGTAGAGTTAAATTTAGAACAATAAAGAATTGTGTGTTTATTTCAATTAAAGGACTTTATTCTGGGTGTTGTGTTTTTTTTAAATACTTTACTAGAAATTCATGGCGGTCATGTCTAATATTGGCGTGACCCCATGAATTTCGGGCTTAGGGCCAGCGGATAATACAAAGTTGGCCCTAACCCCTTTATTACCCAGTGAGCCACTGCACCAGGGCCCTGGATGAGCTGAATACAGCGCCAGAAGATGGCGCTTCTATGAACGCAACATCTTCTGGGGTGGCTGCGGACTGCAGTTCGCAGCAGGGGGGGCCCACAAAGCTTGGGCCTCCCTGCGCTGTGGATTCCAGCCCCCAGCTGCCTAGTTGTACCTGGCTGGACACAAAAATAGGGCGAAGCCCCACGTAGTTTTTTTTTTAAACTTATTTCATGAAATTCATGAAATAATAAAAAAAAAGGGCTTCCCTATATTGTTGTGTCCGGCCAGGTACAAATAGGCAGCTAGGAGTTGGGGGCAGCCCGCTCCTGGATTCTGTACCTGGCTGGCATACAAAAATATGGCAAAGCCCACGTCAAAATTTTTGGGAAAAATTAATTAAAAAATAAATAATAATTTAGGGACTGCATCTTTATTAACCCCTCAAGTGTCATTTAGTGTTAAAATAAAGGATTTATTAAAAAAAAAAATTGGCGTGGGATCCCCCATAATTTTAGTCTCTAGCGGAGGTTAAGCAGACAGCTGGGGCCGATGTTTGAAGCCTGGGAAGGGGGTAATACCCACGGAGCTTCCCAGGCTACTAATATCAGCCCCCAGCTGAATACCTAGCCTTTACTAGCTATTAAAATGGGGGACCCAAAAAAAAATGACGTGGGGTCCCCCCTATTTTAATAGCTAGCAAAGGCTAGGCAGACAGCTGGGGGCTGATATTAATAGCCCAGGAAGGGTGCCATGAATATTGGCCCCCTGCCAGGCTAGAAACACCAGCCGTCAGCCGCTCCAGAAATGGCGCATCCATAGGATGCGCCAATTCAGGCACTTAGCCTCGCTCTTCCACGCTGCCCTGGTGCGGTGGCAGGTGGTAATAGGGTTGGGGTTCGTGTCAGCTCCTGCCACGCTATGACGTCACGGGTGCGCCGACCTGAAGGCAGACGGAGCTCCCAGCCCTCTGCCTGCCTCCTGAACGCTGCGATCGCGCTCGATCGCAGTGTTCAGAGGGTTAACAGCCAGGGGCGGCGCTGACACCGCTCCTGGCTGTTTAGTGCCGGAGCTCAGCCACTGGCAGCGCTGAGCTCCGGTACTGATAGAGCAGCAAACGCTGAAATTTCAGCGTCTCCTGCTCCATCATGCTGTGATCGGTCAGTCAGATTGACTGACCGATCGCAGCGATCTGGGTGCGGAGACCGACGGCTTGGGTCCCTGCACCCCTTCTCGTGCCGCTCAGCTGTCACAGACAGCTGTCGGCACTGAACTAGCACAGTGTGTGACGCGCCCCCTGGGCCGTGGGGTACTCGGTAGCCGGGCAGGTCGGTGCTGGGGATGTCACAGTGGCAGTGACCCGGTCCGTGACCCAAGGCGGTCAATTAAAGGGAATATAAAAGGGAAATAAAGTTTTTAGAGTTAATGACGCCACCTGTGATATGCGGCTATATGGGGCTGCCGCTGCGGTGCAGATCCTCTGGGGCTGATGGTGACGCAGCAGAGTAGGTTCAGCTCTCCACAGGCAGAGATTAGCTCCAGGGCAGTGTATGATGATTTTGTGAGGTAGATGTTGCTGGTACTGTGTAGTGCAGGGCTGGTGATGGCGCAGCAATAATTCTAGGACACACTGGGGTGCAGTCTTCAAGGTTTTACTCACAGTTATCACGCTGCTTCTGGTTACAACTGCCAGATTATAACCACCCACGTCATCCTCCGTTCACCGAGGAAGGGGCTCTGCAACTCTCAGGAGTACTTAAACGGGACCCCGTTCTATGTTCGTTCCTCGGTCATCTTCCTGCGCTGGCTCTCACCCTCCTGCCCTGAGCCTCACAATCAGTGTCCCAAGCCAGTAGCCTCGGGTCTTGTTGGGTGACCTGCAGTCCCCTGGACCCTATGCGGCCACCTTTTCGGCGATGTAATTGTGGTAGTGGGCAGCTGCACCTTGAAAGTACAGTAGCCTCCGGTTATCTAGCTGAGCCTGATTCTTCTCCACTAGTTTAGGGGCCGGTCCCCTCTGCGGCCTGATCCCTCCACGTCCGTTTAGATTCGGGCGCACGGGTGGCTTCCGCACGCACTGTGCCCCTGGGATCCCCTCTGTCTCTGGAGCCTTCCTTCTGCTCCCGTCCTCTTCTCTCAGTCTTTCCTCCTGGGACTCTCAGACTAGGCCCCTCTCCTTCCTCCACTCCTCTGAGCAGAGCTCCTCCAGAGCTCCTGCTCCCAGTTCTCTCTTCTCTGACTGATCTGACTGAACTCCTTCAAGATGGTTCCCTTCTTTCTTATACTCCTACTGACGGTGCTCCCCTGAGCTACTTCCTCCACCCACATCCACTGCATGGTTCCCCCTCTCTTGGTTCCCCCCCCTTCCAACCAGGGACAGGGCTCAGCACTGTACGCATGCATCTTGCCCCTCCTGCTGGTCTGGAATATTGTAGTGCTGGATGCAGGTGGGTGGGTCCCGGATAGTACCCCATCCTTACCTGAGAGTGGAGTACCACACCTCTGGGTGAGATGCAGTACCTCTGTGGCGACTGAACCCGCAGGGGCGCCACACGTGTTTACACGCTGTGCCAGTTCAAAGCTATGACGGACACTGCACGGCAAGGAACGGTAATTCACACCTGCTCATTCCGTGCAGTGTCCGTCATTGAGCGCTATGGGGTTAATGTGTTTGTGACAGGCTATCAGCCATCTTCTTAACAGCACCATTTTCCATTTGGTACAGTCTCCATCTCTCACAATGCATTGCAGTACATACAGTACACCTCCTTATGGTCAGCTTTCTTGGTGGCAATACCCAGCAGTAGCTCTCGTTTAGCACGCTTGTGACAATATCACAGTTTCTCACACCGAAACTCTAGTCTCAACATCCACGCCACACTTTACACTGCCACCACTTGCCATTTTACCAGGCTAATGAGACACCTGCACTGGACAACATACTAGTACACATGCACACCCAGCTTTCTCAAGCTCTTACATGGTTCACTACCTGCTCTCTGGCTATAAGGTTACACAACCGAGCTATTTACTCTCCTCTAGATCGAGGGACAAACTTAATACATTTTTTATTTACTATACAAAAAGACAGTGCTTTAAAAAAGTTACAAAAGATGGAAAGAAAGACATACATACAGGCAAAAACAGTATAAAATAAAAGGGATAAAATACAGATATGTCTTACGAATTGGATCCGTGAGGGCTTTTGACGGAGAACGCCGTGGGAAATAGGGACAGATCTGCAATACTTGTTGCTGCTCCTGAGGTCTGACATGGATATTTATTTTATAATATGTAATAAAGAGTCTCACCAGACCCCTCACTCTAGTCCAGTTTTAGTAGACATTTCTGTTGTGGGTCATATTTTCCCCCAGAAACCTCCTAGAGAAACAATATGTCCTTAATGAACATCCTTCAAGCATTCTATACATACCAAATATGTATATGAAATATTCATAATTAAAGGGAGATATTGCGCTAATGTGGGTTGCCATCTACCAACATTTTTGCAATTTTACCCACATATGCGAATATGGATACTGTAAGGTTAAAATTCTAATTCAAAAGACCTCAAAATATTGTTTTACCTTGTGCTGTCAATGGAGTACAGAGGGAACAGCTACACAAGGTGAAATCTTTGATGTGTCTGTGTTTAACACCTATGTGCCAGTGGAGGCATACAGGGACACATCTGTTGGTCCAAATGGTTTTCCCACATTGACAGCTACCTATCAATTACCCTAAATATATGTACGCGTAGTTGGACAACCAGGCTCATTTCAAGTATAATACTCTATTCAAGAAAAAAATGAGGATAACCAATATCACTTATACTAATTCTCATCCCTCATTAGAATAAATCAAAAAGTAAAAGTTCATGTACTTTCAAAAATTTATAAGTTTATTATATCAAGAAAATTGATTTCACAAACAACAGACACCCCTTTTTTTATATAAAAATGCCCTTAAAAAAAGACCCATTTAAAAAGACTTAAGGCAGTGTGGTTCTAGGTCATAATCTTATATGGCAACATGATCAGTTTATAGAACAATAAACATGGACATGATATAGAATTAGTATAAGGGTTCAATACATATATTATCAAGTGTGGTTACATAGATGATAAATATTATAAATAACATGTACATACGGCTTTACAATAACAATCAGTCGTGTTGATAATACCACTATCAGTGCAGAATGTTAAGATATCCAAAAGCCAACGTATATGTCATATATACAGACATTAAAGTATCATGTCGGGGGGTGACGAAGCAGAACGCGAAACGCGCGTTGGGGTACGAGGCAGTGTGGTTTCTTATATGATGGCACATGGTTTGTATGGTTACCTACTTATTTGAATTCTACCAAGCTGTGGGGGTTACAGCAATTCTCTGGTTGCTATCCTCATGATTTACCTCTGGGTGGCTTCTGTGTATTGTCAATTAGCTAAATTTTCTGACCCATTGAGATAATGACATGACATGAGATGACATGACATGATAGAATTACTATCAATTACCCTGTATTCACACTCCACATTTGCTCTTCATCAGTTAACCTGCTTCAATTACTCATTCACAGTGTGGAGTGCAGCCAGTTAACCAATGCCCCCAGTCTTTGATCTGTAAAGCTCATAACTCCTCTTATGACATATTGCAATTAGAAATAATTGAGAAAAGTACATGAATAATATCGATAACATTTGAGTTTTGAATGTGGCAATGGTGATGGACTTTTTGTCTTATGGTACCAGTTATTCCAATTTTCTTTATAGAATTTTCTTTGTTTTCAGATACAAATGAGATGAGAAAACAGGGCATATTGTGCTTAAATGAGCATTACTCTATTGCAGGGGTCTCAAACTCGGCTGGGTATATGGGCCGTACACAGAAAAAAATTTAATTTGGGGGACCGCATTCTTTGCAGGACAAAGTGACACTTTTAGTGATACCTTTTTTTTCTATACAAATTTTCAACATTTTTGCTGTTTTATTTTATTTTTTTATAGCTTGGGTCGTTACAGATGTGGCGATAATAAACGTGCACTTTTTTTGTTTACTTGGGTTGATATACGTATAAAGCAACATTTTTAGTGGCAAAATATTTTTTCATGGTTTATTTTGAAGTTTTTCTGGCAAAAATCTTGTAGTAATGTTCCCCACCCTGGTCTGCATCTTGTAATGTCCGCCATCTTTGTCCCCATTTTGTCGTAATATTCCATACTGGTCCCCATCTTGTTGTAATGTCTCCCATTCTGGGCTCTATATTGTCGTAATGTCACAAACTGGTCTCCATATTGTAGATATGTCCTCATCTTTTAGTAATGCCCCATCCTGGTCCCCATCTTGTTGTAATGTCCCCATCTTGTAGGAATGTCCCCATCATGGCTCCCCTCTTGTAGTAATGTGCTCATCCTGGTCCCCATCTTGTAGTAATATTCCCCATCCTGGTCCCCATATTGTAGGAAGGTCTCCATATTGTAGGAAGGTCCCCATCCTGGTCCTCATATTGTAGGAAGGTCCCCATCTTCTAGGAATGTCCCCATCCTGGTCCCCATGTTGGAAGAATGTCCCCATCCTGGTCCCCATCTTGTAGGAATGTCCCCATCCTGGTCCCCATCTTGTAGGAATGTCCCCATCCTTGTCCCCATGTTGAATGAATGTCCCCATCCAGTAGGAAGGTCCCCATCCTGGTCCCCATCTTGGAGGAATGTCCCCATCCTGGTCGCCATATTGTAGGAATGTCCCCATCCTGGTCCCCATCTTGTAGCAATGTCCCCATCCTGGTCCCCATATTGTAGCAATGTTCCCATCCTGGTCCCCATATTGTAGGAAAGTCCCCATCCTGGTCCCCATATTGTAGGAAAGTGCCCATCCTGGTCCCCATATTGTAGGAAGGTCCCCATCTTGTAGGAATGTCCCCATCCTGGTCTCCATGTTGGAGGAATGTCCCCATCCTGGTCCCCATGATGGAAGAATGTTCCCATCTTGTAGGAAGGTCCCCATCCCGGTCCCCATCTTGTAGGAAGGTCCCCATGTTGGAGGAATGTCTCCATCCTGGTCCTCATCTTGAAGGAATGTCCCCATTCTGGTCCCCATGTTGGAGCAATGTTACCATCCTGTAGGAAGGTCCCCATCCTGGTCCCCATCTTGGAGGAATGTCCCCATCCTGGTACCCATGTTGGAGGAATGTCTCCATCCTGGTCCCCATGTTGGAGGAATGTCCCCATCCTGGTCCCCATGTTGGAGGAATGTCTCCATCCTGGTCCCCATGTTGGAGAAATATCCCCATCCTGTAGGAAGGTCCCCATCTTGTAGGAATGTCCCCATCCTGGTCCCCATGTTGGAGCAATGTCCCCATCCTGGTCCCCATGTTGGAGGAATGTCCCCATCCTGGTCCCCATGTTGGAGGAATGTCCCCATCCTGGTCCCCATGTTGGAGGAATGTCCCCATCCTGGTCCCCATGTTGGAGGAATGTCCCCATCCTGGTCCCCATGTTGGAGGAATGTCCCCATCCTGGTCCCCATGTTGGAGGAATGTCCCCATCCTGGTCCCCATGTTGGAGGAATGTCCCCATCCTGGTCCCCATGTTGGAGGAATGTCCCCATCCTGGTCCCCATGTTGGAGGAATGTCCCCATCCTGGTCCCCATGTTGGAGGAATGTCCCCATCCTGGTCCCCATATTGTAGGAATGTCCCCCATCCTGGTCCCCATATTGTAGGAATGTCCGCCATCCTGGTCCCCATCTTGTAGGAATGTCCCCATCCTGGTCCCCCTGTTGGAGGAATGTCCCCATCCTGGTCCCCATATTGGAGCAATGTCCCCATCCTGTAGGAAGGTCCCCATCCTGGTCCCCATCTTGTAGGAATGTCCCCATCCTGGCCCCCATGTTGGAGCAGTGTCCCCATCCTGTAGGAAGGTCCCCATCCTGGTTCCCATCTTGTAGGAATGTCCCCATCCTGGTCCCCATGTTGAAGCAATGTCCCCATCCTGTAGGAAGGTCTCCATCCTGGTTCCCATCTTGTAGGAATGTCCCCATCCTGGTCCCCATGTTGGAGCAATGTCCCCATCCTGGTCGCCATCTTGTAGGAATGTCCCCATCCTGGTCCCCATGTTGGAGCAATGTCCCCATCCTGTAGGAAGGTCCCCATCCTGGTCCCCATCTTGTAGGAATGTCCCCATCCTGGTCCCCATGTTGGAGCAATGTCCCCATCCTGTAGGAAGGTCCCCATCCTGGTCCCCATCTTGTAGGAATGTCCCCATCCTGGTCCCCATCTTGTAGGAATGTCCCCATCCTGGTCCCCATCTTGTAGGAATGTCCCCATCCTGGTCCCCATGTTGGAGGAATGTCCCCATCCTGGTCGCCATGTTGGAGGAATGTCCCCATCCTGGTCGCCATCTTGTAGGAATGTCCCCATCCTGGTCCCCATGTTGGAGCAATGTCCCCATCCTGGTCCCTGTCTTGTAGGAATGTCCACATCCTGGTTCCCATCTTGTAGGAATGTCCCCATCCTGGTCCCCATGTTGGAAGAATGTCCCCATCCTGGTCGCCATCTTGTAGGAATGTCCCCATCCTGGTCCCCATGGTGGAGCAATGTCCCCATCCTGTAGGAAGGTCCCCATCCTGGTCCCCATCTTGTAGGAATGTCCCCATCCTGGTCCCCATGTTGGAGCAATGTCCCCATCCTGTAGGAAGGTCCCCATCCTTGTCCCCATCTTGTAGGAATGTCCCCATCCTGGTCCCCATCTTGGAGGAATGTCCCCATCCTGGTCGCCATCTTGTAGGAATGTCCCCATCCTGGTCCCCATGTTGGAGCAATGTCCCCATCCTGTAGGAAGGTCCCCATCCTGGTCCCCATCTTGTAGGAATGTCCCCATCCTGGTCCCCATGTTGGAGGAATGTCCCCATCCTGGTCCCCATGTTGGAGGAATGTCCCCATCCTGGTCCCCATGTTGGAGGAATGTCCCCATCCTGGTCCCCATGTTGGAGGAATGTCCCCATCCTGGTCCCCATGTTGGAGCAATGTCCCCATCCTGTAGGAAGGTCCCCATCCTTGTCCCCATCTTGTAGGAATGTCCCCATCCTGGTCCCCATCTTGGAGGAATGTCCCCATCCTGGTCGCCATCTTGTAGGAATGTCCCCATCCTGGTCCCCATGTTGGAGCAATGTCCCCATCCTGTAGGAAGGTCCCCATCCTGGTCCCCATGTTGGAGCAATGTCCCCATCCTGTAGGAAGGTCCCCATCCTTGTCCCCATCTTGTAGGAATGTCCCCATCCTGGTCCCCATCTTGGAGGAATGTCCCCATCCTGGTCGCCATCTTGTAGGAATGTCCCCATCCTGGTCCCCATGTTGGAGCAATGTCCCCATCCTGTAGGAAGGTCCCCATCCTGGTCCCCATCTTGTAGGAATGTCCCCATCCTGGTCCCCATGTTGGAGGAATGTCCCCATCCTGGTCCCCATGTTGGAGGAATGTCCCCATCCTGGTCCCCATGTTGGAGGAATGTCCCCATCCTGGTCCCCATGTTGGAGGAATGTCCCCATCCTGGTCCCCATGTTGGAGGAATGTCCCCATCCTGGTCCCCATGTTGGAGGAATGTCCCCATCCTGGTCCCCATGTTGGAGGAATGTCCCCATCCTGGTCCCCATGTTGGAGGAATGTCCCCATCCTGGTCCCCATGTTGGAGGAATGTCCCCATCCTGGTCCCCATGTTGGAGGAATGTCACCATCCTGGTCCCCATGTTGGAGGAATGTCACCATCCTGGTCCCCATGTTGGAGGAATGTCCCCATCCTGGTCCCCATGTTGGAGGAATGTCCCCATCCTGGTCCCCATGTTGGAGGAATGTCCCCATCCTGGTCCCCATGTTGGAGGAATGTCCCCATCCTGGTCCCCATGTTGGAGGAATGTCCCCATCCTGGTCCCCATGTTGGAGGAATGTCCCCATCCTGGTCCCCATGTTGGAGGAATGTCCCCATCCTGGTCCCCATGTTGTAGGAATGTCCACATCCTGGTTCCCATCTTGTAGGAATGTCCCCATCCTGGTCCCCATGTTGGAGGAATGTCCCCATCCTGGTCCCCATGTTGGAGGAATGTCACCATCCTGGTCCCCATGTTGGAGGAATGTCACCATCCTGGTCCCCATGTTGGAGGAATGTCACCATCCTGGTCCCCATGTTGGAGGAATGTCACCATCCTGGTCCCCATGTTGGAGGAATGTCACCATCCTGGTCCCCATGTTGGAGGAATGTCCCCATCCTGGTCCCCATGTTGGAGGAATGTCCCCATCCTGGTCCCCATGTTGGAGGAATGTCCCCATCCTGGTCCCCATGTTGGAGGAATGTCCCCATCCTGGTCCCCATGTTGGAGGAATGTCCCCATCCTGGTCCCCATGTTGGAGGAATGTCCACATCCTGGTCCCCATGTTGGAGGAATGTCCACATCCTGGTTCCCATCTTGTAGGAATGTCCCCATCCTGGTCCCCATGTTGGAGGAATGTCACCATCCTGGTCCCCATGTTGGAGGAATGTCACCATCCTGGTCCCCATGTTGGAGGAATGTCACCATCCTGGTCCCCATGTTGGAGGAATGTCACCATCCTGGTCCCCATGTTGGAGGAATGTCCCCATCCTGGTCCCCATGTTGGAGGAATGTCCCCATCCTGGTCCCCATGTTGGAGGTCAGCATGCAAGATAAAACTTTGGGGTTATTTAGCATCCTATTCTTCTCTAACGATCTAACTGTACTATCCCCACCCCCCTCTCCACCCTCATTATATTCACTTCTCCCCTTCCCCCTTGCTTGCCTCACATCCCACCTATTTCCTTGGTTTCCCCACCCCGTCTCTAGTTTAAAAACTCCTCCAACCTATTAGCCATCTTCTTCCCCAGCACCGCTGCACCCTCCCCATTGAGGTGCAGCCCGTCCCTACGGTAGAGCCTGTAGCCGACCGCGAAGTCGGCCCAGTTCTCCATGAACCCAAACCCTTCTGCCTTGCACCAACTCTTTAGCCACTTATTCACCTCCCTAACCTCCTGATGGCGCTCCTGTGTGGCTCGCGGGATTGGTAGTATTTCTGAGAAAACTACCTTGGAGGTCCTTGCCCTAAGCTTCCTACCTAGGTCCCTTAAGTATTAAATTAATATGCAAGTTCACAAATACGCTATTTGGCCAATATACCAACATATACATACACTATGTGTCAGCACAGTGCGGTTAACCCCTTTACGGCCTTGGGTTTTTCCGTTTTTGCATTTTAATTTTTTGCTCCCCTTGTTCCCAGAGCCATAGCGTTTTTATTTTTTGGGCATTATGGCCGCGTGAGGGCTTATTTTTTGTGGGACGAGTTGTACTTTTAAACGCCAATTACTAGTTTTACCATATCGTGTACTGGAAAACGGGAAAAAAATTCCAAGTGCGGTGAAATTGCAAAAAAAAATGCAATTCCACAGTTGTTTTTTTTTCTTTCCATGTTCACTGGATGCTAAAACTGACCTGCCATTATTATTCTCCAGGTCATTACAAGTTCGTAGACACCAAACATGTATATGTTCTTTTTTATTTAAGTGGTGAAAAAAAAATATCCAAAGTTTGCTAAAAAAAAAAAAAAAGGCACCATTTTCCGAGACCCGTAACGTCTCCATTTTTTGGGATCTGGGGCCAAGTGAAGGCTTATTTTTTGCGCACCGAGCTGACGTTTTTATTGATACAATTTTGGGGTAGATCTTATGTTTTGATCGCCCGTTATTTCATTTTAGTGCAATGTTGTAACAACCAAAAAACGTAATCCTGCCATTTGGAATTTTTTTCTCGTTACGCCGTTTACCGATCGGATTAATTCTTTTTTTTATATTGGTAGATTGGGCGATTCTGAACGCGGCGATACCAAATATGTGTATGTGGGATTTGTTTTTTATTATTTTATTTTGAATGGGGCAAAAGGGGTGTGATTTAAACTTTTATATTTTTTAAAATATTTTTAATAACATTTTTTTTTACACTTTTTGCTTACTTCTATAGTCTCCATAGGAGACTAGAAGCAGCAACTGTCTGATCGCCTCTGCTACATAGAGGTGATGAGCAGATCACCTCTATGTAGCAGAAATGCTCCTGTACTATGAGCGCCGACCACTAGGTGGCGCTCATAGCGATCTTTACATGACAACCACTGGGGTCTGCTGCAGACCCAGGGCTGTCATGCCCACCCATCAGTGACCCGCGATCACGTGACGGGGTCACCGATGGGCGGGGTAAGTGACGCGTTTCTGACGCCGCGCTGTTAAATGCTGCTGTTAGAGATTGACAGCGGCATTTAACTAGTTAACAGCCGCGGGTGGATCGCGATTCCACCAGCGGCTGTTGCGGGCTCATGTTAGCTGTAATAATCAGCTGACATGTGCTCGGTTCAGTACGGGCTCAGCGCCGGAGCCCCCCCCCCGGAACGGGGGTGATGGCCTGGGGCGTACTAATACCTGATTGGCTCAGGTCTCGATGATGTCAGCGTCACACCAGCCAATCAGAGAGATGACTGGGGAAGTTTGTTTTAGCAACAAACTTTCCTGGGCGATCTGCCTGATAAAACACTGCTTCCCCTCAGATCTCAGTGAGAGAGCAGAGGAGAAACAGTGTGACAAGAGCTGTGTCAGCCTTGCTACTGTGAAGCAGTAAATAAAAAAAAAAAAAAAAAAAAGTAAGAGGCTAAAGTTAGGGTTAACCTTAGGGTTAGTCAGTCCTGTCAGTCAGTCCAGTTCAGTCTGGTCAGTCCAGTCCGGTCTGGTCTGGTCAGTCCAGTCAGTCCAGTCCAGTCTGGTCAGTCCAGTGAGTCCAGTCAGTCCAGTCAGTCAAGTCAGTCCAGTCAGTCCAGTCAGTCCAGTCAGTCCAGTCAGTCCAGTCAGTCCAGTCAGTCCAGTCAGTCCAGTCCAGTCAGTCCAGTCCAGTCAGTCCAGTCCAGTCTGGTCAGTCCAGTCTGGTCAGTCCAGTCTGGTCAGTCCAGTCAGTCCGGTCTGGTCAGTCCAGTCAGTCCAGTCCAGTCTGGTCAGTCCAGTCAGTCCGGTCTGGTCAGTCCAGTCAGTCCAGTCAGTCCAGTCTGGTCAGTCCAGTCAGTCCGGTCTGGTCAGTCCAGTCAGTCCAGTCAGTCCGGTCTGGTCAGTCCAGTCAGTCCAGTCCAGTCTGGTCAGTCCAGTCAGTCCGGTCTGGTCAGTCCAGTCAGTCCAGTCCAGTCTGGTCAGTCCAGTCTGGTCAGTCCAGTCAGTCCGGTCTGGTCAGTCCAGTCAGTCCAGTCCAGTCTGGTCAGTCCAGTCAGTCCGGTCCAGTCAGTCCAGTCCAGTCTGGTCAGTCCAGTCAGTCCAGTCCAGTCTGGTCAGTCCAGTCAGTCCGGTCCAGTCAGTCCAGTCCAGTCTGGTCAGTCCAGTCAGTCCAGTCCAGTCTGGTCAGTCCAGTCAGTCCAGTGAGTCCAGTCTGGTCAGTCCAGTGAGTCCAGTCAGTCCAGTCAGTCCAGTCAGTCCAGTCCAGTCTGGTCAGTCCAGTCAGTCCAGTCCAGTCAGTCCAGTCCAGTCAGTCCAGTCAGTCCAGTCCAGTCAGTCCAGTCCAGTCTGGTCAGTCCAGTCAGTCCAGTCTGGTCAGTCCAGTCTGGTCAGTCCAGTCAGTCCAGTCTGGTCAGTCCAGTCTGGTCAGTCCAGTGAGTCCAGTCAGTCCAGTCAGTCCAGTCAGTCCAGTCAGTCCAGTCTGGTCAGTCCAGTCAGTCCAGTCTGGTCAGTCCAGTGAGTCCAGTCAGTCCAGTCAGTCCAGTCAGTCCAGTGAGTCCAGTCAGTCCAGTCTGGTCAGTCCAGTGAGTCCAGTCAGTCCAGTCAGTCCAGTCCAGTCAGTCCAGTCCAGTCAGTCCAGTCCAGTCAGTCCGGTCTGGTCAGTCCAGTCAGTCCAGTCCAGTCCAGTCCAGTCAGTCCAGTCCAGTCAGTCCAGTCCAGTCAGTCCAGTCAGTCCAGTCCAGTCTGGTCAGTCCAGTCAGTCCGGTCTGGTCAGTCCAGTCCAGTCTGGTCAGTCCAGTCAGTCCAGTCCAGTCTGGTCAGTCCAGTCAGTCCGGTCTGGTCAGTCCAGTCCAGTCTGGTCAGTCCAGTCAGTCCAGTCCAGTCTGGTCAGTCCAGTCAGTCCGGTCTGGTCAGTCCAGTCAGTCCAGTCCAGTCTGGTCAGTCCAGTCAGTCCAGTCTGGTCAGTCCAGTCAGTCCAGTCCAGTCTGGTCAGTCCAGTCAGTCCAGTCCAGTGTGGTCAGTCCAGTCAGTCCAGTCCAGTCCAGTCTGGTCAGTCCAGTCAGTCCGGTCCAGTCTGGTCAGTCCAGTCCAGTCAGTCCAGTCCAGTCTGGTCAGTCCAGTCTGGTCAGTCCAGTCTGGTCAGTCCAGTCTGGTCAGTCCAGTCAGTCCGGTCTGGTCAGTCCAGTCCGGTCTGGTCAGTCCAGTCCGGTCAGTCCAGTCCAGTCTGGTCAGTCCAGTCCAGTCTGGTCAGTCCAGTCCAGTCTGGTCAGTCCAGTCCAGTCTGGTCAGTCCAGTCCAGTCCGGTCTGGTCAGTCCAGTCAGTCCAGTCCAGTCCAGTCCAGTCAGTCCAGTCCAGTCCAGTCCAGTCAGTCCAGTCCAGTCAGTCCAGTCCAGTCAGTCCAGTCAGTCCAGTCCAGTCTGGTCAGTCCAGTCAGTCCGGTCTGGTCAGTCCAGTCCAGTCTGGTCAGTCCAGTCAGTCCAGTCCAGTCTGGTCAGTCCAGTCAGTCCGGTCTGGTCAGTCCAGTCAGTCCAGTCCAGTCTGGTCAGTCCAGTCAGTCCAGTCTGGTCAGTCCAGTCAGTCCAGTCCAGTCTGGTCAGTCCAGTCAGTCCAGTCCAGTGTGGTCAGTCCAGTCAGTCCAGTCCAGTCCAGTCTGGTCAGTCCAGTCAGTCCGGTCCAGTCTGGTCAGTCCAGTCCAGTCAGTCCAGTCCAGTCTGGTCAGTCCAGTCTGGTCAGTCCAGTCTGGTCAGTCCAGTCAGTCCAGTCCAGTCTGGTCAGTCCAGTCTGGTCAGTCCAGTCAGTCCAGTCCAGTCTGGTCAGTCCAGTCCAGTCTGGTCAGTCCAGTCCAGTCCAGTCCAGTCCAGTCCAGTCAGTCCAGTCCAGTCCAGTCAGTCCAGTCAGTCCAGTCCAGTCAGTCCAGTCAGTCCAGTCCAGTCCGGTCAGTCCAGTCAGTCCGGTCCGGTCAGTCCAGTCAGTCCAGTCCAGTCCAGTCCAGTCAGTCCAGTCCAGTCAGTCCAGTCCAGTCAGTCCAGTCAGTCCAGTCCAGTCTGGTCAGTCCAGTCAGTCCGGTCTGGTCAGTCCAGTCCAGTCTGGTCAGTCCAGTCAGTCCAGTCCAGTCTGGTCAGTCCAGTCAGTCCGGTCTGGTCAGTCCAGTCAGTCCAGTCCAGTCTGGTCAGTCCAGTCAGTCCAGTCTGGTCAGTCCAGTCAGTCCAGTCCAGTCTGGTCAGTCCAGTCAGTCCAGTCCAGTGTGGTCAGTCCAGTCAGTCCAGTCCAGTCCAGTCTGGTCAGTCCAGTCAGTCCGGTCCAGTCTGGTCAGTCCAGTCTGGTCAGTCCAGTCCAGTCTGGTCAGTCCAGTCTGGTCAGTCCAGTCTGGTCAGTCCAGTCTGGTCAGTCCAGTCAGTCCAGTCCAGTCTGGTCAGTCCAGTCAGTCCGGTCTGGTCAGTCCAGTCCAGTCTGGTCAGTCCAGTCCAGTCTGGTCAGTCCAGTCCAGTCCAGTCCAGTCCAGTCCAGTCAGTCCAGTCCAGTCAGTCCAGTCAGTCCAGTCCAGTCAGTCCAGTCCAGTCTGGTCAGTCCAGTCAGTCCGGTCTGGTCAGTCCAGTCCAGTCTGGTCAGTCCAGTCAGTCCAGTCCAGTCTGGTCAGTCCAGTCCAGTCTGGTCAGTCCAGTCAGTCCAGTCCAGTCCAGTCAGTCCAGTCCAGTCAGTCCAGTCCAGTCAGTCCAGTCCAGTCAGTCCAGTCCAGTCTGGTCAGTCCAGTCTGGTCAGTCCAGTCTGGTCAGTCCAGTCTGGTCAGTCCAGTCAGTCCAGTCCAGTCTGGTCAGTCCAGTCAGTCCAGTCCAGTCTGGTCAGTCCAGTCAGTCCAGTCCAGTCTGGTCAGTCCAGTCAGTCCAGTCTGGTCAGTCCAGTCAGTCCAGTCCAGTCAGTCCAGTCCAGTCAGTCCAGTCTGGTCAGTCCAGTCTGGTCAGTCCAGTCAGTCCAGTCCAGTCTGGTCAGTCCAGTCAGTCCGGTCTGGTCAGTCCAGTCCAGTCTGGTCAGTCCAGTCAGTCCAGTCCAGTCTGGTCAGTCCAGTCCAGTCTGGTCAGTCCGGTCAGTCCAGTCCAGTCTGGTCAGTCCAGTCAGTCCAGTCTGGTCAGTCCGGTCAGTCCAGTCCAGTCAGTCCAGTCCAGTCAGTCCAGTCCAGTCAGTCCAGTCCAGTCAGTCCAGTCAGTCCAGTCCAGTCAGTCCAGTCCAGTCAGTCCAGTCCAGTCAGTCCAGTCAGTCCAGTCAGTCCAGTCCAGTCAGTCCAGTCCAGTCTGGTCAGTCCAGTCAGTCCAGTCCAGTCAGTCCAGTCAGTCCAGTCCAGTCAGTCCAGTCAGTCCAGTCCAGTCAGTCCAGTCAGTCCAGTCCAGTCAGTCCAGTCCAGTCAGTCCAGTCCAGTCAGTCCAGTCCAGTCTGGTCAGTCCAGTCAGTCCGGTCTGGTCAGTCCAGTCAGTCCAGTCTGGTCAGTCCAGTCAGTCCAGTCAGTCCAGTCCAGTCAGTCCAGTCCAGTCAGTCCAGTCCAGTCAGTCCAGTCCAGTCCAGTCTGGTCAGTCCAGTCAGTCCAGTCCAGTCTGGTCAGTCCAGTCAGTCCAGTCCAGTCTGGTCAGTCCAGTCAGTCCAGTCTGGTCAGTCCAGTCAGTCCAGTCCAGTCAGTCCAGTCCAGTCAGTCCAGTCCAGTCAGTCCAGTCAGTCCAGTCAGTCCAGTCAGTCCAGTCCAGTCAGTCCAGTCCAGTCTGGTCAGTCCAGTCAGTCCAGTCCAGTCAGTCCAGTCAGTCCAGTCCAGTCAGTCCAGTCAGTCCAGTCCAGTCAGTCCAGTCCAGTCAGTCCAGTCAGTCCAGTCCAGTCTGGTCAGTCCAGTCAGTCCGGTCTGGTCAGTCCAGTCAGTCCAGTCTGGTCAGTCCAGTCAGTCCAGTCAGTCCAGTCCAGTCAGTCCAGTCCAGTCAGTCCAGTCCAGTCAGTCCAGTCCAGTCAGTCCAGTCCAGTCCAGTCTGGTCAGTCCAGTCAGTCCAGTCCAGTCTGGTCAGTCCAGTCAGTCCAGTCCAGTCTGGTCAGTCCAGTCAGTCCAGTCCAGTCTGGTCAGTCCAGTCAGTCCAGTCCAGTCTGGTCAGTCCAGTCAGTCCAGTCCAGTCTGGTCAGTCCAGTCAGTCCAGTCCAGTCTGGTCAGTCCAGTCAGTCCAGTCCAGTCAGTCCAGTCCAGTCAGTCCAGTCAGTCCAGTCCAGTCAGTCCAGTCCAGTCTGGTCAGTCCAGTCTGGTCAGTCCAGTCAGTCCGGTCTGGTCAGTCCAGTCAGTCCAGTCAGTCCAGTCCAGTCAGTCCAGTCCAGTCAGTCCAGTCCAGTCTGGTCAGTCCAGTCTGGTCAGTCCGGTCTGGTCAGTCCAGTCAGTCCAGTCTGGTCAGTCCAGTCAGTCCAGTCAGTCCAGTCCAGTCAGTCCAGTCCAGTCAGTCCAGTCCAGTCCAGTCTGGTCAGTCCAGTCAGTCCAGTCCAGTCTGGTCAGTCCAGTCAGTCCAGTCCAGTCTGGTCAGTCCAGTCAGTCCAGTCCAGTCTGGTCAGTCCAGTCAGTCCAGTCCAGTCTGGTCAGTCCAGTCAGTCCAGTCCAGTCTGGTCAGTCCAGTCAGTCCAGTCCAGTCTGGTCAGTCCAGTCAGTCCAGTCCAGTCTGGTCAGTCCAGTCAGTCCAGTCAGTCCAGTCTGGTCAGTCCAGTCAGTCCAGTCCAGTCTGGTCAGTCCAGTCAGTCCAGTCCAGTCTGGTCAGTCCAGTCAGTCCAGTCAGTCCAGTCTGGTCAGTCCAGTCAGTCCAGTCCAGTCTGGTCAGTCCAGTCAGTCCAGTCCAGTCTGGTCAGTCCAGTCAGTCCAGTCAGTCCAGTCTGGTCAGTCCAGTCAGTCCAGTCAGTCCAGTCTGGTCAGTCCAGTCAGTCCAGTCCAGTCTGGTCAGTCCAGTCAGTCCAGTCAGTCCAGTCTGGTCAGTCCAGTCAGTCCAGTCAGTCCAGTCTGGTCAGTCCAGTCAGTCCAGTCAGTCCAGTCTGGTCAGTCCAGTCAGTCTGGTCAGTCCAGTCAGTCCAGTCAGTCCAGTCTGGTCAGTCCAGTCAGTCCAGTCAGTCCAGTCTGGTCAGTCCAGTCAGTCCAGTCAGTCCAGTCAGTCCAGTCTGGTCAGTCCAGTGAGTCCAGTGAGTCCAGTCAGTCCAGTCAGGTCAGTCCAGTCAGTCCAGTCAGTCCAGTCAGTCCAGTCTGGTCAGTCCAGTCAGTCCGGTCTGGTCAGTCCAGTCAGTCCAGTCCAGTCTGGTCAGTCCAGTCAGTCCGGTCTGGTCAGTCCAGTCAGTCCAGTCCAGTCTGGTCAGTCCAGTCAGTCCGGTCTGGTCAGTCCAGTCAGTCCAGTCCAGTCTGGTCAGTCCAGTCAGTCCGGTCTGGTCAGTCCAGTCAGTCCAGTCCAGTCTGGTCAGTCCAGTCAGTCCAGTCTGTCCAGTCCAGTCTGTCCAGTCCAGTCCGGTCCGGTCAGTCCGGTCAGCCCGGTCTGTCCAGCCCGGTCTGTCCAGTCAAAAAATATAAAAACAAATAAAATGGCCCGTCAGACTGGTCAGTCCAGTCCAGTCTGGTCAGTCCAGTCAGTCCAGTCTGGTCAGTCCAGTCAGTCCAGTCTGGTCAGTCCAGTCAGTCCAGTCCAGTCAGTCCAGTCAGTCCAGTCAGTCCAGTCCGGTCTGGTCAGTCCAGTCCGGTCAGTCCAGTCTGTCCAGTCCAGTCCGGTCCGGTCAGTCCGGTCCGGTCAGCCCGGTCTGTCCAGCCCGGTCCGGTCAGCCCGGTCTGTCCAGTCAAAAAATATAAAAACAAATAAAATGGCCCGTCAGACTTATACCGCAGAGGAGGCGTATGCCCTGCTATGTTCTGACAGTGACGACAGTGCAATCTCAGATGGAGATGTGGATTTTGAGGGCTTTAGTATCGGCGACACAGAGATAAGAAATGAGCAGTGATTCTGGTCCATCCTCAAGCCCAAGGACCAGTACAACAATAGGGGCAAATGGAGCTACTGGAGAAACATCTCCAAATCAGGGAACACTGCCCAGTACAAGCGCTGTCCCTGCTATTAGCGAATTGGCGCACGCCAGTGAACAAAGGGCTTTGCCACTTGATATAGCATTTCCCAGATGGGAGGCTTCGGATTCGGCTGCTCCATTCAGCCCTGATTTCAACGCCATTCCTGGTATAAATGTGGAGGTGGAAGATTTTGGACCAATTCTTTTTTTTAATTTGTTTTTTACAGACAGCTTGCTAGAGCATATTGTCGTGCAAACAAATTTATACGCGTCCCAATTCATAAGCCAGAATCCCCGATCTTACTATGCTAGGGCAAATTTATGGACACCAACTAATGTCCCGGAAATAAAATTTTTTTTAGGACTTACATTTGCCATGGGGCTTGTTAAAAAACCGAGCAATCAATCGTACTGGTCCAACCACCCTGTTCAAGCCACCCCTATGTTTTCAGTCGTTCTTCCTAGGACCCATTATGAAAAGCTCATGAGGTTTTGGCATTTTAACGACAATAGTCAATGCCTGCCCAGAAATGCCCCAGAACATGACAGGTTATATAAAATCAGACCCATCATTGAAAATTTGTCAGAAAAATTCTTAAGGCTCTACACCCCAACACAAAATATTTCTATAGATAAGTCCCTTGTAAAATTCAAAGGAAGACTGCACCTCAAGCAATTTATCACATCTAAAAGGGCAAGGTTTGGAATAAAGCTCTATAAAATGTGTGAAAGTTCAACTGTATACACATCCGCTTTTCGCATATATGAGGGGAAAGATAGGGCATCCTGGTGAGTTTAGTTGGCTACTTATCTGGGAACATCTGGAAAAATTGTTTGGGAGCTGATGAGTCCATTTTTTCAAAAAGGCTACAATCTATATGTGGACAATTATTACACCAGCATACCCCTATTTAAAAGTCTGGTTGAACACAACATCGGAGCTTGTGGGACCATTCGTAAAAACAGTCAGGAGTTTCCACAACCATTGGTCAACCAAAAGTTCCAAAAGAGGAAGTCAGGGGCTGTACGCAACGGAGAGCTGCTTGCCCTGAAGTATAGGGATAAAAGGGATATTTTTGTCCTCAGCTCGATCCACACAGATGCCACAAGAGCCACTGTAGAACTAGGATCCACCACTCCAAAGCAAAAACCTGTGTCAGTCATTGACTACAGCAAACACATGGGGGGTGTGGACCTTGCAGACCAGGTATCAAGAAAGTTCTATACCTGGTATAAAAAGTTGGTTATTTATTTGTTTCAGGTGGCCACATACAATTCTTTTGTGTTGTACAAAAAAGCAGGAAATTCCGATCCTTTTCTTGATTATGAAGAAAAGGTAATTGAAAATCTTGTTATTGAAAATGTTAGCCCCGCTCATCCATTAGAATCTGAGGATGTGAAAAGACTCACTGAGCGACATTTTATTGCACTTATTCCAGCAACGGAAACGAGAAGGAACCCCCAGAAAAGATGTCGTGTATGTACTAAGAGAGGAATGAGGCGTGATACCCGCTACTATTGCCCACAATGCCCATCATTGCCAGCCTTATGCGTCACTGACTGCTTTAAAATCTTCCACACAGAACCACGTTTTTAAACTGTAAAAAGGTATCCCGTTTTGTCATTGAAACATTTGGTTCATTTAGTGAATGACACATTCGAGTAGAGCTCACTTAAGTTCCAGGGGTGGGTTCTCCAGAATCTAAACCTTCCATTGTGTGCTTGTTTCTGGAAGTCATCCATTGAGTTAAAATGGTCACTAAACCCATAGATGAATTCCCAGAGGGGTTTCATTTCCAAAATGGGGTCACTTCAGGGGGGATTCTTTAGTTCTGGTACTTAGCGGCTCTGAAAAGTGCCAGAACAGCAGAATCCCCCCTGAAGTGACCCCATTTTAGAAATGACACCTCTCTGGGAATTCATCTATGGGTTTAGTGACCATTTACCTATCTACTTATTTTCCCACCACTAGATTAATTTATACAGAGAAGTAGATTGTAAAATTCGGTCACTTTTGTTTTTTTTCTCTGTTTAGGCACCTCAGGGGCTCTCCAAATGCAACATGGCGTCCGCTATTGATTCCAGCCAATTTTCCATTCCAAAAGTCAAATGGCGCTCATTACCTTCCGAGCCATGCCGTGCGCCCAAACAGTGGTCTTGCACCACATATGGGGTATCAACGTGCTCAGGAGAAATTGCACAACACATTTTGGGGTCCATTTTTTCATGTTACCCTTGCGAAAATTAAAAAATATTGGGTCTAAGGTAATTTTTTGTGAAAAAAAGTTAAATGTTCATTGTTTTCTTCCACATTCCAAAAATTCCTGTGAAGCACCTGAAGGGTTAATAAACTTCTTGAATGTAGTTTTGAGCACCTGGAGGGGTGCAGTTTTTAGAATGGTATCACTTTTGGGTATTTTCTGTCATAAAGGCCCCTCAAAGTCACTACAAATTAGATGTGGTCCCTAAAAAAATGTTTTTTGTAAATTTTGTTGTAAAAATGAGAAATCGCTGGTCAACTTTTAACCCTTATAGCTTCCTAACCAAAAAAAATTTTGGTTCCAAAATTGTGCTGATGTGAAGTAGACATGTGGGCAATGTTATTTATTAACTATTTTGTGTGATATATCTCTCTGATTTAAGGGCATGAAAATTGAAAGTTTGAAAATTGCTAAATTTTCTAAATTTTTGCCAAATTTCTGATTTTTTCACAAATAAACGCAAGTGATATCGAAGAAATTTTACCACTATCATGAAGTACAATATGTCACGAAAAAACAATCTCAGAATCAGCGGGATCCGTTGAAGCGTTCCAGAGTAATTACTTCATAAAGTGACAGTGGTCACAATTGAAAAAATTGGCCCGGTCACGAAGGCAAAAACAGGCTCTGGCGCGAAGTGGTTAATTATTAAATAGGGACCAGTAATTCCGCTTTTATTAAGTTTCCTCTGTTTTCAGATACAAGTGAGATGCGTGAGCAGAACTTATCGTGCTTAAATAAACCGAGCATTACTCTACTAATAATCCGAATGAGGTTCAGCCTTTAACCATATTACTATTATTTTTGACAAAGCTCAAAACAGATGACATTAATTTTTTAAACTGAAAAGAGCAACACATGTTTTATGGGTAACTGCTAAATAAATAAAGTTGTTAGGCCCTTAACAAGCAAATCACAGCTGTATATTTAATGCTTCAAAAGACACTTGCTCATTTAATTGCTAAATGAGCTCCTGACAAGAGCAATACAACTGTATGCCTTTCATGTTCCCCTGCAATCCAATCCACTTCTGTATAAAACAGACATAGATTTTTAGATTTCACTCTAACTTGGTTATTAAGAGAAAATAACATTTTTATCTCTGCAATTAGGAAGGTTGGCTTTTTGCATGATACATGTGTCTGTGTAGATTTTGTGATTCAGCAACACAGCGATAAACCAGCTTTCATTTATAGACTCCAAATGCAGTAATATGTAACTTTTTTACATCACATTGACAACAGTCTATACAAAGTTCTAATCAATTTCTCAAATCACGGTTCATGTGTAAGGCCATGTGCCCACAATGCGTTTTTTAAGCGTTTCCGCAGTGGCAAAAACGCTGCAGAAACGCTTAAAAAACGCATGGTAGAAGGCCTGCCATGTTCCCCAATGATAATCCGCATGTGCGGTGTACATGCTGCGGAAATTTCCGCTGCGGATTATCATTGCGGAAAAAAACCAATTATTTTGCGGAAGCGCTGCGTTTTCGCCGCCATTGACTTGCATTGGACCGCATGACATCCACCATCACTGTATATGTAGACTCGCATTCTATGCATTCCAATGTGCGGATCGTACCCGGGTGTGGAGGAGAGGAGACTCTCCTCCGGACCAGAGTACCATAGAACCTGTGAAAAAAAGCGTAAAATAAAACATAAATGTTATATTTACCTTCTGGCGGCCCCCGCTGAGCTCGAACTCCCATGCCGGCAGATCGCGGTGGACTGAAGGACCTGCGCTGACGCCATAGTCATGTGACGGGTCACGCGATGCTAACGTCGGCAGATCCTTCAGTGTACCGCTGCCGGCAGCCAGGACAGAGCGAAGCAAGACTGCGGGGGCCATCGAAAGGTAAGTATAGATTTATTTTTGTATTTTTTACCATTCTTTCGGTCACACTATATAAATCCATGCATTTGCATGGATTTATATAGTGTGACCAAGTTGACAAGCACTTTCCAAGTGATGCTAAAATCGCTTGGAAAGCGCTTGTCAACCAGCATGCGGAAATGCAAGTGAAGAACGCTTCACATCCGCTTGTCCCTGGCAGGAAAAACGCATGTACAATCCGCTTGCTTTTTTTCTGCCAGGGGAGATGCAGAAACGCTCAGGAAAAGTCTGGAGCATTTCTGCATCGTGGGCAGATAGCCTACGACTGCGCATACTTTCCACTCTTAACAAAATGAGGTTTTTGTATACTTGTGCTTAGTTTCGGACTGAGGTGCCAAGGGCCCACCAGTAACCGACTCCAGGGCCCCACTTTTAAGATACATGTGACGCGCCCCTGGGCCTGTGTCGCGCTGCGTTGCGCACGCGGGAGCTTACCCGGAGCCGGATCTGTTGAGGGTTGTAGTCTCGTGGCGGTGACCCGGTCCGTGCCCAGGGAGTCAAACTGGACGGCAGTAGATGTAGTACGACTACGCCACCCGTTGAATGCAGCTTATGGAGCTGCCGCTGCAGGACAGTCCGCTGAGGCCGGTGGATGGATGGTGCAGCGGGGATGGTATAACCCCCAACGGGAGGGGTATGGCCTCAGGGCAGCCGACGTGGATGATGGGGGTAGCAGGAACCACTCAGAGACGGTGCGGTGTAATTCAGGGTCTTTACTGGTAACAACGATAGACCCTCCCGGAGTACTTGCTAGCGAACGGGGCCTGGTCAGTCCTTGAGCAGATGGGATCTCCCCTGGCCAGGCGGAGTTGTAGGCCTCCCAAACTGACTGTACTCTTCTGGCTACCTTGCTAGAAGCGGATATAAGTAGCCCACGTCCCTGAGTGTACCGTGTGGTGCTCACCCGTATGGCCGGTGACTCGGGGCCTTCTAATGGCTTCCGCTCCACGATGGCGGTGCTGGTCCCACGCGTGTGACCGTGCCTTCGGGCTTCTTGGCCAGAGGACCTGAAATCCCCTGCCTGACGGATTCTGCTGCTGGGTAGGAATTAGTCCCCACAGCCTTGGACTCCGGGTCCGGTAAGAAATCTTCTCAGTCAGGGCGAGCTCTGCAGCTGCCAGCCCCTGACTCGTAGTAGTATTGCTCCCACTGAGCTTCTGCTGTTTCTTCCTATGCTGCTTCTTGTCTCTACTCTCCTTGACTGACTAACCCTGCCTCAGCCCAGGGTTTATACAGGGGAAGTTCTTCCCCTCCCAAGACTGGGCAGGAGGTGTGGCATGCACAGGATCCCTGACCAAAGGACCTCCCACCTGCTCTCAGACATAACATTACATTACTGTGGAAAACCAGACCCCTGGGGTGCCACATTCCCCCCTAGTGAAATTTAGTACTCCGGGACTAAACATATTTTTGTAGCATAACAAAGTATAAACAATAACATTACAATAAGGAAACACATAAAGCTGGTCACGGCGTGTCCGTAACCGGGTGCAGTCTTTGAAGAAAGCAAGGTGTCCATTTCACCAAAACAGGGAGACGTAACCAGGTAGGGGTCTGTCCTACCCCGAGTCCTTAACAGTCTCTAGTCCATCCTGGGTTACGCTCCAACTATGTACAAGGATTCCCGGTAAATCCACCAAGGATTCCTAAAAATAACTGGAAACACAAAATTATACACAAGCAACAATACACAGATAAACATAAATAAAACAATTTATACACTTCAAATCCTCCAGCGTGCGGGTAACTGGCCTCTAGTGGCCCTAGTGGACCTACGGAGCTGACTGTCTAGCCCTGAACTACAGGGTGTAGGAGCTGTCAAGGGTAAACTGGGCAGCTGTCTACCGGCTCTTTGTCTCACTAGGGGTACGGCAGGCTCACTATAAGCAGAGGGTTGATCCTCCTGTTCTGCTTGTGTGGAGTCTTCTGCCTCCTGGACCGGCTGTTCTTCCAGCTCTACCTGTTGCTCCGTAGGTGCTTGGGATGCTGGTTGGAGGAAGGTGAGTACGGGTACCACAACTGCACCATTGACTTGAGTCCAAGACCGAGGGAAGTCCCCGAGCACAGTACTAACCATATCTTCCCTTTCCTCTACGGGTCGATGGTCTTCTTGTTCCTCTTCAGGGTTCCTCAGTTGTTCGGGACACTTCTTCAGGTGGTCCCGGGATACAATGGCTGTGGTTTCCCCTCCGTCTTTACTGATGGTACAAACCTTCGGGTTCTCGTGGCTTGAGGGCAGTACGGTGTACGGGTCCTTCTCCCACTGGTCATCCAACTTGTGGAGCCGTCTCTTCCTCTTCAAGACCTGCTCTCCGGGTACCAGGGGAACAGCGGGAGCATACTGGTTGTAAGTTTTCTCTTGTCTTTCCCTAGCCTGACAGAGACTTCGCTCCACGCTCTCCTGTACTCTCCGGTACTGCTGCTGCCCCTCTGTGTCCCAGTCTGTTTCTGGTGAAGTGTCCTCGGGTGTCAGGACTCCCATTTCCAGGTCAACAGGTAACTTACCAGGTCTTGCCCTCATTAGGTAAGCCGGGGTACAGTTGGTGGAACCTACCGGGATGTGGTTGTATAGGTCCACCAGATCGGGCAACTTCTCAGGCCACAGACTGCGTTCTTCCAGGGGCAACGTTTTTAGAAGATCCATTACCACCTGGTTCATTTTCTCACAAAGTCCATTAGTTTGCGGATGGTAGGGTGTCGTCCTTATCTTCCGGCAGCCATACAGATTGCAGAATTCCTGGAAGACCTCCGCTTCAAAGGCAGGTCCCTGGTCTGTCAACACTTGGTCCGGGTACCCGTGTGGACGGCAGAAATGCTGCTGGAAGGCTCTCGCTGCTGTTCGAGCTGTTAAGTCCTTGACGGGGACGACAACCAAGAACCGGGAGTAGTGATCCACGATGGTTAGTGCGTAGACGTAGCCACTTCTGCTTGGGGTCAGTTTTACATGATCCAAGGCTACCAGTTCCAACGGCTGCCGGGTGACGATGGACTGCAGGGGAGTCTTCTGGCTGGCACGATCCTTCCTTCTTAGGTTGCACGGGCCACAGTCTCTGCACCACTTCTCAATGGTTCCCCTCATGCCTACCCAGTGGAATCGCTCGCGCAGCAGGAACTCCAGCTTCTTCCACCCGAAGTGTCCAGCTCCGTCGTGGTATGCCTCCATCACTACGGCTGCGTCTCTTCGTGGCACCACTACTTGCCAGAGTAATTCATGCGTCCGGGAGTTAACCATTCTGCGGCACAACTTCCCTTTGTAAAGGAACAGTCGACTCTTCTCTGCCCATAGTTGTTTGGCTTCCTCCGGAGCGTCTGGTTCAAGGCGAGCCTCCGGCCGAGTCAGCATCTCCTTCACCAGTCGGACGGCAGGGTCGCTGTCTTGCGTTTCCGCCCAGTTGTAGTGGGGTAAGGGGTTCAACGTAGCAGTCTGCTTACTCCTTACCTGGTGGGAATACTGAATAGTCCGATGACGGTGGAACGCAGGGAGTTCAACTTCTTCCAGTCCCTCCGGATCTTCTCCTCCGTCCGGCAGGTTGGGCATCCTGGACAGGGCGTCCGCGTTGGTATTGGAGCGTCCTGCCCGGTATTTGATTGTGAACTCGTAGTTGGACAGACGGGCCATCCACCTCTGCTCCAGGGCACCGAGTCTTGCCGTGTCCAGGTGTGTCAACGGGTTGTTATCCGTGTACACGGTGAACCGGGAAGAAGCGAGGTAATGCTTAAAGCGCTCGGTGACTGCCCATACTACGGCCAGGAACTCTAGCTTAAATGAGCTGTAATTCTCGGGGTTCCTTTCGGTGGGTCGCAGTTTTCGGCTGGCGTAGGCGATTACTCGTTCCTTCCCCTGCTGGATCTGGGACAGTACGGCTCCTAGCCCGATGTTACTGGCGTCGGTGTAGAGGATAAAGGGCTGGCTATAATCCGGGTACGCCAGGATTTCGTCCCCCGTGAGGGCCATCTTCAGCTGGCGGAAGGACTCTTCTTCCAGCTCCTCCCATTTGAAGGGCGGCTTCTGGTTCTTGGCCTTCCGGGACTGGCCTATCAGGAGGTCCTGCATAGGTGCTGCCTTTTTGGTGAAACCGGGAATAAACCTTCGGTAGTAGCCTACCAACCCGAGGAACTGCCGCACTTCTTTTACGCTGGAGGGGCTTGGCCATTCTTTAATTGCGGTGATCTTATCAGGGTCGGGAGCCACTCCGTCAGCGCTCACCACGTGTCCCAGGTACTGCACCTTTGGTTTCAGGAGGTGACACTTGGAGGGTTTCACCTTTAGGCCGTAACTTGCCAGAGCTTCGAACACTTCCGCCAGGTGTTTCAGGTGGTCCTCATACGTCTTGGAATATACGATGACATCGTCCAGGTACAACAGGACCGTCTCGAAGTTTCTGTGGCCCAGACAACACTCCATTAGTCGTTGGAAGGTTCCCGGTGCGTTGCAGAGTCCGAACGGCATGCAAGTGAACTCGCTAAGTCCCATCGGGGTGGTGAATGCGGTCTTCTCCCGGTCCGCCTCTGCTACAGGAACCTGCCAGTACCCGCTAGTGAGATCCAAGGTAGAGAAGAAGTTAGCAGATCTTAAAGCAGCCAATGACTCCTCTATCCTTGGTAAGGGGTACGCATCCTTGTGTGTGATACGATTGATTTTCCGGTAATCTACACACATCCTCATGGTGTTGTCTTTCTTTCGGACTAAGACTAGTGGAGCTGCCCAGGGGCTACAGCTATCCCTGATCACCCCAGCCTCCTTCATGTCTCTAAGCATCCCCTTGGCGTGTTGGTAGTGTGCAGGGGGTACGGGTCGATACCTCTCTTTTATGGGAGGATGGTCTCCCGTGGGGATGTGGTGTTCTACCCCCTTGACTCGCCCGAAGTCTAACGGGTGTTTACTAAACACTCTCTCGTACTCTTGAACCACCCGATAGACTCCCTGTTTCTGATGTGAGGGAGTGGAGTCAGTACCCAAATGTAGTTGCTGACACCAGTCCTCCTTTGTTTTCTTAGAGCCGTTACCTTCCTCCGGGTGAGATGGAGGCAAGGGTTCCACAGATTGTATAGCATTTTGGTTAATGGTATATAATTTGGCTAGCGTGGCATACCGGGGCAGGTACACTTCCCTCTCCCCGATATTGATTATGCGAACGGGCACCCTCCCATGGCGTACATTGACCACCCCCCGTGCTGTCAAAATGGTGGGCCTACTGTCTGAGTAAACTGGTTCTACCATTGCCTGGTAATCTCTACCTCTCAGACCAATAGCTGCCCGGCACCAAATCATCATTTCACTTTTTGGGGGCATGGCAATAGGAAAAGGGTCACACATTCTTACGCTACCAATCTCACCGCCGGAGAGTTCCACCTGTTGGGGTCGCATCAGTGCCCGGATCTCTTTCTGGAGCACCCGCTGCTCGCCGGAGCTGGCGTTCTTGGCAACCTGCTGTAAAAGGAAAATCACCTCTGCAAGACAATTTTCAATTACATTAGTTCCTAGAGTTATTTTTGGGTGACTCTCATGTTTGTCAATATCTACAATGATCAGTCCCTGTGCTGCCAGTTCGACTCTACCGATTTTGATGGTCACCTCTTTAAATCCGATCTGTGGCACGGGCTGGCCATTGCTGGCGATGATACTCAAGTCGTCGTCAGGGTAGCGGGTAATATCCGAGTCATTCCAGTACTGCTTAAAGAGCACGTACGGGATGGTGGTGACCTGTGACCCGGTGTCCAGTAGGGCACTCATGGGAATGCCATCCAGTACCACAGGCAAGACTGGACGTCCTCCCACATATCTGTCGCGCCAGTTCGATGGGCCTGGTGATCTTTTTCCTGGGGGTTGGCCCTCTACCCCAGGTTGTGCCCGTTTAAAGAACAGTACCTTGCCATATGTCCAGGTTGATTGCAGCGGCGGCAGATGGGTCGTCCGTCCTCGCTGTATCGGTCACTGGGTCTTCCTCTGGCCGGTGGGGTCCTCCTTGGTCGACGCCACGGGATGTCCTCCGGTCCGGATGCCAGCTGGATCTTCCCTGGGGTGGAAGCCTGTAAAGACTGCACAGTTCGGGTTAGCGCAGCAACGCTCTTAGCTAGCTCTTGGACCTGATGGTGTAGGTCTGGAGCCGGGTCATTGTCCAAAGCCTGCGCATCAGCTCCCACAGGCCCTGCCGACAAGGGCGCCGCCTCCTGGTGGTAAGTGATAGCAGGGCGCTTGTGGGTCACAACGCCACCCGGTGCCGGTTCTCGGAGCACCCGGATGGCTCTGTCCTTGAACTGTGCAAAGCCCAGATGGGGATCCTGTAAGGCCATTGCCCGCAACTGGGTTCGGTGGGTATTACAATACAGTCCCTCTATAAACTGTTCGGTCAACAGCCTGTCCTCGTTTCCCACTCCATCAGGGTCGGTCTGCTTAATGGCCCTCAGGGCCTCTTGTAGGTTTAGTGCATAGTCCCTTATACTCTCATGCGCTCGCTGCTTGCACCCGTAGAATCTAAGCTTAATCTCGGCTGAGGTGCGGGTATCAAAGGTGTCCTTCAGCCGGGTTAGTATCCCTGCGACAGTCTTCCTCCCAGGTGGCCAGGATTTTACTTCCCTTTTGGCTGCCCCGGTTAGTTGGGCCACCAGGATGCTCACTTTTTGCTCTTCTGTGAGGGGGTACACCTGGAAGAGGCTATCCAGCTTTTCTCTAAAGTCATGCAGGGTATGTGACTCCCCTGAGTACTGGGGTAGCCAAGCTGCTCCCGGGATATAGGGCATGGTGAAGGGCATAACTGCAGCAGCGGTAGCGCTGGCGGGGGTTGAGGCAGTGAAGCTCTCCTCCGTATCCGACATCTTCCTCCCCCCTAGTGGACCGTGGCCTACCTTGCGATGATCCTCTTCCGTAGGCCGCGGCTCCGCAGTGGATCGTCAGGGTTGAGGACCTTCCGTCGCGCTCCTGTGACGTCGGCGTCTGCTGGGCTCCTTCCAGGACCTTACGCAACGTCCGGACGTGAGGCGGGGCTTCAGTTCTCGCGCGCTTTCGGAGTCCACGCCCCTCTTCTTCCCGCGCGGCGTCCTCAAGATGGCGTCCAATGGCGGGAAAACTCCACGGATGGCGGGAAGAAGGCTGAAGATGGCGCCGGATGGCGGGAATCTTCACCACAGGTAAGTTTGAAAAGTCTCTTTTTCAGGCACGCAGTACCCGGTGGTTGCGGGCACGAAATCCTGCCGACTACGCCAAAGTTGACGCGCCCCTGGGCCTGTGTCGCGCTGCGTTGCGCACGCGGGAGCTTACCCGGAGCCGGATCTGTTGAGGGTTGTAGTGTCGTGGCGGTGACCCGGTCCGTGCCCAGGGAGTCAAACTGGACGGCAGTAGATGTAGTACGACTACGCCACCCGTTGAATGCAGCTTATGGAGCTGCCGCTGCAGGACAGTCCGCTGAGGCCGGTGGATGGATGGTGCAGCGGGGATGGTATAACCCCCAACGGGAGGGGTATGGCCTCAGGGCAGCCGACGTGGATGATGGGGGTAGCAGGAACCACTCAGAGACGGTGCGGTGTAATTCAGGGTCTTTACTGGTAACAACGATAGACCCTCCCGGAGTACTTGCTAGCGAACGGGGCCTGGTCAGTCCTTGAGCAGATGGGATCTCCCCTGGCCAGGCGGAGTTGTAGGCCTCCCAAACTGACTGTACTCTTCTGGCTACCTTGCTAGAAGCGGATATAAGTAGCCCACGTCCCTGAGTGTACCGTGTGGTGCTCACCCGTATGGCCGGTGACTCGGGGCCTTCTAATGGCTTCCGCTCCACGATGGCGGTGCTGGTCCCACGCGTGTGACCGTGCCTTCGGGCTTCTTGGCCAGAGGACCTGAAATCCCCTGCCTGACGGATTCTGCTGCTGGGTAGGAATTAGTCCCCACAGCCTCGGACTCCGGGTCCGGTAAGAAATCTTCTCAGTCAGGGCGAGCTCTGCAGCTGCCAGCCCCTGACTCGTAGTAGTATTGCTCCCACTGAGCTTCTGCTGTTTCTTCCTATGCTGCTTCTTGTCTCTACTCTCCTTGACTGACTAACCCTGCCTCAGCCCAGGGTTTATACAGGGGAAGTTCTTCCCCTCCCAAGACTGGGCAGGAGGTGTGGCATGCACAGGATCCCTGACCAAAGGACCTCCCACCTGCTCTCAGACATAACATTACATTACTGTGGAAAACCAGACCCCTGGGGTGCCACACATGCAAATGTGACATTGTCCTCAATCACAAATTTATGTAACAATGAACTGGGTAGATTGTTAGATGAGTAAGATGCTAGCTTTGTCTGTACATAGTGATTCAAGTATATTGTGCCAAGTATTGCTCATATAAGTGCCCACTCTTGCACAGGGGCCCACCGGAGGATTCTCCTATTCTCCTGTGGGCCAGTCAAGCTTGCTTGTGCTCCTCAACACATACAGACTGTAATTCAGTGCATAGAAAATATGTCTGCAATGTTATTTCTGCCCACTACATGCCACTGTAAAATGAACTGTGAGACAAGAAGTTAGGGGTGTGTGACTAAAACCACATGGAGTTCTTGGGGTGTCAATATAGCCTGCAAAGAGAGTGTAGGACCCAAGGATTTGGCCCAGGTAGTCCTCAGCCAGAGCAGAAGTGTGCACATGGAATTAAGGGCTGTCAGAAAACAGTCAATCTTAGGTTGCTTCAAAGAAAATTGGCAGGACTGTGTGGGGGCTCTGAACCAAGATAAAGGCGAAAACCAAAAAGGTGAATACCTACTCTGAAAAGTCATCCAAGATGAGGTGAGCCAAAAGGAGACAGGAGAAAGACAGTGATTATCCACGGCGGTGGAGCATTACCACACTAGTACAAGAAGTGCTAGCAATAATGATTAACCGAAATGGTGTTAGTTAAACACACTGAAAATGTAACTAATATTCTCTTAAGAGGTGGTTTATTTGTTTCAGAGCTTTCCATTCAGAGGTAAAAGGTATCAACCAAGTTTTTACCACCTAATCTGAGAGCACTCTGTTTGCTGTAGTTTTGATAAAATCACTGATTTATCATCAAAAGGACTGGTAAACCTGCAGCCATGTAGCCCTCCATATTCATTATCTCTATATAACCCTGCCCCCACCACTGATTGTCAGCTTTCTGCCTATGCACAGTGTACACAGAAAGTTGCCAATCAGTGGTGTTGGCGGGGTTATACAGAGCTCAGCATTCAGAAGACTGGTAGATCTGCAGCAGAAAATACACTGATTTTATCACAATTACAGCAAGCCATCCAGAAAGTGATACTTCAATGGAATCAGAGACTTTGCTCCTACATCATGTTTTTCTCAGATGGTGTAGCAAAAAAGAGGTGACAGATTCCCTTTAAGAGATTTGCTTCAATGGGGAACCACTAACCTAAATGCCCACTATTGTGAGAGTTACCATTTAGTTGTGCCGCGGTTTACAAGTAATCGCTATGTGTTGAAACATTACCCCCAATAATTGGGCTTTAAGAATAAATGACTAGTGATTAAATAAGAAATTTGTGCTGCGCCACAACTGTTCCTCACCACTCTAGGCAATGAGAATAATTTTTGTTGAGCATTTAGTGTTTTACAGAAGAATACTAACGTTTTTTCCTCATAGATTCTGTGAGAATTGACAAGAAGAAAATTGTGGAATGATGCGACTTTATGGCATGCATGCTCCATAGATCCTACCACTGTGTATGTGGATTTGTACTATTAAAACCATGCATGTGAATTCACCTTAAAGCAACATTTTTACATTTGATTACTTATCTTGCACCGATCTGGAATCATTCAAAATTCCGCTGTTTGCTAATGGAATCAGTCAACAAACCTGTTGTCAGACACCTCCCTGACCGCTCAGCTGGTTACTCTGCATAGCAATGTTTTACAGGACAGCCAGGAGAGCAACCTCTGTCAATGAATAAACTGAGGATTACATCTAAAAGCCTGCCTAATTTATAATATTTGACTATAGACTGTATATCAATATCAGTGTAAGTAACCATAGCATTAATAACATACATGATGAACACAGGGGCGGACCTACCGCCCATGCAGCCCGTTCATTGAACGGGGGCCCCAAGGGAGAGGGGGCCCCTCCAGCCTCCAGCCTCCAGCAGGGCCGCCATCAGGGCATGACTGTCCTGACTCCAGTATGGGGCCCGACCGGTCGGGGCCCCCTCGGAGCCCCCCTCTTGTGCGTCTCCTCATGGGGCCCCCGCAGGGCCGGCGTCAGCACCCGGCGCACCCGGGCAAATGACATGGCCCTGAGCAGGCGGGGGGGCCCTCACCGTCGGGCACCCCGCGCGCTATGGGACCCGTGAACGGAGGAGAGCGGTGTCAGCGCCCGCTCCCTCCCGCTTGCTCAGGGCCCCGGCACTCGGCACAATACTTACCCCTCCCCGTGCCTCCGCAGCAGCTCCTGCATCCTCCGCGGCTGCTGCACTGTGACGTCTCAGGTCAGAGGGCGCGGTGACGTCTTTACACTGTGCTCTCCTGAGCAGTCACAGCGCAGAGTGGGATGAGGCCGGCGACGCTGAGGGGCCTGGAGCAGCGGCAGCAGGTGAGACGTGAGGTGAGTATTTGATTTTTTTTTTTATTGTATGGAGGCCTGTGGCAGTATAAGGGAGGGGGGTGAGGTGGGGGTGTGTGACATCCTGCATGGGGCATTATAAGGGGGGGTGGGGTGTGTGACATCCTGCATGGGGCATTATAAGGAAAGGGGGGTGTGTGACATCCTGCATGGGGCATTATAAGGAAGGGGGGTGTGTGACATCCTGCATGGGGCATTATAAGGAAGGGGGGTGTGTGACATCCTGCATGGGGCATTATAAGGGAGGGGGGGTGTGACATCCTGTATGGGGCATTATAAGGGAAGGGGTGTGTGTGACATCCTGCATGGGGCATTATAAGGAAGGGGGTGTGTGTGTCATCCTGCATGGGGCATTATAAGGAAGGGGGTGTGTGTGTCATCCTGCATGGGGCATTATAAGGGGGGTGACATCCTATATGGGGGGGGAACAGCCTGCATGGGGCATTATGTGGGGGGGTGGGAACAGCCTGCGTGAGACATTATGTGTGGGGAACAGCCTGCATGGAGCATTATATGGGGGCCAGTATTCTGTATGGAGCGTTATATGGGGGCCAGTATTCTGTATGTAGCGTTATATGGGGGCCAGTATCCTGCATGGAGCATTATATGGGGGCCAGTATCCTGTATGGAGCGTTATATGGGGACCAGTATTCTGTATGGAGCATTATATAGGGGCCAGTATCCTGTATGGAGAGTTATATGGGGGCCAGTATTCCGTATGGAGCATTATATGGGGGCCAGTATTCTGTATGGAGCGTTATATGGGGGCCAGTATTCTGTATGTGTTATGATCTGCAACATGTACTAAGGAAAGATAGGGGAAAGCTGTCCCTACAGTAAGACTAAGCTGAATCCCTACGATGTAGCGGGCTGCCTGTTCCTTGTGAACAGACCCGCCTAAGTCCTCGGCTAGTCTGAACGAAGACCTATAGAATTAAGGGAGGGGTCCCTAAATGAACTAAGGACTGGGTCAAAAATGGGACACCTCCTAAACAGAAGTTGTTGCAGAGCACAAAAGACAAACTGACAAAAAGTACTAGAGGTCCCAGAGGACCAAGCGAACTGACAGAGATAGGCACCGAAGCACCTGGCTAGAAAGACAAACAACACTGAAGTCCAGCAAAGCCAGAAGGGCAGAGCTGGAATATATAGGCAGATGGTCACGTGACCACAAAACACAAGATAGCAAAAACTAACAGGCGGGTTCTAACAGTATGGAGCATTATATGGGGGCCAGTATCCTGTATGGAGCGTTATATGGGGGCCAGTCTCCTGTATGGAGCATTTTATGGGGGCCAGTCTACTGTATGGAGCGATTCGCTGGTTTCTGAGCTATTGTGGAATTTACAATAGATATCACTCATGTACTGTAAGAAGTGAAATCTTTGCATTGTACTACACATATATATATATATATATATATATATTTCTCTTCGGTATCTGTGCATCATGAATCGTGGTATGTGTTGAAGGGGCCCACTGAGACTCTTTCGCCCAGGGCCCACAAAAACCTGGATCCGGCCCTGGGCCCCCGGCCAAATGCTGAGCGCTAAGCGCCGGGACATCTCAGCGCTGCTTTCCTCTGTGTAGCAGTGCAGCGCTGCTGCGGCAGCGCCTTCATGATTCCCCTGACTTCCGGTCATGTGACAGCGCCGTCACATGGCCGGAAGTCAGGAGAACCTGGTAGCAGCGACGTGGACGAGCGCCAGGTTTCTGCAGGGATCACATGGGGGTAAGTATAACAAGTCTTTTTTTTTTTTAAATACAATTAATTAACTAGGAATCTGAGATGCACGGGGGGGGGGGGGATGAGATGCACGGGGGGGGGTGAGAGCTGCGCACGGGGGGGATGAGAGCTGCGCACGGGGGGGATGAGAGCTGTGCACGGGGGGGGGATGAGAGCTGCGCACGGGGGGGGATGAGAGCTGCGCACGGGGGGGATGAGAGCTGCGCACGGGGGGGATGAGAGCTGCACAAGGGGGGGGATGAGAGCTGCACAAGGGGGGGATGAGAGCTGCACAAGGGGGGGGGATGAGAGCTGCACATGGGGGGGGGTGAGAGCTGCACATGGGGGGGGATGAGATGCACATGGGGGAGATGAGAGCTGCACATGGGGGGGATGAGAGCTGCACATGGGGGGGTGAGAAATGCACATGGGGGGGTGAGAAATGCACATGGGGGGGTTATTTTTACATAACTTTGTTGCCCTATGAAGGGCGGAGGGGGGGGGGCCCAAAAATTTCTTGCACAGGGGCCCACTACAGTCTGTGTCCACCCCTGGATGAACATATGACTTTTAGGGTTCGCTCACACTGGTGAGTAGCACCCAATGATTCTTTCATACGAGAGAATCGGATGCTATATGCCAATGACCCTCAGCTCAAACTCTGCTGGGAGCGTGATTCGAATGTCATTTTACTGTGATCCGATTCTCTAGCATGCGAGAATCAGGTCACAGGTGCGGAGAAGATGAAGAACTTAATTTCTCCATCTTCTCCATTCTGTGAGCCGGCGTATATTGGACTGCACTCGGATGACATCGGCCCGATGTTTTGCATGCACCCATAAGCTTGTATGGGCGCGCGTGATCTGATATACGCTGCCAATCGCAACATGTAGCGATTTTTTTTTCTCATGTCGACTCGGCATGAGAAAATAAACACTGGTCGACACTGCTCTATAGTATAACATTGGAGTGAGTGCTATCTGATGAAACATCGCATAGCACTCGTCCGAGTTATACGCTGGCTACTCACCAGTGTTGTAACGTGGCACGGGGCAGTAGCTGTGGGCGAGAAACTGGTCTTCCACGCCTCAGCATGCTACTGAAAAACGAGGTCTTGACTCGATGTGTGTGTGCAGCCGTGTTTCCGTTGCGGACCCCTCTCAGTTCAGCTCTGTCACGCTTTACGCGGCGCCAGTCCCCTTTGACAACCACGATAAGGAAACCACATCAGTTTTTAAAAACAAATTCCTTTTTACTGACAATCAAACTTATATACAGAGAGTAGCAGGAAATGAGCTTGCCGTGTTCTTCTGTACAATACAGAGGCACCTTCTTTTTATTTATGGACAGCGACACAGTTGGTGAAATAGGGATAACTATAGAATTGCACGTTAAGTTGAGGACCTCTATCCTTTCCCAGTATAGCACCAACTAAAGCTGTGCTTTTCGCTGTGACCACTACACTTCAGCTACACTTCTTGAGAATCGCATAAGGACGCACCTTTGGTTGTCACCTTACTAAACGTGCCCCAGCCTTGCTGATTCTGTCTCTCTGACTACAACTTCCAAGGTCTGGCTGACACTAGACTTAGAGACCTTCTTAGAAGTTTCTTGCCATAGATCCCCTGACTTGCCTTCTTAAAGAAATACACTGCCACCACTAGAATTCTCTTGCCCTGGCTCCCTCTTTCTGATCTCTTCACACACAAAAAAGGAACTGGGAAACTGGTCCCTCTTACTCCTCCTGACTATGGGCCAGTCCTACAGTTAACCCTGTCACCCCTGATTAACAGGAACTGCAGCCTCCAGGAGAATAACACATACAATGCAGTACATTTAAAATAACCAGGGTTTCCAGAGAAATGCCACGCCATCCTCTCCATCCCTACAGTGTGAGCAAGCCCTTAAGGAACATAAAAGAAAACACTTTAAAATCTTCTAATGATAAATGGCAGATTTGAGGTACTTAAAATACATGTTTTCCATTTCAGTATGTAGTTAGCCTGTGTTTCTCATTGTTAATATCAATATGAATTGAATTTTGTATTAGTAATGGGTCTACCAGGATTTAACATTGATGGCCTATGCATTTCACAGGTCAGCTACTGCCAGTGCTGATATGAATGCATCATCATATTCACTATAATCACCTTAACTTCTGATTCCTGAAAATACACTATAAAAGGGATTTCTATATAAGTGGACAAGGCAGAAACTGAGGATATATGGTCTTTAAAAATGAATTAGATCAATGCCCTTTAAAATAAATCAGCCCTTTTGTTTTCAGTTTTACATAATTCCCTACGTGATCAATACTCACTGAGGACACTAATTAAGTGATTTTCTTAAGCAAAGTCACACACAAGAAGGAGAGGTGTCATTTTAAGGTTCGGCAGTATGTCCAAGACTGTTATTTCCCTGGAAATTGAAAAAAGAAAGCAGTTTACTAAAGGAGAAGGAAGGCCGAGGATAGTCAGTGTTAAAAAAAATAACATGTCATTGTTCTATAGCATTCTTGCTCTCAATTCAGCAGCAGCATTTTTAGGACCCATGGGTGCACTGGTGCCAGCTAAACAAAAAATGAAAATGAACAGTAATGACTTATTAATGATAAATGAAGGCACTTACCTACTTACCAGAGCGTATGAGGGAGACTGTTGTAGAAAACCTATTGCCAGTAAAGGTCATTTTTCAGACATCATATCATGCATAAAGTTTAGTGACTTAGTATTAATATTTTAAGAGTTGGAATTAGAGCTTTTTTTTACTATTATTATTATTTTTTTAAACTATGATATTGCTATCTAGAGCCGTGTCTGGTGTTGCTCATTCAAGCACATGTGGCTGAACTATACTATCAGACACAATCCAGGCTTTTGCCTGGAAAGAAGTTAGAGAAGATAGTGTAGATAGTGACATAGACCTAAGTAAGGAAAGTGGGGGTGGCATGGTTGAGGTGTTAGGACAGCGAATACAGTAAGCAGGAATAGAGGTACTGAAAAATACATAAAGTGCATGTATACTAACGCCAGAACCCTGATTGATTAATTATATTTAATACTGTTGGAAGAAAATTATGATATAATGTGGATAACAAGGACATGGCTGGTCGAAAAATATGACTGGGCTGATAATTTATAGGCCTATAGTCTGTTCAGAAATGGCTGTACAAATAAGTGAGGGGGAGGGGGGTTGTTTATATGAAAAATGTCCCTAAAATCCATCCTGTGTGATAATATATGTGAGGCCAATGAAAATGTAGAGTCCCAGTGGATGAAGATAAGGCGAGGGAGAAAAATATATTAAAATACTGATGTGGGTTTTTATCTGCTGAAACTACATTTCCCAGCAGCGCTTGCTTCTCCTCAATGCTGAAGACCCCTCCCCCACTCACCTGTGTACTCTTAACGAGCCCCACCTCTCTGAGATATCAGCAAGCTAATCTAAGTGTAGAATTGTACTCTCTACTCCCGTACAGTACCCTGCCTGGTCGATTTTATCTTCTGCCATCTACATCAGTATACTGTGGATATAAAAAGTCTACACTCCCCTGTTAAAATGCTACATTTTTTCATGTAAAAAAAAATATCATACCACCCTGTCACCTATAATCTGTACAACTCAACTGAAAAATCAACTAAAATCTTTTTGGGTGGAAAAAGAAAAATAGAGAACTGAAATAATGTGGCTGCATAAATATGCACACTCTTAAAGGGAATCTGTCACCCCCTGGGACTTTTCAGACCGCTAATATGGGCATACAGGTGATAGAAATGTGAATCTATACTTACCTGTATGACATATATTAGTGGTCTGCTTGCTGTGTAATAGCATTTTTATTAAATTATTTCTGCTAAGCTTCGCGTCCCCCGGACGCCAAGAAATCTCCGCCTACTAGCCCTATTTCCATACTCACCCCACCTTCCCTGCACGTCACAGGGCCCTGTCATGCAGCTCCCGGCCGGATCCCGCACCTGCGCTGTTTCCTCTGTACGGACGGCGCTCTTCTCCCTGCCGTCTGTGTAGTGTTGTGCAGCAGGGAACTTGTGCGCAGGCGCCGATGAGTCACTCTGCCTTCCCAGCGCCTGTGCACAAGTTTCCTGCTTGTAAAACACTACACTAACGGCAGGGAGAAGAGCGCCGTCCATAAGGGAGCTCGTACTGAGCATACATTGGAATTTACAACCTTTACATGCTCAGGAGAGCTGGTGCTAGCTCAGCCCCTGAAACCGATGACTGATGATGCTTCATTTCAGGGTGGGGACAGAGGCTGCAGCAGTGACCACAGCCTCTACCCCCTGATGTCGTGTTCTTTGAATATCCCAGCATGCAGTAAGGATTCTCAAACTAAAATGTCAGGAAACCAGAAGTAGGAAAAACCTAAATAAAGCAGAGTGCGAGTATAGAGGGAAAGATAGGGAGTTTTTAACTAAAGTATATCAGTAAATCATTTGTTTTAAATTAAAGTATACCAATAACTAAGGTAATAGTTCTATAAAACGCTCCTAAATGTCAAAGAAATCTTGAACCCTTTGTTCCTTAGAGAAGAAATGCCTCCATCCAGTCCATCTTCATCAAAAAAGCAAGTTTTTCCAAAAAAAATTTGTATGGAGAGGGTTGAGGACTAAGCCTTCTATGAAGTATTATTTTGGATCCTGCTGCTGCTACTATGTGTAAAAGTTTCCTTTACACCAGGATTGCATCAATATGGTTCAGCATCCAGATATCCAAAAATTGCCCACACAGGATCAAAGAGGGCATAATTGGTCCTTTGATTACATACAAAAGCATGGATCTTTGTCCAAAAAGACTGTATTTGTGATCAAGACCACATGCAGTGGTACAGGTCAGCCTCAGGGGCATTACTCTTGAAACAGTTTGATGTAGAGAAAATACCCATCCTATGTCCTCTAATGGGGGTAATATAGGCCCGATGACAGTGATTGAGAAGCATTTCAATATATCGTGATGAACGAAGAACCTTATGACTATAATCAATCTCTGTAAGTAGGGTTGGTGTAGTGGGTTCTGGTATAACCCATGACCATTTGGTTAGTGATGTTGACTGGGTGAAATGGTCTATTGGTTTATTGATAAGCTTATAATAATATAATATCATGATATTTGGCTTTTTGAGGGCTGAGATTCTGAAAAGTATATCCTTAATTGTGGGTCCCACTCTGTGTCAGTAAGGTAGGACAGAATAGTTGATATGTACTGTATGTCTTAGCTTATAGATAATGGAAAAATGCAAAATAGATTTCTGGGTATTTAGAATTATGTTGTGAAATAGTAAGTATTCGTTGATGTGAATGATGTATACTTTACAGTTTTTGAAGAAAATCGTCAGGGAGGTTGTTCTTAATTATATTGACTGTATGTTTGGGGTCATTGTGATGCTGCCGAATACATTTTGAAGCAACCAAAAACCTCCAAAGCATTTAAGAATTGTTCTGCTTCCTTCATCAGGCTGAAAAGCAGCTCTCTCCTCACGGAAGGATATTTTTATGCATTTTGCAGTCCCCAACAGGAACAGTTCTGCGATCCTGCCCATACAATTGGGCACACAACATGCACAACAGTTCCTCACGACTCATTAATTTTGGTTGGGACTTTGGTAATAAACAGGACTACAAATTGGTAAATCAAACTGTCCAGATATCACTATCGGTATTGTTGTATGTCAATCATTGCTACTCATTTTGGGTTGTAAACCTTCTTTAAGGTGAAGCATTGTGCATGTGGCTGTAAAATATGATAGCTCATAAAGATTTATGTTCATAAGAAAACCTTTTTTCCGTATCCTAGCTACCCTTAATAATAGTAATAATGCATGTCCAGATGAACCAGTCTTTTCTTTACGTAATGTCAATAAGAGTTACTATCAGAATCTCTCAATTAATACAACTATTTAATATAGAGTGTAAAGAGAATTGTGATGAGATGGACTTGAAACAACACGTTCCAATTAGAAAAGCTTCTTATTTGGGAAATAGAAGTCTGCTGGGATTTTTTGTGTCAAAAGTACAAATGTACACGGAAAACCAAATGATTCCTGGGGGTTCAAGAGTAAAAAACAATCCCCTATTACAGCCTATAATGAGGAATTTGTTAGAAAGTGGAATGATATATTGTAGAATTGTTCACTCCAGCTGATGCAGTTGATTATTTCTTATGAAAAAAAAAAACAATGTTAAAGAAAATCAAAAGTGAAATAAAACATGAGAACATCGACGACAATATAGTAAGAGAATGGAATTTAAAGGGGTTGTCCACTACTATTCAAAATAGCCCAATGTGTTTTTATGATGAAAAGAAGCTTCTTTCTAATTACGTCCCTCTGCTGTTTCTGCCTGTGAGTGGCGCTATCACTAGCCGCTTACAGGCATCACATGACCCCCAGCCGCAGCCGGCTCTGACATCCCCTGATGTGACGTCAGCGCTCTCCCTCTCCCCATTCATTGGGAAAGCGCACGGTGGATGCTGGGAGTGACGCACGGGGGAACCCCGCCCACAACCCAGCAGCCACCGCGTCACTGATGTCACGCCTCACTTGACGTGACATCAGCGGAGGGGGGGGTGGGGTCACATGCTGCCTGTTAGCGGCCACCGATAGCGCCGCTCACAGGCTGAAACAGCACCAGGAGGTAATTAGAAAGAAGCTTCTATTTATCATTAAAACACATTGGGTGATTTTGAATAGTAGTGGACAACCCCTTTAAAGGAGGTTAATAAAAAGCTCATTATTACATTTGTACCATTTTTTGCCTGTTTTTGGTGTTTTTAATTTGTGCTTTTTTATTCTATTAACCTTCACCTTTTTAACCCCTTCACGACATTTGATGTACCCATGGTCGAGCAGGGGTTCCCAACAAATGACGTATAGGTACATCATGGCGATTCTGCGTGGCACAGGAGCTGTACCCTCACAATCGCTGCCGGGAGCTAAGCTTATCCCAGCCCCGACTGTTTAACCCCCTAAATGCCACGATCAATATCGATCGCAACATTTAGGTTAGGAAAGGGAGGGAACTTCCTTTCTTATCTGATCCACGCCCCCGGAAACATCATTGTGAGGGCCCGATGGTTGTCATGGCAACCCGACGTTGTCATTACAACCTCCAGGTTTGCCAGTGATGGTGACCTGTCTAGACCATTCCAGGACCATGTGTCTAAGAGGCTTCTTGTCAGTGCAGTACTGACAGGTATAATGCATTGCAGTGCTTATGCATTGCAATGTAATACACCAGCGATCAGAGTAATAAAACTTAAAGTCCCATAGAGAAAAAAAAATGATTATACCAAATAAATAGGTATATTTATGAAAAAACAAAAATGAACAAAAAAAAGTACACATATTTGGCATTGCCGCTTCAGGAACGACCTGATCCATAATACTGTCACACTAGCTAATCCCTTCAGTGAACACCGTAAAAAAATAAAAATAAAACACCATGGCAAAAACACTATGCTTTCATCAAACCACCAAAGAAAAAGTGGAATAAAACACGATCAAAAAGATGAATGTACATAAAAATGGTGTAATTGAAAACATCATTTTGTCCCCCCAAAAAAGCCACCATACAGCTCTGTCAGCGGAAAAATAAAAAAGCTCTAGCTCTTAGAATATAGCAATGCAAAAATAATTATTTTTTCAATAAAATAGTTTTTATTGTGTAAAAACTGAAAAAAATAAAAAAAAAATATATAAATGTAGTATCGCTAAAATAGCACTGACGTGAAGAATAAAGCTGTCTTATAATTTTTACCACAAAGTAAACATCGTAAAAGAACAAAACAAAAAACAATTCCTGAATTGCTGGTTTTTGTTAATTCTGCCTCCCAAAAATCGGAATAGAAATGGATCAAAAAAATGTTATGTGCTCGAAAATGGTACCAATAAAAACGTCCCACAAAAAACAAGCCCTTACATGACTCTGTCTGCAGAAATATAGAAAAACTATAGCTCTCAAAATATGGCGATGCAATAACTTTTTTTTTTGCAAAAAAATAAATAAATCATTTTTAGTGTGTGATAGCAGCCAAACATAAAAAAAGCTATATAAGTCTGGTATCGCTGTATTCGCAGCGACTATAATGAGGCAGATTGAGACATTGTGGACTAGCCAAGTATCTAGCAATTTTCTTCTTTTTAAACGTGCATAAAAGCTCGGTCGGCCTCAGTTGTATGCACCTCTGATAAGGACACCGCTGAACAGAGGCCAGACAGAGTCCAAAGTAACTCTGCTGCCTCATTATAGTGAATGGATCCCTCAGGGTTTCATCTGAATTATGTCATTCGGAGATTTAGATGGAAACCCCGATGTAAGTGCTCAGCATAGAGCACAAGATAAATGTGATCCAATATGCTATGTAAAATATTCCCAATAAAAGCTTCAGCTAACCACATTTAGCGTCCACATATTTGGCATTCCTGTAGTGATGAGATCCTGCTTAATTTACTGGTGCATGTCTACAGAAGCTCAAGCTGGGCATAATGTACTGGGCACTACAACGTACTGGGCACTACAACGTACTGGGGACTGCAATGGCAGATTTGCAATTTCTATTGCTGCTTATTTCTGAAAAACACCTATGGAGTGAAAATCTTCACTACACCTGTATATAAATTATGAGAGTGGTGTAATTTCCAAAATGGGGTCACTTAATGGGGATTCTGCTCTATTGGCACTTAAGGGCTTTGTATATGGAGTCCACAAATTATTGTAGGAAAATCTGTGCTCCAAGAGTCAAATAGCGCTCCTTCCCTTCCGAATCTTGCCTTGTGGCTAAGTAGTACTGTACAGCCACATATGGGGTATTGCCATGTTCAGGAGGAATTGTGTGATACATTTTGGTGCCATTTTTACCCATTTTCCCATGTGACAATGTAAAATCTGAGGCTAAAACAAAATTTTTGTGGTAAAAACATAATTATGTTTTCTTCACTGTCCAATAGTATAACACTCTGTGACACATCCATGTCAATATGATAATTCATGCGGAGATTCTGATGTTCTGGCACCTCAGGGGCTCTTCCAGTGGGTCATGGCACCCGCAAAACAACAAAATCTGCACTACAATATGGCTCGCCTTCCTTTCTGAGCTTCCAACTGTGTTTGAAAAGTATTTCCCCATTACATATATGGTACTGGTACACTGGTGCAGTAATTGCACCGCAAACTGTGAGGTCCATTTTTTTCTATTAGCCCTTACAGAAATTAGAAACTTGGGGCTAAAACAACACTTTAGTGGTAAAAATGTAATTATTATTTTTTCACTGTCCAATGGTATAAAATTCTATGAGGCATATTTGGTGTCAACATGCTTGCTGCAACCCTAGCCAAATTCATTAGGGGTGTAGTTTATAAACATGGGTCATATATGGAGGGGTTCCACTGTTCTGGCACCTCATGGGCTCTGCCAATGTGACATGACTCCCTAAAACCATTCCAGCAAAATCTAAACCCCAATATGGAGCTTCTTCCCTTCAAAGGTTTGCACTATGCATCAAAAGTAGTTTTTGACCACATATGGGGTATTGGCGTACTCAGGAGAAATTGCATAGCAAATTGAACAGTTCATTTTCTCCTATCATCCCCTTTGAAAGTTAAAAACTTGGGGCCAAAGCAACATTTTAATGGAACATTTCTTTTCCATTTACTCAGCCCAATGTTATAAAATTCTGGCTCTTCAAATGTGACGTGGCATCTGCAAGCTATTCAAGCCAAAATTGCGCTCCAGAATTCAATTGATCCTCCCTTCCCTTTCGAGCCCTGCCGTCTGCCCAAAAAGTAGTTTTCCACCACATATTGGGTATAAGCGTACTCAGGAGAATTTGCACAACAAATTGTATGGTCCATTATCTCCTGTAATTCTTGTAAAAATGAAAACTTTGGGGCAAAACCAACATTTTTTGTGGGAAAAGTATATTTTTTCATTTCCAACGTATTTTTTCATTTAGCGTTATAAAATTCTGTTAAGTACCAGTGGGTTCAAAGGGCTCACCATACCTCTAATTAAATTCCTTGAGGGGTATAGTTTCCAAAATGGGGTCACTCATTGGGGTTTTCCGCTATTTAGGCACATCAGTGGCTCTGCAAACATGACATGGAGTCCTATCGATTCCAATTTTGTGTTTCAAAAGTCAAATGGTACTCCTTCCCTTTTGAGCCTTGACGTGTGCCCAAACAGTAGTTTTCTAACACTCGACTCATAACATCATACTGAAGAGAAATTGCGCAACAAATTCTGGGTTCCATTTTCTCCTGTTACACTTGTGAAAATGAAAAATTTGGAGCCAACACAAACATTTTTGTGAGGAAAATGTGATTTTTTTATTTTCACAGCTCAATGTTATAAAATTCTGTGAAGCATTTGCAGGTTTAAGGTACTCACCACACATCTAGATAAGTTTCTGGAGCGGTGTAGTTTCCAAAATGGGGTCACTTGTGGGGAGTCTCCAAACATGACATGGCGCCCGCTCTCGATTTCAGCCATTTTGCGTTCCAAAAGACAAATGGTACTTCTCCTTCCTTTCCAAGCCTTGCCATGCGCCCAAATAGTAGTTTTCTGCCACATATGGGTTATTGGCGTACTCAGAAGAAATTGCATGACAAAAACCTAAAGAGATGAACTGGAACATAAGTTGGTATGCATGCAGCGTGTAGGCAAACTAAACAGACAAAACCTAACCTAAAAAAAAAAATGCAAATACCCTGCAGTAAATAAATAAATAGCAACAGTGCATGAAAATAATATACGGTACTTAGTTAACATAGTTTTGAAACGTCATCCCACCACGTCAAGGTGACCCTAATTGGGATGGTCCTAGCCTCTAGTATTATATTACACAAAAAATTGTACAGTGCATTTTCTCCTGTTAACCTTGTGAAAATGTAAAATTTGGGGCTAAAGCAACATTTTTGTGGAAAAAAGTTAAATTTTCATTGTTTTCTTCCACATTACTTTAATTCCTGTGAAGCCCTTGAAGGGTTAATAAACTTCTTGAATGTGGTTTTGAGCACTTTGAGGGATGCAGTTTTTAAATAGTGTCACTTTTTGGTATTTTCTATCATATCGACCTCTCAAAGACACTTCAAATATGATGTGGTGCCTAAAAACATTGGTTTTGTAAATTTTGTTGGAAAAATGAGAAATTGCTGATAAACTTTTAACCCTTCTAACTTCCTAACAAAAAAAATGTATGTTTCAAAATTATGCTGATATACAGTAGACATGTGATAAATGTTATTTCTTAGCTATTTTGTGTGATATTGCTATTTGATCTAAGGGCATAAAAATTAAAAGTTTGAAAATTATAAAATTTTCTAAATATTCTCCAAAGCTCCGATATATTTACAAATAAATGCAAAAAATATCGACCTAAATTTATCACTAACATAAGGTACAATGCGTCACAAAAAGACAATTTCAGAGTTATACCACATAAAGTGACAATGGTCAGAATTGTAAAAATTTGGTTTGATCAGGAAGGTGAAAACAGGCACAGGGTTGAAAGGGTTAAAGTATATTTTTTATGGTTTTTCATGTTTGTCATATTGGCTTGGGTTTGAAGTTTTCTGCTGATTCATCAGGAACGTTTTTGTGCAAATGTACTCCGTTCTCTCCTGGATTGATTTTATGTATGTCTGAAATTGTTGTGCAAATTTAGCAACGTTTCAGAAAGAACTTTTTGCGCTAAAATTTTTCAAAAGAATGCTAAGGAAAAAAATCAAGAGCAATCATGAACCGCATGCACAATTTAAAGATTTTGGTGCAAAAATGTCAATAAATACCAGAACAAAAAAAAAAGAACAGTGACTTGAAAAAATATCAAAATGATGAATTGTGCACCATATCTCCAGATTAAATATATTAATTAAACAGACAATGAAATCTGATTTTTTTCAGAGCTGTACAAGACTATCAATCCAATATGTTGCATAAATGGAACAAATGTGAGAAGACAAATGAAACACCCCTAAACCCACATTAAAGAAAAATAATACTAAAAAATTCAGAGAACGTGTTATTATTATTATTGCATACAGTGCAAGTTTTAGTTCAGATGATGCTGAAACTTCAGAAGGATTGAAAGGAAGCTATCATGTACAGAGCTGCAGGAGGTGAGTTCCCGCAAACATGTATGGTGTGACGATAGTGCAATCTCACTCCGAGCACCGCCGTGATCAAAAGCAGGTGTTGAAGCCATATGAGAGCGGACACCCTGTGTTCAATGACCACAATCAGTGTTAGTGCCGATTGCGGATGTTTAATCCCTCTGATGCCACTGTCAATAGTATGTAAAATAAACTTGGCGCCCCGATGTGAAAACTGTAGATATTTATTTGTGCACACAATCCAAAACAGACATTTCGGTCCTAAAACGGACCTTTTTCAGTAACACGGATTGCACAGGTAATATGAATTCAGAAGTAACTTCGGAAATGACAGGCAGCAGCAGCTGCAGTAGAGGCACGTTTTCACACTCGAGTGCCAAGTTTACTTTACATACTTAAAGAGGTAGGATCCTACTGGGGCACCGAATATGGAAGTGCCGTGCTTTATTCTCTGCAGTCAATAGTGACAGCGGCATCAATCGGGGATTGGAGCTCCCTCTCTATTTCAATTGGCACAAGTCGATTGAGATCGCATTGTGCCTATGGTCTTTATGGTAATCCCGGGCTGAAAGATGGCCAAGAAGTCACCCAGGTATGGTCCCCTGTAAGCTCCTGCTCAGAGAAGGAGCTGACACGCCTACTCCCTGTGTGCAAGACGCTGATCTAATGCTCTGCAATGCAAAAGCATTGCAGAGCATTAGATCAGTGATCAGGGCAGGGAAAGTTGATGTTGCATCCTGGGACAAGGTAAAAAGAAAAACAGTTTTTAAAAGTTGTAAAAATATAAAAAAATAAATAAATCACAAAATAAAGAATAAAAAAAAAATATTAATACATAAAATACATACAAACAAAGTACACATATTTGGTATAGCCGCGTCTGGAACAACCTGACCTATAAAACTGCCCACTAGTTAACCCCTTTAGTGAACACAATAAAAAAAATCCAGTGGCAAAAAACTATTCTTTTATCACTTTTGGCCACACTAAAGCCACACTAAGAAGAATTAAAATTCCCCCAAAAATTCAAGAAAAAACAGCAAAAAAGGGCAGCAGTGTTTACCTGCCCAGATCTTCAAAGCCAAATGCACTACCAGGATGCAGCAAACCCACATAAAGATGGCGGCTACACAGGTGCAAAATACTGATGAGACAATCACTCACAGCCTACCATTTTATGGAGGGGGTGTCTGCTTAGTATTTAAATTGCACAAAAAAAGGATTGTATAGGGTGCTGTTCACACTAGGGTAGTGCACAGTATCTGGATTACAGCCTATTAGTTACGCCCATACTATTAGACTAGGCGGGCTGCCCGGTACTATCCAAGTGCAACCCCTGGGAACAGACACCCTAGGTTACAATGTCCGCCCTGATGGGCCTGGCTGCACCCTGGAATAAAATGTGCAAAAATACATATATATATATATATATATATATATATATATATATACAAAATATGAGGTATTAGTTGATATTTTGGCCAAAATACGTAAGCTCGTAACCCGCTTCAAGGGTCCTCATGCTTACGAGTCCTACTCTTATCACTTTTGGCACACGGTGAATGACATAAAAAAAAAAAAAAATATTACTGAATTGCTGGTCTTTGTTCATTCTGCCTCCCAAAAATTGGAATAGAAATCAATGAAAAAATGTTATGTGACCGAAAATGGTACCAATAAAAATGTCAACTTGTCCCACAACAAAACAAACCCTCACATGACTTTGTCGGCCGAAATATAATAAAATTATAGCTGTCAAAATATTGCGATGCAAAAAATTATACAATTTTTTACATTTTCGCCAAAATTCCTATATATTAAAAAAATGGTTTTGTAATTTTTGCTGGAAAAATTTGAAATTGCTGATAAACTTTTTATCCTTCTAACTTCCTAACAAAAAAAAATATGTTTCAAAACTGATGCTGATGTAAAGTAGACATATGGAACATGTTATTTATATTTTTTTTGTACAGCATGACTAACTGTTTAAAGATATAAAAATTGAAAGCTTGAAAATAGCGAAAATTTTAAAATTTTCTGCAAAATGCCAATATTTTCACAAATAAACGCAGAAATTTTCGAACCAAATTTACCACTAACATAAAGTACAATCTGTCATGAAAAAAATCAGAATCTCTGGGATTTGTTGAAGCATTCCAGAGTTATTTCCTCATAAAGTGACACTTGTCAGAATTGTAAAGTTTGGCCTGGTCAGGAAGGTGAAAAGAGGCTGGGGGTAAAGTGGTTAAAAGAACTAAAAGATAAAACTGTAATCTTGCAATTGTCTCATGGCAGAGGGGGCTGTTTTAGACTCATACTTCCTGTCCTTTTTGGAAGTATTTTCAGCAAGGATCCATATTATTAGAAGCAGGATAACAATGACAGGGAACACCTTTATACACAGCATACAAAATATAGAGCCGGGATCCATCCATTGTGGCTTGTACTTGTGCTGTTTCTTGAAATTTTTAGGTTCTATAAAAGCCACAGTGGGCAGTGAGAAAATTTAAAGAATTGTATTTTTTAGTACAGATTGTGATATGCAAAAAAAATGGAAACATATTTAAAAAATATATTTAACACAAAAAACCTTATTTAAACAATAAGTCATTTTCTGATGATACCTATCTTTTAAAGCACCACTCCAGCCTTTTTTTTAAATTTTACCACTGGAATGGTGTCACTAATCTAACTTTCTTGCTCCTAGTATTGTACTTACCAGCCATCGTCTTCAAATCGTTGCCGTTCTGGTCAGTCTTCTGCAGTTTGTGACCCGCCAGATCTCTCCAGTGTTTACTGGGTGATAAGGACGTCACTACTCAATGTAAGTCTATGTGAGCCAGGACAAGGTTCTCATAGATTTATATTGAGAGCTTGTGACCGTTACCTCTGAGGTCTGGACAGACATGCAAGGAGGTATCTTGGTCAATACCATGTTTTGCACAGGTTCCTGGTATGCCCTAACTTTATCGCCATCCACAACAAGTTCTTGTTACCGTTGGTTAGCTTGTCAGATGATACACAGTCCACACAGTTTTAAGTGTCTGCATAAATTCCTGGAGTGGACTACTCCTCATTCTTGGTTCTGATGAGTTTGGGCATTGTCTTTGGCTTCCACAAATTGAGCTTGAGTCCCTTAAGCTGGTGTTCCCTCATGAACCAGTGTTTCTGTAGAACCAGGGAGTCATCCAGTTGAAAGGGTAGGAGCTGTCACACTTTTTCTAGTTTAGCCTCCTCCAAATATGAAGCAGGGAGAAGCGGGACATGGACCTGCCCATAGAGCCTCTCTTGACATGCAGAGTCTGGCGATCACAATCACAAGCAAAAGAGGTCCATATGAGGGTGGTGATGTCTGGCTTGTTAAAGGGTTGATAATGACTTCTAGCAGTGCCACATCAATACGTGGCTGTAGTGCTCAAGATCTCTTTATTTCTGTTTGCATAATCAAATAATATTCATTCACTTTCCAAATTACGCATGTTATCATTATACTGTTACTAAACATAGAACCCTATACCGAGAACAATATAACAATAATGCCACCATATAAGGGCAAAATAATGCAGCCACACCAAGACCATAAATTGCCACCAGTGTCTGAATAGAACCATTATCCTTTTACTGAACACAATCCATCATACCAACACCAATAGTACCAATAATACCACATACAAGGGACATATACCTATACCATACCTATACCAGCATGTATAATGATGATAGAATTATTCCACAATACTGATCACTAGCAAAAAACAGTACAAAATAAAATATTATCCCCATATACTGTAGTAATCAAATAGTGGAAGATACCGGTTATACCCTGGAGCTCTGTAGATAGTATAAATGTACAGTTCAAAACTACAAGTAAATTCAGTGACTCACAGGTAATGTCTGCAATTGAAGGCACTTAATTTTGTATTCTTCTTCATCTGGTGCAGACCACTAGGACTTCATCCAGCAATGCCTACCTTCTGCAGAACATATAGGCATCTATGACTGTTAGCTTTTAGAGCACTCCCCCCCTATTTCCCTCAGTTCTACACAAATTCTATAGTGACATAGTGCTGCCCTGGTACTCTACACAGTAACAGTACCTCCCTTTTGTTTCCCCAACAGTAAAAGTAGCCCCAAAAAATGAAAATACATTACAGCAGTGACGTCCACGTTTGTGGCCCTGTGGCACCCCAGGGGTCTGGTTTTCCACAGTAACAGCAATGTTATGTCTGAGAGCAGGTGGGAGGTCTCTTGGTCAGGGATCCTATGCATGCCACACCTCCTGCCCAGTCCTGGGAGGGGAAGAACTTCCCCTATATAAACCTAGGGCTGAGGCAGGGTGAGTGAGTAGAGAAGAAGCAGAAAAAAGAAGCAAATATAGGAAGAAACAACAGGAGCTCTGTGGGAGCAGTGTTACAAGGTGTCAGGGGCTGGCAGCTGCAGAGCTCGCCCTGACTGAGAAGTTATCACCGGACCCGGAGTCCGAGGCTGTGGGGACTAACTCCTATCCAGCAGCAGAAACCGACCGGCAGGGGATTGCAGGTCCTCTGGCCCAGAAACCCGAAGGCCCCGAGTCACCGGCCATACGGGTGAGCACCACACGGTACACTCAGGGACGTGGGCTACTTATACCCGCCTCTAGCAAGGTAGCCAGAAGAGTATCGTTAGTTTGGGAGGCCTACAACTCCGCCTGGCCAGGGGAGATCCCATCTGCTCAAGGACTGACCAGGCCCCAATCGCTAGCCAGTACACCGGGAGGGTCTATCTTTGTCACCAGTAAAGACCCTGAACTACACAGTACCGTCTCCGAGTGGTTCCTGCTACCCCCATCATCCACGTCGGCTGCCCTGAGGCCATACCCCTCTCGTTGGGGGTTATACTATCACGCTGCACAATCCTACCACCGGCCTCAGCGGTCTGCCCTGCAGCAGCAGCTCCCTGGCTGCACTCAACGGGTGGCGTAGTCGCCCAACATCTACCGCTAAAACAGCGCCACTTAGTCTGACTCCCTGGGCACGGACCGGATCACCGCCACGAGACTACAACCCTCAACAGATCCGGCTCCGGGTAAGCTCCCGCATGCGCAACGCAGCGCGACACAGGCCCAGGGGCGCGTCAACTTTTGGCGTAGTCGGCAGGATCTCGTGCCCGCAACCACCGGGTACTGCGTGCCTGAAAAAGACTGTTCAAACTTACCAGTGGTGAAGATTCCCGCCATCCGGCGCCATCTTCTGTCTTCTTCCCGCCATCCGGCGCCATCTTCTGCCTTCTTCCCGCCATCCGTGGAGTTTTCCCGCCGTTGGACGCCATCTTGAAGACGCCGCGCGGGAAGAAGAGGGGCGTGGACTCCGAAAGCGCGCGAGAACTGAAGCCCCGCCTCACGTCCGGACGTTGCGTAAGGTCTTGGAAGGAGCCCAGCAGACGCCGACGTCACAGGAGCGCGACGGAAGGTCCTCAACCCTGACGATCCACTGCGGAGCCGCGGCCTACGGAAGAGGATCATCGCAAGGTAGGCCACGGTCCACTAGGGGGGAGGAAGATGTCGGATACGGAGGAGAGCTTCACTGCCTCAACCCCCGCCAGCACCACCGCTGTTGCGGTCATGCCTTTCACCATGCCCTATATCCCGGGGGCAGCCTGGCTACCCCAGTACTCAGGGGAGTCACATACCCTGCAGGACTTTAGAGAAAAACTGGATAGCCTCTTCCAGGTGTACCCCCTCACAGAAGAGCAAAAAGTAAGCATCCTGGTGGCCCAATTAACCGGGGCAGCCCAAAGGGAGGTAAAGTCCTGGCCACCTGGGGGGAGGACTGTCGCAGGGATACTAACCCGGCTGAGGGACACCTTTGATACCCGCACCTCAGCCGAGATCAAGCTTAGATTCTACGGGTGCAAACAGCGGGCACATGAGAGTATAAGGGACTATGCCCTGAACCTACAAGAGGCCCTGAGAGCCATTAAGCAGACCGACCCTGACGGCGTGGGAGACGAGGACAGGCTGTTAACTGAACAATTTATAGAGGGTTTATATTGCAATGCCCACCGAACCCAGTTGCGGGCAATGGCCTTACAGGACCCTCATCTGGGATTTGCACAGTTCAAGGACAGAGCCATCCGAGTGCTCCGAGAACCGGCACCAGGTGGCGCTGTGACCCACAGACGCCCCACTACCACCTACCACCAGGAGGCGGCGCCCTTGTCGGCAGGGCCTGTGGGAGCTGATGCGCAGGCTTTGAACAATGACTCGGCTCCAGACCTGCACCATCAGGTCCAAGAGCTAGCTAAAAGCGTTGCTGCGCTAACCCGAACTGTGCAGTCTTTACAGGTTTCCACTCCAGGGAAGATCCAGCTGGCATCCGGACCGGAGGACATCCCGTGGCGTCGACCAAGGAGGACCCCACCGGCCAGAGGAAGACCCAGCGACCGATACAACGAGGACGGACGACCCATCTGCCGCCGCTGTAATCAACCCGGACATATGGCAAGGTACTGTCCTTTAAACTGGCACAACCTAGGGTAGAGGGCCAACCCCTAGGAAAAAGATCATCAGGCCCATCAAACTGGCGCGACAAATATGTGGGAGGACGTCCAGTCTTGCCTGTGGTACTGGATGGCATTCCTATGAGTGCCCTACTGGACACCGGGTCACAGGTCACCACCATCCCGTACGTGCTCTTCAAGCAGTACTGGAATGACTCGGATATTACCCGCTACCCTGACGACGACTTGAGTATCATCGCCAGCAATGGTCAGCCCGTGCCACAGATCGGATTTAAAGAGGTGACCATTAAAATTGGTAGAGTTGAACTGGCAGCACAGGGACTGATCATTGTAGACATTGACAAACACGAGAGTCACCCAAAGATAACTCTAGGAACTAATGTAATTGAAAATTGTCTTGCAGAGGTGATTTTCCTTTTACAGCAGGTTGCCAAGAACGCCAGCTCCGGCGAGCAGCGAGTGCTCCAAAAAGAGATCCGGGCACTGATGCGACGGCAACAGGTGGAACTCTCCGGCGGTGAGATTGGTAGCGTGAGAATGTGTGACCCTTTCCCTATTGCCATGCCCCCAAAAAGTGAAATGATGATTTGGTGCCGGGCAGCTATTGGTCTGAGAGGTAGAGATTACCAGGCAATGGTAGAACCAGTTTACTCAGACAGTAGGCCCACCATCTTGACAGCACGGGGGGTGGTTAATGTACGCCATGGGAGGGTGCCCGTTCGCATAATCAATATCGGGAAGAGGGAAGTGTACCTGCCCCGGTATGCCATGCTAGCCAAATTATATACCATTAACCAAAATGCTATACAATCTGTGGAACCCTTGCCTCCATCTCACCCGGAGGAAGGTAACGGCTCTAAGAAAACAATGGAGGACTGGTGTCAGCAACTACATTTGGGTACTGACTCCACTCCCTCACATCAGAAACAGGGAGTCTATCGGGTGGTTCAAGAGTACGAGAGAGTGTTTAGTAAACACCCGTTAGACTTCGGGCGAGTCAAGGGGGTAGAACACCACATCCCCACGGGAGACCATCCTCCCATAAAAGAGAGGTATCGACCCGTACCCCCTGCACACTACCAACACGCCAAGGGGATGCTTAGAGACATGAAGGAGGCTGGGGTGATCAGGGATAGCTGTAGCCCCTGGGCAGCTCCACTAGTCTTAGTCAAAAAGAAAGACAACACCATGAGGATGTGTGTAGATTACCGGAAAATCAACCGTATCACACACAAGGATGCGTACCCCTTACCAAGGATAGAGGAGTCTTTGGCTGCTTTAAGATCTGCTAACTTCTTCTCTACCTTGGATCTCACTAGTGGGTACTGGCAGGTTCCTGTAGCAGAGGCGGACCGGGAGAAGACCGCATTCACCACCCCGATGGGACTTAGCGAGTTTACCTGCATGCCGTTCGGACTCTGCAACGCACCAGGAACCTTCCAACGATTAATGGAGTGCTGTCTGGGCCATAGAAACTTCGAGACGGTCCTGTTGTACCTGGACGATGTCATCGTATATTCTAAGACTTATGAGGACCACCTGAAACACCTGGCGGAAGTGTTCGAAGCTCTGGCAAGCTACGGCCTAAAGGTGAAACCCTCCAAGTGTCACCTCCTGAAACCAAAGGTGCAGTACCTGGGACACGTGGTGAGCGCTGACGGAGTGGCTCCCGACCCTGATAAGATCACCGCAATTAAGGAATGGCCAAGTCCCTCCAGTGTAAAGGAAGTGCGGCAGTTCCTCGGGTTGGTAGGCTACTACCGCAGGTTCATCCCCGGTTTCACCAAAAAGGCAGCTCCTATGCAGGACCTCCTGATAGGCCAGTCCCGGAAGGCCAAGAACCAGAAGCCGCCCTTCAGATGGGAGAAGTTGGAAGAGGAGTCCTTCCGCCAGCTGAAGATGGCCCTCACGGGGGATGAAATCCTGGCGTACCCGGATTACAGCCAGCCCTTTATCCTCTACACCGACGCAAGTAACATCGGGCTAGGAGCCGTGCTGTCCCAGATCCAGCAGGGGAAAGAACGAGTAATCGCTTACGCCAGCCGAAAACTGCGACCCACCGAGAGAAACCCTGAGAATTACAGCTCATTTAAGCTAGAGTTCCTGGCAGTGGTGTGGGCAGTCACCGAACGCTTTAAGCACTACCTCGCTTCTTCCCGGTTCGTTGTGTACACGGATAACAACCCGTTGACACACCTGGACACAGCAAGACTCGGTGCCCTAGAGCAGAGATGGATGGCCCGTCTGTCCAACTACGAGTTCACAATCAAATACCGGGCAGGACGCTCCAATACCAACGCGGACGCCCTGTTCAGGATGCCAAACCTACCGGACGTAGGAGAAGATCCAGAGGGACTGGAAGAAGTCGAACTCCCTGCGTTCCACCGGCATGGGACTATCCAGTATTCCCACCGGGTAAGGAGTAAGCAAGCCGCTACGTTTAACCCCTTGCCTCACTACAACTGGGAGGAAACGCAAGACAGTGACCCTGCCGTCCGACTGGTGAAGGAGATGCTGACTCGGCCAGAGGCTTGCCTTGACCCAGACGCTCCGGAGGAAGCCAAGCAACTGTGGGCTGAGAAGAGTCGACTGTTCCTTTATAAGGGGAAGTTGTGCCGCAGAATGGTTAACTCCCGGACGCATGAACTAATCTGGCAAGTAGTGGTGCCACGAAGAGACGCAGCCATGGTGATGGAGGCATACCACGACGGGGCTGGACACTTCGGATGGAAGAAGCTGGAGTTCCTGCTGCGCGAGCGGTTCCACTGGGTAGGCATGAGGGGAACCATCGAGAGGTGGTGCAGAGACTGTGGCCCGTGCAACCTAAGAAGGAAGGACCGTGCCAGCCAGAAGACTCCCCTGCAGTCCATCGTCACCCGGCAGCCATTGGAACTGGTAGCCTTGGATCATGTAAAACTGACCCCAAGCAGAAGTGGCTACGTCTACGCACTAACCATCGTGGATCACTACTCCCGGTTCTTGGTTGTCGTCCCCGTCAAGGACTTAACAGCTCGAACAGCAGCGAGAGCCTTCCAGCAGCATTTCTGCCATCCACACGGGTACCCGGACCAAGTGTTGACAGACCAGGGACCTGCCTTTGAAGCGGAGGTCTTCCAAGAATTCTGCACTCTGTATGGCTGCCGGAAGATAAGGACGACACCCTATCATCCGCAAACTAATGGACTTTGTGAGAAAATGAACCAGGTGGTAATGGATCTTCTGAAAACGTTGCCCCTGGAAGAACGCAGTCTGTGGCCTGAGAAGCTGCCCGATCTGGTGGACCTATACAACCACATCCCGGTAGGTTCCACCAACTGTACCCCGGCTTACCTAATGAGGGCGAGACCTGGTAAGTTACCTGTTGACCTGGAAATGGGAGTCCTGACACCTGAGGACACTTCACCAGAAGCAGACTGGGACACAGAGAGGCAGCAGCAGTACCGGAGAGTACAGGAGAGCGTGGAGCGAAGTCTCTGTCAGGCTAGGGAAAGACAAGAGAAAACTTACAACCAGTATGCTCCCGCTGTTCCCCTGGTACCCGGAGAGCAGGTCTTGAAGAGAAAAAGACGGCTCCACAAGGTGGACGACCAGTGGGAGAAGGACCCGTACACCGTACTGCCCTCAAGCCACGACAACCCAAAGGTCTGTACCATCAGTAAAGACGGAGGGGAAACCACAACCATTGTATCCCGGGATCACCTGAAGAAGTGTCCCGAACAGCTACGGAACCCTGAAGAGGAACAAGAAGACCCTCGACCCGTAGAGGAAAGGGAAGACATGGTTAATACTGTGCTCGGAGACTTCCCTCAGTCTTGGACTCAAGTCAATGGTGCAGTTGTGGTACCCGTACTCACCTTCCTCCAACCAGCATCCCAAGCACCTACGGAGCAACAGGTAGAGCTGGAAGAACAGCCGGTCCAGGAGGCAGAAGACCCCACACCAGCAGACCAGGAGGATCAACCCTCTGCTTGCAGTGAGCCTGCCATATCCCTAGTGAGCCAAAGGGCCCGTAGACCGCTGCCCAGTTTACCCTTAACAGCTCCTACACCCTGTAGTTCAGGGCCAGACAGTCAGCTCCGTAGGTCCACTAGGGCCACTAGGGGCCAGTTACCCGCACGTTGGAGGATTTGAAGTGTATAAATTGTTTTATTTGTGGTTACCTGTTTATTGTTGCTTGTGTATAATTATGTGTTTCTAGTTATTTTTAGGAGTCCTTGGTGGATTTACCGGGAATCCTTTGTACATAGTTGGAGCGTAACCCAGGACGGACTAAAGACTGTTAAGGACTCGGGGCAGGACAGACCCCTACCTGGTTACGTCTCCCTGTTTTGGTGAAATGGACACCTTGCTTTCTTCAAAGACTGCACCCGGTTACGGACATGCCGTGACCACCTTTATGTGTTTCTTTATTGTTATTGTTATATCTTGTTATGTTTTTCTAAAATATGTTTAGTCCCGGAGTACTAAATTTCACTAGGGGGGAATGTGGCACCCCAGGGGTCTGGTTTTCCACAGTAACAGCAATGTTATGTCTGAGAGCAGGTGGGAGGTCTCTTGGTCAGGGATCCTATGCATGCCACACCTCCTGCCCAGTCCTGGGAGGGGAAGAACTTCCCCTATATAAACCTAGGGCTGAGGCAGGGTGAGTGAGTAGAGAAGAAGCAGAGAAAAGAAGCAAATATAGGAAGAAACAACAGGAGCTCTGTGGGAGCAGTGTTACAAGGTGTCAGGGGCTGGCAGCTGCAGAGCTCGCCCTGACTGAGAAGTTATCACCGGACCCGGAGTCCGAGGCTGTGGGGACTAACTCCTATCCAGCAGCAGAAACCGACCGGCAGGGGATTGCAGGTCCTCTGGCCCAGAAACCCGAAGGCCCCGAGTCACCGGCCATACGGGTGAGCACCACACGGTACACTCAGGGACGTGGGCTACTTATACCCGCCTCTAGCAAGGTAGCCAGAAGAGTATCGTTAGTTTGGGAGGCCTACAACTCCGCCTGGCCAGGGGAGATCCCATCTGCTCAAGGACTGACCAGGCCCCAATCGCTAGCCAGTACACCGGGAGGGTCTATCTTTGTCACCAGTAAAGACCCTGAACTACACAGTACCGTCTCCGAGTGGTTCCTGCTACCCCCATCATCCACGTTGGCTGCCCTGAGGCCATACCCCTCCCATTGGGGGTTATACTATCACGCTGCACAATCCTACCACTGGCCTCAGCGGTCTGCCCTGCAGCAGCAGCTCCCTGGCTGCACTCAACGGGTGGCGTAGTCGCCCAACATCTACCGCTAAAACAGCGCCACTTAGTCTGACTCCCTGGGCACGGACCGGATCACCGCCACGAGACTACAACCCTCAACAGATCCGGCTCCGGGTAAGCTCCCGCGTGCGCAACGCAGCGCGACACAGGCCCAGGGGCGCGTCAGCCCCATACAGTACTAAAGCTTATATCCCATTTTTCGGCCCCTGTATAATAGTACGTTTACTTTTTGTACCCAAATATAGTATTAATAATATTCCTCTTTGTGCCCAAAAATATGAGCAATAACACTCCTCCCCTATAGCACTGATATTGTAGTAATGTCCATTTTGTTGCCCGAATACAGTAATAGCATCAATCTTTTATGTCCCAATACAGTTGTAACATCCACCATTATGTCTCTATACATTAAAATGTCACCCACTGGGGTCTCATACACTAATAATGGGTCCCTCACTGTGACACCATAAATTAATAATGTCCCCCATTGTGTCCCCCATACACTAATAATGTCACCCATTGTGGCCTTTATACATTAATAACATTCCCCATTGTGGTCACCCATATACTATTACTGCTCCCCTCTGTGCTTCACATAGCAATTAAAATAACAACAATCATGCGTCTCACTGGTCCCTACTACCACAATGAGCGCAGAATATGCAGTGCAGTGATGTTACTGCGCCAGCTGCGACGGAACACCCAACGTCAATAGCTGTTCTGAGACTTTGATAGGCCTGCGGCTCGTATAGGTAATGCAGTAATGGGAGTCAGTGGCTCTTGGCTCTGCATTAATTTTCAACTGGATGTGCATCCTTGGACTCACATTCATCTGAAAAAAATCACTGGTTACCAGTGAGCTCCCTTCCGCTCCGGACTGGATCGGGGTAACGTCTTTTGCAACTGCAATTGTTACGCTTGGGGCAGAATGCATGATTTCTTAGGTGATGATCACCGAATTATTCCTTTAGCTTCCCATGATATTTCCAAACACGGTATGCTAATAGATTCTGGTCATTGTAAAACAGTAATCTATAATATAATGGGAGATGCGTGTCTCTGTCTGAAGCCTTTATTGACTGCGCAAGTGCGACATGCCTGCGCAGTCTGGCTCCAGACAGAAGCACGCATGGAGCCGTTACAGGTAAGAGGAGTGTATGGCACCGGAGATCACGGTATGCGTAGACACTGAACGCATACCGCGATCTCCAGCGCCATACTTACAAACCTGACCGGGAGGAGCGTTGCCGCGGTGCTTCCCTTCGCCGGAGACCGTGGCAGGAGTTAGGCTTCGGAATCGGCGCATGCGCATAGCGCTAGCCGGCGCCATTTCACTGAAGACACATTTGCAGTATGTCTTCAGCAAAATGTCTCCGGACACTGCAGGGCAGGAGCACAGGTAACAAAGGTGAGTATAAGTGTTTATTTTTTTGTATGTGTGTAGCGTAAAAGGGATGAGGGGTGCCATGCATACCAGGATTGGGGGTGAGGGATGCCATGCATACCAGGATTGGGGTAGGGGTGCCATGCATACCAGGATTGGGGGTGAGGGGTGCCATGCATTCCAGGATTGGGGATGAAGGGTGCCATGGGTGAAGGGTGCCATGTATATCAGGATTGGGGATGAGGGGTGCCATGCATACCAGGATTGGGGGTGAGGGGTGCCATGCATACCAGGATTGGGGGTGAGGGGTGCCATGCATACCAGGATTGGGGGTGAGGGGTGCCATGCATTCCAGGATTGGGGATGAGGGGTGCCATGCATACCAGGATGGGGATGAGGGGTGCCATGCATACCAGGATAGGGTTGAGGGGTGCCATGCATACCAGAATAGGATGGTGGGGACAGGATGGGGGCAGCACAAATACCAGGATGGAGGCAGCAGAAATACCAGGAGGGGGGCAGCACATACCAGCATGGGAGACCATATACCAATAAAAATGCTCACCACCCGGGCGTAGAACAGGTTCAATAGCTAGTAATACTATGGTTAGCATTAGAAAATCATGCTATGTGGGCTTATTGTACAACACTCACATCACTTGTAACATGAATAAGACTTCCGACATCACACCTGATATCAGTACTTCTGCTAAAAAAAGATTTTAGTGTTTTCATGAAGTGGGTGAATATTACGGGAACATTGCCCCTTTGTCATGTAATGGAGCCATGTTGCTTGAGTAGGTGTTTGAAACTGGCAGTGCCACAATCAGTCTTTAACATTTCTACTACATCTAGTTGTTATGTGTGGGTGGTTTTTCTGGATTTGGCAGAGCCCTTGCACTGTTAAAAGACTGTTCCAATGGCTGCTTAAAAGCTATCTAATTCCTTCAATAATTTGTAGAATGATTTATTTTATCTTGAATACATATTCATTGTATCAGACCATTTAGCATGTATTGCAATTTCTACCAAATGGAACCTCTAAATGATACCTGCCAAGTAATATCCAGCACAGAAGTGTGCCAGCCAGCTGACTTGTTGTTTTTCTACTTTCTAGTTTCATCTACATTTTAGTTTAGTATGTTCTTTTTAGGTATCATGCAGTAATTAAAGAAGCACTCGCATCAAAGATTTTTATCCTTTTAAAATATTGCAATCATCATATTATATAGCATTGTGTACTGACAATTGCTCATTTTGCCTTTCTTCCCAGTAAATTCTTCTCTTTTCTCTGCTCTAGGAAGAAACAGGAAGACTCTTGTCCCTGAATTTATCATCCCCCTCTTCAACTCCTGACTCAGCTGTTCTGCTCCCCCCCCCCCCCTGCCAGGGACTTTTGCAGTGACTTATGACTCATACAAGGAAAATTGACCTCCTGTTTGTACATAGAGCTTAGAAGAATTCATGCTGTCAAGCATTCAGATCTCCAAGGATAATAATGACTAACCCTTCACAAATCTGGAGGGAACTGCTTCTGAGCTGCCTCCACCAATCAGTGATCTGTACCTGACAAGATTGTGTTCCTACTACGAAGGATAAATCTATTCTGTAAATTAGGTAAGCAAAGACACTAAAGGGGAGCTCAGCGGCAGACCTGGGAGGTGCAATAAAACTACAACCCCCATCATCCTTCAGATTATACAGTATTAATGGGTGTACTCTGAAGGATGATGGGGATTGTAGTTATATTTAGTATAAACACTCCAGTGACTGTAATGTGAGTGGTCAAAGTGTTTATTGTAAATGTGACTACCACCTCCCTCATCTTTCAGCATACACTGATGTATATGACGCGCCCCCTGGGCCGCGCGTGTGTGGGGATACCCGGAACCGGACCCATTGCGGAAGCTGGGGGTTGTAGTCCTCGTGTGGCGGGGACCCGGTCCCGTGGCTCAGGGTGGTCAACTTAAATGGCGGTCTATTTGTGTGGTTTTTATGATATTAAATGTCCGACTACGCCACCCGTGGATTGCGGTCAGGATGAACCGCCGCTGCAAGGCAGACTGCTGAGGCTAGTGTTATGAGTGCAGCAGAGTGTAGTACAACTCCCCACAGGAGGAGTGTAGCCTCAGGGCAGTGTATGCGGAGGATGGGGTGATGGTGCAGGAGTAGCAGTGACGACACAGAATCAATGATGCAGTCCAGGGCCTTTACTCACAGACCACTTCTGCAGGTAACGGCTGCCCACGTCGTACTGTGCTCACCAGGTGAGGGGCTCGGCCGACTCCCAGGTATCTCCAGAGTGTTTCACAGGACCCCCTTTGTGTGTCCTTTCTCTGGCCTGTCATACCCCACCAGTGACCTCGCTTCTGTCCGGCTGCCTCGGGCCTTCTCTTGGTAAACTTGGCGCCAGTTTCCCTGACCCTATATGGTGCCTTCCTAGCGGGTGTAGCGAGGGGCTGCACCACATGAAATGTCACAGCCTTCGGTTTCTAGCTGAGGGTAGTTCCCCGCCTCCACTAGTTTCAGGGACCGGTCTCCCCGTTTGGCCTGACCCTTCTACGCAGGTAGATTCGGGGGTGCGGTGGCGACTCGCCGGTCCACACGCCTGGGGTCCCTTCATTCCTTGTTCCTGGAGCCTCCTCCGCTCCTCTTTCTTCCTTCTCCTTCCTTCTGCTTCCTCCAGGCCCCGGCCTCTCTCTTAGGCCTGCCTGCGGAGCAGAGCCCTTGCAAAGCCTCTGTTCCCACCTCCTGCTCCCTCTTCTTCTGTCTGACTGAACTAACCACTGATCTAAGATGGTGCCCACCTTTTATACCTCCCTCTAGGTGCACCCAGGAACTACTCTCTCCCTGCTCCTGCACTACAGGGTTCCCTCTTCCTCGGTGTTCCCTCCCCCCACTCCAGCCAGGGACAGGGACTGTCGCGCTCTGCTTGGAGCATATCGGTCGCCCTGTCCCCCGGAAATGTGGTGTAATGCATGCAGGTGTCGGGGTCCTGATCCACACTCCATCCTTACCTGGAAGTGAGATATCGCACATCTGGATGAGATGCAAGACCTCTGTAGCAACCGAGCCCTCAGGGTGCTACATATACAATACGTGGGTGTATTTCTAAGGATGAGGGGAGTGGTAGTCAAAATGTGGCTACCATCACCATTATCCTTAAGAATACACTCATGTATACAGTGTTTTATTAAATGTTTTAGCACACTATTTGGCTCAAAATATTTTTTCCTTCTTATTTTTTTATTTTCCTCCTCTAAAACTTAAGTGCATCTTATAATCAGGTGCGTCTTATAAAGCGAAAAATACGGTAGTTTCCTGTAGGTCGTGCTCCTGTAGCTTCAGTATAAGGCTGTTATGTGGTACAGTATCAAATGCCTTTGCAAAGTCTAGATAAATCACACCAGCTGCATTACCAACATCCAGATTTGCACTAATCTCCTCATGGAAACCTGCAAGCATGCAAAGCGATCCACAACCTGTCTCCCCCATACATCTGTGACCTAGTCTCCTGATACTTACCTACATGCAACCTCCGATCCTCACAAGATCTCCTTCTCTACTCCCCTCTCATCTCCTCTTCCCACAATCGTATACAAGATTTCTCCCGTGCATCCCCCTACTCTGGAACTCTCTACCCCAACACAACAAACTCTCGCCTACCATGGAAACCTTCAAAAGGAACCTGAAGACCCACCTCTTCCGACAAGCCTACAACCTGCAGTAAACCTTGCTCCACCATTCGCTGCACGACCAGCTCTACCCTCACGCATCCCCTGTAGATTGTGAGCCCTCGCGGGCAGGGTCCTCGCTCCTCCTGTACCAGTTGCTGACTTCTATTGTTCAAAATTTATTGTAATTGTTTGTGCTATGTATCTCCCTTTCACATGTAAAGCACCATGGAATGAATGGGGCTATAATAATAAATAATAATAATAATAATAGAAACCCAACATGTTGGTTAGACATGACTTACCTTTCATGAATCGGTGCTGGTTGTCAGTTATTATATTATTCTCTGCAATATATTTCTACAGGTCATCTCTTATAATGCCCTCAAAAACTTTGCACACTACTGATGTCAGATGTACAGTTGCAGGAGGAAGGTTGAACTTGATGGACCTAAGTCTTTATTCAACTTTTGTTACTATGTTACTATGTTACTTACCAGACGGTAGTTGCCTGGATCCACCTTCTTACCTTTCTTAAATATCGGTACCACATCAGCCATCCTCCAATCCTGTGGTGGCAAAAACCCTGTTACAAGAGAGTCTAAGCATATGAGATACATCTGTCTGTCAATTACTGAGCTCAGTTACCTCAGTATCCATGGATGAATGCCATCTGGTCTGGGAGATTTGTTAATGTTTAATTTGCTCAGACACAGGCATACTTCTTCTTGTGTTAAACTAGTTATATCAGGTGGTGAACTTTGATTTTTGCCTTGTTGAATCATCCCTGGAACAGTAAGTTCATTGGTGAACATGGATGAAAAATGACTGTTTAATATCTCAGCCTTTTCTTTGTCCTCTATAACTATCTTGCTCTTATCTTTTAAGGGGTCAATACCATCCATTTGTTCTCTTTGGCTTTGATATATTTATAATTTTTTGGGGATTTATTTTAATGTCGCTGGCGAATTTGTGTTTCAGTAGTTAACTTTGCTACCTTGATTTCTTTTTTACATTTCTTATTGAGATCTTTATACTTCTGAAATGGTATTTCTGTATTCTGAGATTTTGAATGCCCTTTGTTTTTGTCTTATTAAACTTTGTACTGTCTTATTTATCCATATTTTTTTTTATTCCTGGACATTTTATTACCAGAGGGTATACGTTTTCTACAAGATTCTAGTAGTATATCCTTAAACCTACCCCATTTATGTTTTATATCCCCAGTTACCATGACATGGTCCCAGTCTACATGATTAAGCTCTTCCTTTAATTTGTTGAAATCAGCTTTAATAAAGTTCCAGATTTTTGCATTTCCCCTTTGAAATTCCTTATTGAATATTACATTGAAACTTACCATATTATGGTTGCTGCATCCCAAATGCTCCCGAACCTGTAGATCTGTAATTGTATCTGGTCTATTTGAAAGTACCACATGCAGGAAATTATCTCCCCTGGTTGGTTCATCTACCAAGTGAGAGAGGTAATTGTTATGAATTGTGGATAAGAACTTGCAGCTTTTAGCACAACCTGAATATTCTATGTCCCATTAAATGTCTGGATAGTTAAAATCCCCTATAATAAGGACCTTAATATTATTTTCTACCTTTTCCATTTGTTGCAGCATTTCATCCTCTATTTGTTCAGCTATATTAGGCTTATATCAAAGTCCGATTAGCAGCTTTCTATTATTGTCATCTCCATGCACATTTACCCATACTGACTCCTCCAATGTCAACAAAAAAGAAAAAAGACTGTATGCATATACAGGGATCACTATAAATCAATATTTATTAGACAAAGACCATGTAAACAACACCACAATATATTAAAAACACTTAAAACATGAATGCTTCAATATATATAAGAAACCATAGTAAATCATGATATGGGAAACCCCTCATGTATGCAAGCCAAATACAGTATATATAATAGTCTATTATGACAACTACACCCTATAGCGTCATATATTAAAAGAAGATAAACAGCACAGATTGACCTAAATAAAGGTATTGGTAAAACATATGCAGATATGCTGCTGACACAAAAAATAGAACATTGGTGACGTCATATAATGAGTATGGCAAACACTACAGATAAGATGAAGCATCAGTAGAAGGTCAGAAAATGGTATAACTGAACCAGAATTCAATGGGAGTGGTTGGTGATATCAACTTCCTGTTTGTGGCACATTAGTATATGGGAAGGGGCAAACTTTTCCAGATGAGTGGTGACCATGGTGGCCATTTTGAAGTTGGCCATTTTGGGTCCAACTTTATTTTTTTCAATGGGAAGAGGGTCATGTGACACATAAAACTTATTGAGAATTTCAAAAGAAAAACAATGATGTGCTTGGTTTTAACGTAACTTTATTCTTTCATGAGTTATTTACAAGTTTATGACCACTTATAAAAAGTGTTCAAAGTGCTGCCCATTGTGTTGGATTGTCAATGCAACCATTTCTAAGCCACTTATTTATCTCCCTAAGCTCCCGCTGTCTTTCTAGTGATGCTTGAGGCACCAGCAGTATTTCTGAAAACACCACCTTGGAGGTTCTAGACTTCAGCTTCTCTCCTAGTTCCCTGTAATCCTTTTTAAGGACCTTACATTATCAATAAAGTCCTAGCAAACCTGCTGTCATGCAGTCCTCCATATACATAAGCTGTGTATAGCCCCACCACCAACACTGATTGGTGCATCTGCCTATGCATAGAGTACTCAGAAAGCTGTCAATCAGTGGTGTGGGCGGGTTGAACAGAGCTCAGCATTCAGTGAATGCTAGATCCTTAGCAGATAAAACAGTGATTTTATCAAAGCTGCAGCAAGCAGCCCAGTAAGTGATGCATTGCTGGAATCAAGAGTCTTTGCTTCTATGTCATGGTGCTCTCAGATGAGGTAGCAAAAACCTGGTGACAGATTCCCATAATAAAAATCTGAATAAATAGAACATTTTTTTTATTTTACACTCAGTTAATCAAAACCTAAGTCCTCTTATGCTAAATTGGCAAAGACAACCTTTTTGCTCATATTTAAATGCTATAGATTTTTTTTTTTTTTTTTACAAATGAAAGCTTGCTGAGCTGGAAAACCTTTAAAAATTATGATAAATAGCTCAAAAGAATTATACTAATCCGATTCCTAGTCTTCTTAGGGATGAATTTGTTATCAAGCTTTATTATGTGGCCCTATTTTACGATTTGTAATCTGTGTTATTTATTGATCTCTTGCTGTCTGGTGCATTGAATCTGAGCTTGATTTTTAAAATGGAAAACCCTGTGACTTACGCATTACAGAAGATCTGCAAAGACGTAAATCCAGATGCTTAGCTTATGCCACTGCTTCATTGACAAAATCTTTAGCATATTTCCTTGGTTCCTTTCTGCCAGAGCATATCCAATAACTACTCACATATTTAAAAGATAAATCATAGTGTTTTAACAAATTGCTTGAAAATGAGCTGTGTGATAAAGAGCTTTGACTGGTAACTGGATATATCATTGCAGTATTCAGTTATCAATTTTTGCAACAGATTACTTGCTATTCAGCATATTTAAGCATGGAAGAAAACCTTTTATTTTCTCATCACATTCTTTGTATCTTTTCTCTTGAATTTCTTCTCTTGAATTTACTGTAATTACCTGTTATTACATATTTGCGCACATCCATTGTACAATCTGCAAAAGATGCCATTGTAGTTCCTTTGCCCCATCTAAAATGAGCAGCTTTAAATTTAAATGTTTTCTTAACACACTATTTTATGGATAATGCCATCTGGTTGGTAACGCATCACTGATGACATTATGTATTTCTGATAATTCACTTTTCATGCTAGAAATTGTGGGCTTGAGAATGGAAATATCAAAGGAAATACTGTTAACTCAAGGCTTTTCAGAAAAGATTTGAATATATACCCGTTGCAGTTATTTCTTTTGGCAGGCTGGCATGGCTGATAAGATTGCATATACTATATGATATGTGCAAGCCAGCAAGAGACCATGTAAAAGTTGTTGATATATGTACAAGAGAAGTCTCATGGAGTCAGGATTATGCAGATCACATCCACTGACTTTATGATTGAATATATATGCTGCCGTGTTGATGAAAAGTGACCCATGTTCTTGTAACATTCTGGATAAATGAAGATGGCCCAGGTTTTTCCTTGTCAATAAGTACAGAAATTTACAGTAGCAAGTCCATTGGAATTATAGAATGGAGCAAATGTATCTAATTTATTAAGAATTGTAATAATTCACTAGTGTGATAATGTGTACTTGTGTAAAGCATCGCATCTCAATCCTCGGACTGGTCTCATCTCCTGACCTGAGTGTGACAGCTACATAAAAATACATGCTGCCACGCTCAAGTTAGGAGAGCAGAAGGCTAGTCGGAAAATTGCGATGCAATCCTTGGGCGAGTAATGACGCAGTCTGACTGAATCACTGACGCAGAGGGGTGGGCGGAATTATGGGTGGGGAAGGAGTGAATATTAATTTTGCATTTACATATGCTTGACTTGCAGGCCCGTGACTATAAATTTTCCGGGGCTTACAGCAACACAACGGGGAAACACACAGCAATAAAAGTTACATATCCTGAAAAGGCTGTCCAAGCCCTATTTCAGGATACTATTAGTATGGTATGCAAAAATGACCTGACAAATTCCCTTTAATAAAGATGGAGGCAACACAGATGCAAAATACAGATAAAACAACCACTCACAACCTACCGGTTCATGGAGGGGGTGGTGGCCTTGTATTATAATTGCACAAAGACATAGCTTGCAATAGGCTACAGGTCACACACATATTGACACACTGTGCCCAGCTAACAGCCTATTACACGTCCATACCATTAGATCAGGTGGGCTGCCCGGCACTGTATATATAAGTGCACCACAGAAGGACAGGCACCCTACTGGATCCTGTCTGTGCATTGGTTTCTGTGACCATGGCTGGTAAATACTATTGCCTTTTTCTGCTGTGTTTAGAATTGGATGTCCCTCAAAAATTGATGAAGAGACAAGATGAAAATTGGTCCAGGAGGCTGCCAAGAGGTTTACAGCAACAGTAAATGAATTGCAGGAATTTCTGGCAAGTTTTGGTAATTAGCAGGTTACAATAATCTCCCATATTCTCCACATGTCTGGCCTGTGGGGTAGGGTGGCAAGACTGAAGCTTTTTCTTACAAAGAAAAACATCCAACCCTGGCTATGTTTTGCCAAAACCTACATCAAGTCTGCCAAAAGCATGTTGGAAAATGTGCTATGGTCTGAATAGACCAGTGTTGAACTTTTCAGACATAATTCCAAAAGGTATGTTTGGCTCAAAGCCAACACTGCGCATCACAGAATGAACATCATTCACACAGCGATGCATGGTTGTTACGATACTCGTGTAGCACGGCTGGAAACCAGTGGCCGAAGGAGCACGAACAGGAACAGCAAGCAGTTATAGATGTTCTTGGATACAGCAAAGGAGTTGTAGGAAATAATCCATAGATAGGTGACAGTCCAGGAGCTGGAGACTGGAACTAGACTAAAAAGCTAGACACAATACTCAAGCAATGAGTGAGAGATCCATTTGGCTTTAAGTAGGCTGAAACAGGAAACAAGATGAATTCCACAGGTTCAGAATCAGCCATCTTAGTAAAGAGAAATTGCAGAACACAACAACAGCCTCCAGTGATAAGGAGTGGGATTACAGCACAATTATTAAGGTTAACAATAGCAGCCACTAGTGGTCAAACTGTAGGACAACAGGAATCCTGACAATGGTGGAGGCAGCATTATACTTTTTGACTGTTTTTCGAGAGATGGAAATGGTGCTTTGTAAAGTGCCTCAACGAGGTAGTCGTGGGCGAGATGTAGCCCCTGCTCGCTCTGGCACCCTACAGACAATACGTGTCCTCCCTCTGATGTGTGGCTGTGTATGTGGTGCTCTCCTCTTACTTCAGACCATCCAATCATGGCTGTCTCCAGGCATTTCTCTTCTGGGACCAGGGCAGCAATAAAATCAGAGGACACGAGGTTCTTAACCATAACTGGGACTTTACTTGGGGAAGAGGAATATACAGGGTGGTCCAAAAGTAGGTGGCCAGAAAGTGTAATAAGGTTATGAAGGGGGAGATTTATCAAACGCTAAATTGCAGCCGCCTGTCTGGATCATCCTCCAATAAACCATGAATTAGACGTGGACGATAAGCTTTCCACCCAATAGATTTCTGGATTCGCATGATAGAAGCTCGTGAAATTCCCAATTCCAAAGAGGCTCTTCTGGTGGACTTTTTTGGACTCTGAACAAATGTTTCAGCAACAAGTTGTTTATTATCTTCTGTACAGACTGTTTTGGGTCGACCAGTTTTTGGAGCATTAAGGATTGAGCCAGTGGCATTGAATTTGTCACGAATGCGGTAAATGGTTTGTCTCTTTGGGGCTTGAGTACCAAATGTTTCAACCCAATTTGCTCTAACAGTTTCAGCATTTTGAGATTTCCAACACTCTGTTAAAATCCATTTTCTTTGATCTGTATTTAAATTATTTGCCATTATGTGTTATCTGAATTATCTGAAAAGAAAACAGATTTGGGGAGATCTATCTGTGAAAACTAGATGTGTGAAACTGGCTCAGTTGCCCTTAGCAACCAATCAGATTCCACCTTTCATTTTCCAAAGAGTCTGTGAGGAATGAAAAGTGGAATCTGATTGGTTGCTAAGGGCAACTGAGCCAGTTTCACTTTACACCATGTTTGATAAATCTCTCCCTTCATAACCTTATTGCACTTTCTGTCCACCTACTTTTGGACCACCCTGTATACAGTATTTACAGGCAGATATAATGGATAAGGCCTGACAGGTTATCATCTCCTTCACAGGCGCTAGCAACATCTTCAGCCCTGGTTCCCTCTTTAAGTAAAGCATCTCTGTGACTCTAATCTCTAGCCCAAGAGAATCTTCCTCTGCTCCGACAGTATATCCGGATCCTATATCTCCCCCACGTCTTAGCCTGGAGTCCTATCTTCCTCTGCTGCCTACAGACTGAAAGTGCCCCGGGTCATCAATACCTCCGTTGAGTTTCTCCGGCCGGCTAACGGGACTCTTGCGTAGGGAGATCTTCACACTGGTGATCCTACTGTCTGGAGTATGGAGCTCCGTCTACCCTAGCAGCCACCATATAATTAGGCTGCCCGTACAGTTCTCTGTCCAAACTCTCACTTCCTGCTTCTGGAAACTAAGCAGAGATTTTCCTAATGTGCCCACCCTCTGTGGGCTGTCATCACACATCATTAAACCCTTCACTGTCTGCAATACTGCTGACAGACTCAACCTGGCATCTGTACCCGGGACAGTGGCATCTTGTGGCTGGTTACCAAAACTACAGCCCACAAGGAATTATATCAGCAACAAGCTTTATACACACTCTATGCTTGATCATGGCATTAAGTCCCCCCTCTACTCTACGCACTGGACCACTGCAGTTAACCCCTTAGCTTGGCCTAACAACAGTTCAGAGAGATCTAACTACGAAAACATTTTCTTTAACTACTTCATTGCCAAAGGAAGGTTACATCCTTCCTCACTATTACAGCTTTACTCAAGGTGGAGGAAATTATGAACAGTACCAAATAAGAGTCAATTTTGCAACAAAACATTTAGGCCTCTGCTAAAAAGCTGAAGATGAAGAGGAATTTCAGCATGACAACTCTCTTAAGCATATCTCAACATCAACAAAAGAATGGCTTAGGCAGAAGAAGATCAAAATTTGGGGATGGCCTAGTCAGAGCCCAGACCTGGATCCAATTGAATTTTTGTGGGTTGATCTTAAGAGGACTGTACACGGAACTGCCCTTACAATCTGATTTGGAGGACTACTGCAAGGAAGAGTGGGCAAAGATTTCCAATTCTAGATGAGGCATGCTGATCGACTCTTACCTAAAAAATATGAATGCTGTCATAAATTCATGAATACTGTCATAAATTCAAAGGCTACTTCAATAAAGTATTAATTTAAGGTATGCATGATTATGCAACCACATTCTTTTATTTTTCTATTGTTCTTTTCCCACCCGAAAAGATTTCAGCTTATTTTTCAATTGAATTGTACAAATTATAGGTGACATTAAAGGTGAAAAAAGTTCTGAATTGCTTCTTTTTGGTATGATTTTTTTTACATGACAAAAATCTGGCATTTTAACTGGGGTGTTTATATATTTATTTTATTTCCGATGTATATCTATCTAGCCTCGTTCTGAAGCTCCATAGGCTTTGCCAACAGCTACTTCCAGGTCACACAGCGCTGCGTGAGACCCGGCGATTCTGAAGAGCGGTGACATCAGTGATGTTACCGCTCATCAGGGTCACCAGGTCACACAGAGTGACTGTGGGCTGATATTTTTAGGCTGGGCAGGGCCCAATAACCATGAACCTTCCCAGCCTGATAATATCAGCTCTCAGCTGTCTGTTTTACCTTTGCTAGATTCATAAAATAGGAGGGGCTCCACATCTATTGATCTATATCTATCTATCTACAGTACAGACCTAAAGTTTGGACACACCTTCTCATTTAAAGATTTTTCTGTATTTTCATGACTATGAAAATTGTACATTCACACTGAAGGCATCAAAACTATGAATTAACACATGTGGAATTATATACTTAACAAAAAAGTGTGAAACAACTGAAAATATGTCTTATATTCTATGTTCTTCAAAGTAGCCACCTTTTGCTTTGATGACTGCTTTGCATACTCTTGGCATTCTCTTGATGAGCTTCAAGAGGTAGTCACCGGAAATGGTTTTCACTTCACTGGTGTGCCCTGTCAGGTTTAATAAATGGGATTTCTTGCCTTATAAATTGGGTTGGGACCATCAGTTGTGTTGTGCGGAAGTTTGGTGGATACACAGCTGATAGTCCTACTGAATAGACTGTTAGAATTTGTATTATGGCAAGAAAAAGGCAGCTAAGTAAAGAAAAACGACTGGCCATCATTACTTTAAGAAATGAAGGTCAGTCAGTGCGAAAAATTGGGAAAACTTTGAAAGTGTCCCCAAGTGCAGTTGCAAAAACCATCAAGCGCTACAAAGAAACTGGCTCACATGAGGACTGCCCCAGGAAAGGAAGACCAAGAGTCACCTCTGCTTCTGAGGATAAGTTTATCTGAGTCACCAGCCTCAGAAATCACAGGTTAACAGCAGCTCAGATTAGAGACCAGGTCAATGCCACACAGAGTTCTAGCAGCAGACACATCTCTTCAACAACTGTTAAGAAGAGACTTTGTGCAGCAGGCCTTCATGGTAAAATAGCTGCTAGGAAACCACTGCTAAGGACAGGCAACAAGCAGAAGAGACTTGTTTGGGCTAAAGAACACAAGGAATGGACATTAGACCAGTGGAAATCTGTGCTCTGGTCTGATGAGTCCAAATTTGAGATATTTGGTTCCAACCACCGTGTCTTTGTGTGACGCAGAAAAGGTGAACGGATGGACTCTACATGCCTGGTTCCCACCGTGAAGCATGGAGGAGGAGGTGTGATGGTGTGGGGGTGCTTTGCTGGTGACACTGTTGGGGATTTATTCAAAATTGAAGGCATACTGAACCAGCATGGTTACCACAGCATCTTGCAGCGGCATGCTATTCCATCCAGGTTGCGTTTAGTTGGACCATCATTTATTTTTCAACAGGACAATGACCCCAAACACACCTCCAGGCTGTGTAAGGGCTATTTGACCAAGAGTGAGAGTGATGGGGTGCTACGCCAGATGACCTGGCCTCCACAGTCACCAGACCTGAACCCAATCGAGATGGTTGGGGGTGAGCTGGACCACAGAGTGAAGGCAAAAGGGCCAACAAGTGCTAAGCATCTCTGGGAACTCCTTCAAGATTGTTGGAAGACCATTTCCGGTGACTACCTCTTGAAGCTCATCAAGAGAATGCCAAGAGTGTGCAAAGCAGTCATCAAAGCAAAAGGTGGCTACTTTGAAGAACCTAGAATATAAGACATATTTTCAGTTGTTTCACACTTTTTTGTTAAGTATATAATTCCACATGTGTTAATTCATAGTTTTGATGCCTTCAGTGTGAATGTACAATTTTCATAGTCATGAAAATACAGAAAAATCTTTAAATGAGAAGGTGTGTCCAAACTTTTGGTCTGTACTGTACCTTGCTGGCCCAAGTCACTCGATCAGCTCATCAACACGTGGCATGGGATATGCATCGAACTTGGAGACTTCATTCAACTTCCAATAGTCGTTGCAGAATCTCCATTCACCATCGGGCTTTGGGACCAAGAAAATAGGGCTTGACCAACCGCTCTTGGATTCTTCAATGACACCAAGTTTCAGCATGCGAACCACCTCTTTGGAGATCACCTCTCGTCGGGCCTCAGGTATCCGATAGATACTATTACTATCCGATAGATACTAAATTACTATTAGGGGTTTGTTGTAAGTCTCCAAAAATAATGGAAGCAGCGGAGAATATCCTCATAAAGCAAATACTGTAGATGAATCAGCGACTCAGCGAAAAGTCATTATTATGGGGGACTTTAACTACCCTGAAATACTTTGGGCAACAGAAACCTGTAGTTCAAGCAAAGTTTTAGATTTTTGACAACTATGAGAGACAATTACCTTTCACAACTGGTTGAGGATCCAACAAGAAGGGGGGCACTGCTAGACCTAATATTAACCAACAGGCCAGACCGCATATCAAATATACGAGTTGGGGGTCACTTGGGTAATAGTGATCACAAAATAATAAGTTTTCATGTATCCTTTAATAAGATGTGTAGTAGAGGGGTTACAAGGACACTAAACTTCAGGAAGGCAAATTGCCAACGGTTGAGAGATGATCTTAGTGCAATAAACTGGGACGATATCCTGAGACATAAAGCTACACAAAGCAAATGGGAGACATTTATTAGTATCCTGAATTGGACCTGTGCACAATATATACCCTATGGGAATAAACGTGCTAGAAATAGGAGGAAACCACTATGGCTAAATAGAGCTGTAATGGGCGCAATAAGTGACAAAAAGAAAGCATTTAGAGAACTAAAGCAAGTAGGTAGTGATGAGGCATTAAATAAATGCAGAAAATTAAATAAATTCTGCAAAAACCTAATCAAGGCTGCAAAAGATTGAGACAGAGAGACTCATTGCCAGAGAAAGTAAAAATAATCCCAAAATATTCTTTAACTCCATAAATAGTAAAAAACTAAAAAATGATAGTGTTGGCCCCCTTAAAAGTAGTCTGGGTGAAATGGTGGATGAGGATGAGGAAAAAGTCAATGCTAAATGATTTTTTTTCAACAGTATTTAAACAAGAAAATCGCATGACAGATAACATGATCAGTGATAACAAAAATTATCTATTAAATGTCACTTGCTTAACCCAGCAGGAAGTACGGTGGCATCGATAAATTACTACAGTTGACAAATCCCCGGGCCCGGATGAGATACACCTGCGAGTACTGCAGGAATTAAGTAACGTCATAGATAGACCATTATTTTTAATCTTTAAAGATTCCATAATAACAGGGTCTATACCACAGGACTGGCGTATAGCAAATCTGGTGCCAATATTCAAAAACGGGACAAAAAACGAACTTGGAAACTGTATTCCAGTAAGCTTAACCTCTACTGTGGGTAAAATCCTGGAGGGTTTCCCAAGAGATGCTATGCTAGAGTATCTGAAGAAAAACAACCTCATGACCTAATATCAACATGGGTTTATGAGGGACCATTCCTGTCAAACTAATCTGATCAGTTTTTATGAGAAGGTAAGTTCCGGACTGGACCAAGGAAATGCAATGGATGTTGTGTATATGGACTATTCAAAAGCTTTTGATACGGTTCCACACCAAAGGTTGATACATAAAATGAGAACAATGGGGATAGGGGAAAATATATGTATGTGGGTTAAGAAATGGCTCAATGATAGGAAACAAAGGGTGGTTATTAATGGAACGCACTCAGACTGGGTCACAGTTAACAGTGGGGTATCACAGGGGTCAGTATTGGGCCCACTTCTTTTTAACATATTTATTAATGACCTTGTAGGGGGCATACAGAGTAGTATTTCAATATTTGCAGATGACACTAAACTCTGCAGGGTAATCAATACAGAGGAGGACAATTTTATATTACAGGAGGATCTATGTAAACTAGAAGCTTGGGCTGATAAATGGCAAATGAGCTTTAATGGGGATAAATGTAAGGTAATGCACTTGGGCAGAGGAAATAACATGTATAATTATATGCTTAATTGTAAAACACTGGGCAAAATTGTCACTGAAAAAGACTTGGGTGTATTGGTGGACGACAAGCTCATGTTTGGTGGCCAGTGTCAGGCAGCTGCTGCAAAGGCAAATTAAATAATGGGATGCCTTTAAAGAGGCATAGATGCTCTTGAGGAGAACTTCATTTTACCTCTATACAAGTCACTAGTTTGACCACACTTAGAATACTGTGTACAGTTCTGGTCTCCGGTGTATAAGAAAGACATAGCTGAACTAGAGCGGGTGCAGAGAAGAGCGACCAAGGTTATTAGAGGACTGGGGGGTCTGCAATACCAAGACAAGTTATTACACTTGGGGTTATTTAGTCTGGAAAAACGAAGGCTTAGGGGTGATCTTATTACTATGTACAAGTATATAAGGGGACAGTACAAAGACCTTTCAATTGATCTTTTTACTCTGAGGCATGAGATGGGGACAAGGGGGCATCTTCTACATCTGGTGGAAAGAAGGTTTAATCATAATCACAGACGCGGATTCTTTACTGTAAAAGCGGTGAGACTATGGAACTCTCTGCCGCATGATGTTGTAATGAGTGATTCACTACTAAAATTTAAGAAGGGCATGGATGCCTTTCTTGAAAAGTATAATATTACAGGTTATATATACTAGATTCCTTGATATGGCGTTGATCTAGGGAACTAGTCTGATTGTCATATTGAGACAGGAAGGAATTTTTTTCCCCCCAATGTGGAGCTTAGTGTTTGCCACATGTTTTATTTTTGTCTACCTCTGGATCAACATGTTAGGCTATGGGTTGAACTAGATGGACTTAGTCTTCCTTCAACCTTAAAAACCTTAAAATGTTACTATGTTACCTTCCGTCTATAGGGGCCTGGCACTAACAACTGCTCCTCCCTCACTTTTGTGACCCGGTACAATAACTCCCCATTCATCATAAAATAAGGAAACCTTGTGTCAGCCCCCGACTCCTGTGCAACCCCATTTATGATCGTGACATTATTAAAAGCTTCCTTCAGAGTTAGGTCCCTATGTTGAGCAGACCCAAAATTCTCGCTGGTCACCTCTAACTCTGGAATGTCATGCTCCTCATCCCCCACAAGAACACAAAAGGGAAACCCATATTATTCTGGGTGTGGCAATATCTCTTCAGGGTTGCCTGACTTCTCAACCGCACCAGCGAACCCTGAACCCTTTCCCCACAGATCCCAAAATAAACAAAAGTCCCGGCCTATAATGATCGGGTGTAACAAGTCCTGAATGACGCCGACCTCGTGGGACTCGGTATTGCGGGCTGTTTCACTGTCTACTCTAGCTATCGGATAGTCCTTAGCATCGCCATGAATGCACCGTACGTTGACTTTTTTTCCCGAGATCAGTTGGAGGGTAAGAGTGGCCCTCACAAGGGTCACCAGACTTCCGGAGTCTAGCAGTGCTGTCACCTGCCGCCCGTTCACTTTCACAGGACATGCTTGTGGCCCCTCACTGGGTGGACAGTTCTCACTGCAGGCTGGATACACGTAGTATGAACAGCAGCGTCCCATGGTGCAGTCCATCTGTTCAGGGACCAGGGGACAATGGGCCACTATGTGGCCTGGGCTGTGGCACCTCCAACAAATGACATCACCCAAAGGGACCTTGGGCACCACCTCCCCTGACCCTTTGGACCTTGGGCACCCCACCCCCTTTTGGGCCTTCACCCCCTGTTGGGACCAGCAATATGGAGTGGGCTGCCTTCTCAAGGAACCCTCAACCCCCTGGTATCTTTCAACCAGTCCAATTTGTTCATCGGCATTCCAGGGATCATCCTGGGCAACCCAAGTCTTTATGGGTCTCGGCAGGAAGTTCACAAACCTGGCCATTACCACTCGCTCCACCATCTGCGCAGGCGTAGAGAACTCCGATTGCAGCCATTTTTGGACCAGTAGCAAAAGGTCAAACACTTGGGAGCGAGGTAGTTTGTCCCGGTGATACACCCAGCGGTGAACCCACTGTGCCCTGATAGTTATTGTCACCCCCAAGCATGTGAGGATCTCAGACTTTAGCTTACCATACTCTTTGGCGTCCTGCAAAGTTAAGTCATAGTACGCCTTCTGGGGCTCTCCCGTCAAGTATGGCTTCAGTACCTCTGCCCACTGGTCTGGTGGAAGTTTCTCCCTCTTGGCGACCCTTTCAAACACAGTCAGGAAGGCCTCAACATCATCCCCCAGGGTCATCTTCTGCAAAGCCATCTTACTGCCTTCCGGACGTGGGTGTCATCAGCAGGACTTGAGGTTGGGGCGCTCGTCCTGCCCTGGATGGCGTTTGCCAGAAGCTGCATCTGCTGCCGTTGTTCCTGCTGGTGCTACTGGATCTGCTGTAACAACAGCCTGTTGGTCTCCTGCTGCTGCTGCAACTAGACCAAGTGATTCAGCAGGTCCTCCATTTTGTCTGATGATGCTTGCTGACTTGCGACAGAATTGACCCAGGACATGCAGTCCTTCCTGTAGCAGTCACACATCTCTGCTGGGAACGCTGCCCGCATTCTCCACCAATTGTAGAGATGGTAATCACTCAGGTGCATTGAGAGGCAAACAGGAGGCAGGTTCCTTTAAATGTCCACAGCGGTTTATTCACTTCATAAACCGGTAGAAGTAAAAGGTGCAAATAAAAAGCCTTTAGTGCAGGCAAAACAAGGGAGAACAGTACTTTGAACAAAGTCTCTGGTACACCGAATCTGTGGTCACACAGGCTGGTGAGCGTACAGCACACAGCTCAGTCTGGAAACTACACACAGGAGGCCTTCTCCCTCCAAACACAGTCCATGTGTCAAGCAACAGCCTTCCTTATATAGGCTGGTAACCACACCCAGGGGTGAGGTATGTGGGTTGCTGGACCTGCCCATCTCTCCTAGCAACCCGCACCCCGGCTCCCAGGTGCACCAATTAATCCTCTTAGTGCATGTGTGCACTAGAGAAAATGCAGCTATTTCAGTTTGATATATGTAATAACTGTTGGACACAGTAATGTTTCTGCCTTGAAATGAGGTTTATTGTACTAACACAAAATGTGCAATCTGCATTCAAACAAAATTTGACAGGTGCATAAGTATGGGCACCTCACCAGAAAAGTGACATTAATATTTAGTAGATTCTCCTTTTGCAAAAATAACAGCCTCTAGTCGCTTCCTGTAGCTTTTAATGATTTCCTGGATCCTGGATGAAGGTATTTTTGACCATTCCTCTTTACAAAACAATTCCAGTTCAGTTAAGTTTGATGCTCGCCGAGCATGGACAGCCCTCTTCAAATGATCCCACAGATGTTCAATGATATTCAGGTCTGGGGACTGGGATGGCCATTCCAGAACATTGTAATTGTTCCTCTGCATGAATGCCTGAGTAGATTTGGAGCGGTGTTTTGGATCATTGTCTTGCTGAAAGATCCATCCCCTGCGTAACTTCAACTTTGTCACTGATTCTTGAACATTATTGTCAAGAATCTGCTGATACTGAGTGGAATCCATGCGTCCCTCAACTTTAACAAGATTCCCGGTGCCGGCATTGGCCACACAGCCCCAAAGCATGATGGAATCTGCGCCAAATTTTACTGTGGGTAGCAAGTGTTTTTCTTTGAATGCTGTGTTTTTTTGCCGCCATGCATAACGCCTTTTTGTATGACCCAACAACTCAATCTTGGTTTCATCAGTCCACAGGACCTTCTTCCAAAAAGAAATTGGCTTCTCCAAATGTGCTTTTGCATGCCTCAGCCGACTCTGTTTGTGGCGTGCTTGCAGAAACGGCTTCTTTCGCATCACTCTCCCATACAGCTTCTCCTTGTGCAAAGTGCGTTGTATAGTTGACCGATGCACAGTGACACCATCTGCAGCAAGTTGATGCTGCAGCTCTCTGGAGGTGGTCTGAGGATTGTCCTTGACTGATCTCACCATTCTTCTTCTCTGCCTTTCTGATGTTTTTCTTGGCCTGCCACTTCTGGCCTTAACAAGAACTGTCCCTGTGTTCTTCCATTTCCTTACTATGTTCCTCACAGTGGAAACTGAAAGGTTAAATCTCTGAGACAGCTTTTTGTATCCTTCCCCTGAACAACTATGTTGAATAATCTTTGTTTTCAGATCATTTGACAGTTGTTTTGAGGAGCCCATGATGCCACTCTTCAGAGGAGATTCAAACAGGAGAACAACTTGTAAGTGGCCACTTTAAGTAGCTTTTCTCATGATTGCATACTCCTTGCTATGAAGTTCAAAGCTCAATGAGGTTACAAAACCAAAAAAAGGGCTTTAGTAAGTCAGTAAAAAGTAGGTAGGAGTATTTAAAACAAGAAAATGATAAGGGTGCCCATACTTATGCACCTGTCAAATTTTGTTTGAATGCAGATTGCACATTTTCTGTTAGTACAATAAACCTCATTTCAAGGCAGAAACATTACTGTGTCCAACAGTTATTACATATATCAAACTGAAATAGCTGTTGCAAAAACACCAATTTTTATATAACATTAAGCCTAAGATTAACGGGAGTGCCCAAACTTTTTCATATAACTGTAGTTCTTATACTTTATTACAATTACCATTTTAACTTGAGAACCAAATAAATACTAGGTATACAATGCAAACTTTTGGAAATGTTAGCACTTATCAAACTTAGCAGCTAAGAATAAAAAACTTGGCTGCTTAGTGCATTTTTTGGACAGGTACATAATTTACAATGTACTTTACAACTAAATAAACTGATAATAAAAGCTGTTTGTGCCTAAATTAAATCATTATTTGTTTTTGGATGTCTCACATATTACCTCTCCATTCAGTTTAATTAGGGACACGTAATAATTCTCTTTAGCACATAATTCTCTTTAGTACAAAATATCTGAGTTGCAGTACACTTAAGTCTAGTACAGATCGGGATCCATTACTGAATAATCTAGTTGGATTAGAAAACATACTTAGTATTCCAACTCACTGAAGGTAATACTCTGATACTCCTGTTTTTTTTTGTTAGGGTTTTCTCTCACCTGCCAGTCTGGCTGAGTGGTTGTAGAAGGTAGAAGGAATGGGATGTAAGACTTTAAGATAATGCGTAGAAAAATGTAATTATATATTTCTATGTTTGTTTTGTATTGCAACTTTGCTATTTGAATTAAAAAAAGCTAATAGAGAGCTCCAAGTACGCCACGGATCACAAGAATTTGATTTAAAATATCATCTAAAGTTTGGAATGCCTTATGTCATGTTTCAGTCAGGATTAAATTAAAAATTAGAGATATTTGTTGAGTGCTTTTACATGGTTGTTAATAGGTTCGATGTTTACAAATATACAGCAAGATTTTGGTTATTTTGCTATTTATCTTAATGAACGTAACAAGATTCAATCGAGTGTCTTCACAGTGACTAATGGAAAACCTTGATTGACTTGTTTGCAAACAAACAACAATAAAGAAGATTTGTTTTGCTTCACGCTGAATCGAGAGCTTTGTTGAGAAATTCCTCAGTAGAGACAGATAAAATAAATATACCACTGATACAGAGTGGAGCTTAGAAGACTAAACCATAAAGGGGCTTTTTAGGTTTGTTAGAAAAAGGTCTGTTTTAGGCTGTATTTTAATATCCATATTGTGGCGTTAAGACTTAGGCACATCATGGTTCTACTTAAATGCAATCGTGTTACACTAGTTTACAAATTCTTTAATGGAATCCAATACAATGTTATGATTGAGATGTAAAAATCTTCATATCACGTTCTTTTAATCTATAAAAGTTATTTTAGGTACTATATAATGCTCCCACTAACCCAAAGCCCACTGAGTAAACCTGCTACAAAGCTTGCACGTAGAAGGATATGTGTAATAGTGGAAGCATCACAGATAGTAAAATAATTAACAGTTAGACATCATTCATATGGCAGCTCGGGGATCTCTTCCCAGTTTCAGTAAGAAAATATGAAAAGGTAACATGGACCTTATGTGATGTACTTATGTGATGAAGACCCACCTTGAAATAAAGGTTAAAACCACTTTGCCTCAGTTTATTTCTACATAAAGCATCTCTTGAAAGACATTTCCTTTGCTTTAGAATGTTCCTCAAGAAACATAAGTATCCATCTGGGATCTAGTAATATGTATGATCCTTGTCTCCCGTCTCCCCCTCCCGTCACCTCTTCCTTTCCATTGTCTCTCTCCCCGTGTTCTCCGTTTCCATTTTCATTTCAATTTCAGATGTGCCTGAGTTATTTTTTTCACCCCGAAAGCTATAACAAGCGAATCATATTCAAATAGGAATTGAGTCACAGTATAAAAAGGGCATGTTTGTGTAGCAGAGTAATATCTATTTACAGTCTCCCAGCTGCTGACATTTATACCATACCTATCGTTCATTTTCTTCTTCCCCAGCATATAATTCACTGAATACACCACTGATTCCTGAAAGGAATTCATCAGATTCCCTCAGGCTGCGGGAGGATTCATTGAAGTAAACTTTCTTTGAAAGTAAACATATTGTATAGGAATCGTGACAATCTAAGAACTGCTCTGATGTGTGCAATAAACCTTTATGTTACCAGAGGAAATATATGACCTCTAATTAGTATCAGTGCAGAAGGCACATTTTGGCAATATCAATGGTAATAAATACCATTTTTATACCTATTATCAGAAATTAGAAAAAAAAACATTAATCTCATACAAGTAACCTTTGTCAGGCACACAAGTGGCTGCCACTTGCAGGAAAACATAATACAGTATAGCATGTCATGGGCGACCAGTAGTAGAATGCCATCTAGTTATGTAGACAATACATAATGGCATGCAATAAAATATCCTCTAGCCTACTCTCTTTATCAAATACACATAGGTTTTATATACAAAACTTAAGATAAAAACAAAAACAAAATGAGCATAAACCCTGCTGTAAGTAAGCAAACAGCAATAGTATATATAAATAACATAGGGTACTTAGTACACACTGTTTTTGATCAAAAAAGGGTAACCGAGACAAGGTGTACCCAATACACGGTTCTGTCGTCTAGTATCAAAACCTCATCTTGTGTTAGACGACCTCAATGTAGATGGGACAGAGCAGGACCGGGGTCTGACTGATCAGACACCTGGCCATGGGAAGCTATATACAGGTGCATCTCACTAAATTAGAATATCATCAAAAAGTTTATTTATTTCAGTTCTTCAATACAAAAAGTGAATATATTCATATATTTTATAGAGTCTGTTAGAATCTATGTTGTTTTACTATCGGCCATCTTGTTGTTTGCTGGCTTCTAGTCTTTTCCTCTGGTGCTGGATTTCTGGGTCACGTGATCTCTGCACTCTTTATTACTCAGCACCTGACTCCCATTCTCCGCTGTACATCAGTGTTGTAACGCTCGTGATCTGGGTAAGTAGCCTTGTTTAGTTCTTCTTGCTTTCGACTATTGTTATCCTGGGACTTCTTGTTCCACCAGTTTTGCTTCTTTTCATTTTCGTTTCTGCAACTTACTTTTCTGTTAGGAGGTCTCCTGCTTTTGCTCTCAGTCCTTAGATCTTTTAGGGACCCCTTTCCCTTTCCTACAGGTCTTCGTTTGAGTTCAGTGCAGGAGTTTCGGTGGGGCTATTCATAAAGAATAGGGCACTCACCCCAGCGTAGGGTAAGGCTGAGTCTCAGTGCAGGGACAGCTTTCCCCTCCTATTCCTTAGTTCTAAGTTGCAGAACATAACAGAGTCATTACAAACAGAGTGATGTATTTAAAATGTTTATTTCTGTTAATGTTGATGATTATGGTTTACAGCCAATTAAAACACAAAAGTCATCTCAGTAAATTGAAATAATTAACAAAAACACATGCAAAGGCTTCCTAAGCCTTTAAAAATGTCCCTTAGTCTGTTTCAGTAGGCTCCACAATCATGGGGAAGACTGCTGACTTGACAGATGCCCAGAAGGCAGTCATTGACACACGCCGCAAGGTCCCAAAGTTCCAGCCCAGCTGTCTACCAGAAAATTTTAGAGCACTTCATGCTTCCCTCTGTCGACAAGCTTTCAGGAGATGGAAATTTAATTTTCCAGCAGGAATTGTCCACACTGCCGAAAGTACCAATACCTGGTTTAAAAACAACAGTATCACTGTGCTTGATTGGCCAGCAAACTCGCCTGACCTTAACCCCATAGAGAATCTATGGGGTATTGTCAAGAGGAAGATGAAAGACACCAGACCCAACAATGCAGACGAGCTGAAGGCTGCTATCAAAGCAACCTGGGCTTCCATAACACCTCAGCAGTGCCACAGGCTGATCGCCTCCATGCCACGCCGCATTGATGCAGTAATTGATGCAAAAGGAGCCCCGACCAAGTATTGAGTGCATTTACTGAACATACATTTCAGTAGGCCAACATTTCGGATTTTAAAAACCTTTTTCAAGCTGTTATAAAGTATTCTAATTTACTGAGATAATGACTTTTGTGTTTTCATTGGCTGTAAGCCATAATCATCAACATTAACAGAAATAAACACTGGAAATAGATCACTCTGTTATTAATGACCCTAAATAATATATGAGTTTCACTTTTTGTTTTGAAGAACTGAAATAATTTAACTTTTTGATGATATTCTAATTTAGTGAGATGCACCTGTAATTGAAATGGTTAGCTCAGAAATGGGGCCAGACCCCTGTTTGTACAAAGTAAAAGATAACTGCAGAAAAAGAAAAAAAATGAGCCGGAGCACAAGTTGGTATATATGCTATGTGTAAGAGCATGTTCACACTGTGGCAATTAAACAGACAAAACACCAAGTCTTAGTAAGATCAGTGTTTATAAGTACCCTATGTTATTGATACATACTATTTCTATTTATGTACTTACTTACAACAGGGTATATGATCATTTTGTTTCTATCTTAAGTTTTGTCTTTAAAATGGCCACAGTGTGAACATGCTCTTATATATTACATTTATACCAACTTATGCTCAGGCTCATTTCTTTGGTTTTGCTACAGTATATGTTTATATAGAAGAACAGTTGGTAATAATGGTAAACCACCTACCTTCTGTAATCATGTGCAACCCAACTGTGCGCAACCCACAGCTCACGGGTTGCACAGTAGCTGGGTGACCTGTTAATACTTTGTGACAAGTATGGTTGGAACTAACAATGTCACTTGCATACATATGTGAATTAAGAGCTTTGGCTGTCCATACAGCAGGGCACCTATTATACAGTACAGACCAAAAGTTTGGACACACCTTCTCATTTAAAGATTTTTCTGTATTTTCATGACTATGAAAATTGTACATTCACACTGAAGGCATCAAAACTATGAATTAACACATGTGGAATTATATACTTAACAAAAAAGTGTGAAACAACTGAAAATATGTCTTATATTCTAGGTTCTTCAAAGTAGCCACCTTTTGCTTTGATGACTGCTTTTCACACTCTTGGCATTCTCTTGATGAGCTTCAAGAGGTAGTCACCGGAAATGGTCTTCCAATAATCTTGAAGGAGTTCCCAGAGATGCTTAGCACTTGTTGGCCCTTTTGCCTTCACTCTGCGGTCCAGCTCACCCCAAACCATCTCGATTGGGTTCAGGTCTGGTGACTGTGGAGGCCAGGTCATCTGGCGTAGCACCCCATCACTCTCCTTCTTGGTCAAATAGCCCTTACATAGCCTGGAGGTGTGTTTGGGGTCATTGTCCTGTTAAAAAATAAATGATGGTCCAACTAAACACAAACTGGATGAAATAGCATGCCGCTGCAAGATGTTGTGGTAGCCATGTTGGTTCATTATGTCTTCAATTTTGAATAAATCCCCAACAGTGTCACCAGCAAAGCACCCCCACACCATCACACCTCCTCCTCCATGCTTCACGGTGGTAACCAGGCATGTAGAGTCCATCCGTTCACCTTTTCTGCGTCACACAAAGACACGGTGGTTGGAACCAAAGATCTCAAATTTGGACTCATCAGACCAAAGCACAGATTTCCACTGGTCTAATGTCCATTCCTTGTGTTCTTTAGCCCAAACAAGTCTCTTCTGCTTGTTGCCTGTCCTTAGCAGTGGTTTCCTAGCAGCTATTTTACCATGAAGGCCTGCTGTACAAAGTCTCCTCTTAACAGTTGTTGTAGAGATGTGTCTGCTGCTAGAACTCTGTGTGGCATTGACCTGGTCTCTAATATGAGCTGCTGTTGACCTGCGATTTCTGAGGCTGGTGACTCGGATAAACTTATCCTCAGAAGCAGAGGTGACTCTTGGTCTTCCTTTCCTGGGGCAGTCCTCATGTGAGCCAGTTTCTTTGTAGCGCTTGATGGTTTTTGCAACTGCACTTGGGGACACTTTCAAAGTTTTCCCAATTTTTCGCACTGACTGACCTTCATTTCTTAAAGTAATGATGGCCAGTTGTTTTTCTTTACTTAGCTGCTTTATTCTTGCCATAATACAAATTCTAACAGTCTATTCAGTAGGACTATCAGCTGTGTATCCACCAGACTTCTGCACAACACAACTGATGGTCCCAACCCCATTTATAAGGCAAGAAATCCCACTTATTTAAACCTGACAGGGCACACCTGTGAAGTGAAAACCATTTCCAGTGACTACTTTTTGAAGGTCATCAAGAGAATGCCAAGAGTGTGCAAAGCCGTCATTAAAGCAAAAGGTTGTTACTTTGAAGAACTTAGAATATAAGACACATTTTCAGTTGTTTCACACTTTTTTGTTAAGTATATAATTCCACATGTGTTAATACATAGTTTTGATGCCTTCAGTGTGAATGTACAATTTTCATAGTCATGAAAATACAGAAAAATCTTTAAATGAGAAGGTGTGTGCAAACTTTTGGTCTGTACTGTACATATAGACAAGCAGAGAGTTACAAATCCAGATGTGAGTAATGTGTTCGTGATGCCGAGTCTAGATTTAAATTAAACTTGTATTATCTGTAAGGAAAAGCACCGTAGTGTGGCACACTAAGGCCATGGCCCACTATAAGTATTTAGTCAGTATTTGGTCAGTATTTTTTCTCAGGAGTCGGAGCCAAAACCAGGTGAGGAACAATCAGAAAAAAAGGTATAATAGAAACAAGTCACCAATTCTGCATTTATCACCCACTCCTGGTTTTGGCTCCCACTCCTGAGAAAAAATACTGACCGAATACTGACCAAATACTGATAGTGGGGACGTGGCCTAAAGAGAATTACATGGGTTCCAGAGAAAGAGAAATTGTACGTTACAGACTTTGTAGCTTGACAGGTAAGATCATTTAAGAACTATTTTTAATCAAATAACTACTCCTTTCACAATATGGAAATCATTGCTGGCACCCACTGTCAGTCTCATGTGCTTCGATTGTTTTAAGCGAACTTTCACACATAAATATAAAATATTAAGCATGAAATGAAAGCAGTAAATAGATAGCATTCCATCTAGATAATTTAATTTGTATTTATTTTTATAGAGAACAAAGGAGGAAGACAGCAGAAGCCGAGTTATATTCTATTCAGTTGTTTCTATACATTGTTAAGAATTTATTTTGTCAATTTCAATTCTGAGCTTGATACCGAGCTTTGTTTTGTCTTTTTCGGCTGTTTGAGTTATTCTTATTAGCTCACACTGAGCAGTTAAACATGATAATATGTCTGCCACATTCTTTATTGCAGAACAATTTATAGGTTAAGCACAGTGGAAACATTGCTGCACTTTTAGTTAGTGAAACAGTGTCTGATGATTACAGATGATGAACTAGTCAATGATATTCAAATTCTACAATTAATCATTGCAGCTTTCAGCACATTATAACTAGAAACTTGCAAGTATCTCTGAAACACGAAATGGAATTTTTACAAATAGCTTAAATTTGGCCAATGTCCTTCTTTGTTTCTCTTCCTTTTTTCGTTTTCTCATTCTCCCTCTCAACTGCCCTTCCTTCATGAAAAAAAGTCTTTGTTCCTCTTACCCTCCCTCAATCAGCGCTCTTCCTCCCCTTTTTATTCCATCCTTCATTCACTCAGTATATTCTTTCTAGCTTCCAAATTTCTTCCTCTTTTCCTCTTTTGCTAAATATATTATTACTTTGTTTTTTCCTTCTCTTTGTTCACTCTTCCTATATCTTTTTCCTTCTACCCTCTCTGGGTTCATTTTTTTCTCCCTCCCTTCATTCCTTCCTTTCTTCCCACTCTCATTTCATTTTGATTAACAAATTTGTATTTACTGAACATCCAATAGCTTTATCAATCTTCTCAAGAAGTATTATAAAACATTACATTATGATGCAACATATTTTGTTACAATTTACCTTTACTTGGTCAGCACCTTTAAGGTACAGTAAATCTTCTTATAATTTATGCTAAGTCACTTCAGTTCTGCAGAGTGTGGAGCTGTTAAAGGTTTTCAATGCCGACCAAAGATTCATACTAATCGCGGTGTGTTGTTCCTTCCTACAGAGCATATGACACATTTATTTCCTTTGAAGCCATTCTACGAGAAAAGCATATCCTTTATATTGAAGTTAAATGCATTCTAATTGTAAATACAATATAATTACTACATTAAGTCCGACTTTCTAACACAATTTTATTACAAGAGCCGCCGAAAATGCTATAATGTTTGTTTAAAACGTAGCTATCAGTGAATGGATGAGGGCATCAGATATAGGGAATATATCATGTCCAAGGAATAAAATATCAAAATCTTTTTTATTGCATAGCAAAAATAGGTTATAAATCTTTGCAATGGAAGAGGTTCACATGATAGCCATGAAAGACTGATGTGTTTTCAGCGTAACAATAATGTCCTTGGCACCAGATAGCAACTTTTCTGAGGAAGAAATTAGATCTAGCAATTGCACTCACTCATTAGTATTTTCACTCTGCATTGCACACGTAAAGATTTCTGCAGGTCTCCAATTCCAGAGCTCCTATAATCTGGTAAATTTTGTTTTGTGTAATTCAGAAAGGTGAGAGTAGCAGAAAGAATACTGCTCCCTCTCAGAATGTTATCTTCTTTATGTATTTTCCTTCATTTTGTAAACCCTGCATGAAGGGAACGTGTCAGTTGCTCAAACCACCAATATGTACTTTTCTTGTTGAGGAGGTCAGCCCAATCCAAAAACTCATTGAGTTGTACATATCAATAATTATTTACTCTTACATCATATCACCAGAACCATGATTAGAATGCTCTGTTTCTGTCACGGGTGTGTCAGGTGTGACAGACAGTCACTCTGGAGCTGGCTGTAAAAGGTCACTGTGCTTGGCATTGCAGACGCCTTCTTGATTCCCTCATCTCTGTAGTATAGTTTTATCATTCTTCTTTTAGGACCCAACAGCGACCTCCACCTTCTGCTGCTGATTGACACACCCTTGCTGGGTAGTTAAATAGTCTCAGTTTCTCCAGAGAGGCGCCGGTGATAGTTCTATGTACCTCTATGTAGGCTTGGAGCACTAGCAGTTGGCTAGTTTCTTCTCTGGTGCCCTTGGAGGACGGTTGGCGTTATCTCTCTGGTGTCTGCTCAAGCTAAGTGTATCCCCTTTGTTTGTCTACCTTGTTGTCTTTAGTTTGTAGTGGGACTTGAATAGTGCTCACCCTGCCCCCTCCCTATCTAGGGTCAAGCTCTAGGGATATTCAGGGCTTAGGTTCCTGCTCGGCGATAGGTGTGGAGCTTATATAGGGACGATAGGGCAGGCAGGGTGATATTAGATCTGCCTAGTGGTCTCCACTCCCCCTTTCCCTAGTGTGTGGGCTTCCTTCCCCTCTCTCCTTTGTGTTGCGCTTAGTCTTTCCCTCGCTTTGCATGACAGTTTCCTCCTGGACTTCTTTATGTGCTTATGTTAGGCTCAGCAGTCACTTATTTGGGATCGACTGAAAATAAATTTGGAATAAAATTATAGGTATTTTGTGTTATACAAAAATACCCTTAAATGAGCATACTTATTATAGATAGGTGGCATACACCCCTCTGTACAGACATTATTATTTCATTAGCTTTTTTCCTTTGTTCTAGTATGTCATCTGACACAGTACTCCATCCATGCAAAACAGATGGGGTGGAATGTTGTTGCAGAATGCTGTGGTAGCCATGCTGGACAAATGTGCCTTAATATTGCAATAAATCACCTACAATATCACCAACACAGCACTGTCCGTATCCATGCTTGACTATGAGCACCAAACATGTAGAAGCCATTCTGTCACCTTTTCTGCGTCTCATAAAGACATAGCGGTTGGTGCCAAAAATCTCAAATTTAGACTCATCAGACCACAGTACTGATTTCCACTGATCTTAATAACCAGTCCTTAGGTTGCTTTGCAATAACAAGTCTCCTCTTCTTGTTTGTGGTCCTCAGTAGTGGCTCCTTTGCAACAATTCAACCATAAAGGCCTAATTCTCAGAGTCTCCCCTGGACAGTTGATGTTGAGATGTGTCTGCTAATTGATGTTTATACATAATTTATGAGGATTGTTATCTGAGGTGCTATCAATTTATGGTTTCTGAGGCTGGAAACTCTGATGAATTTATCCTCTGCAGCAGAAGCAATTCTTAGTCTTCCTTTCATAGGGCAGGCCTCATAAGAGCCATTTTCATCCTAATGATTGCTAGTTTCCATGACGTCAAGTTTCTAGCTATATTCTAGATTGACTAACCTTTATATCTTAAAGTTACAATGGACTGTTGTTTCTCTTTACTTAGTTGAGTGGTTCTTACCATATGCTGACATACAACAGCTGTGGAATAGGGCTCAGCACTAAATTGAACTTGTACCAACCCTGCCTCTGCAAAACACACCATGTTTGTAAACACTTTCTGAAGATCGGTGATTCTACATATGAGCTCTTGATGAGGCATACCTGTCAATTGAAAGCCATTCCAGTTGATCACCTGATGAAGCTGCTTGAGAGAATGCCCAAGGGTGTGTAATGCTGTCATCAGAGTAGAAGGGGGAACTATGAGGAACTATGAGGAATCTAAAGTACAACACATATTTTGATTTATTTCATATGTATTACTTTACTCCTTGTTTTTACACGTGTTTTGTTGTAGTTTTGCTGCTTTCAGTCCAAATCTGTAATATGCAGATTCCAATAGCAACAAGGAAATGCTTTGCATGAAAATATTTTATATATACTGTAATCCTCACCAAAAAATTAACAGTATCTACTTTGTACACAGTTATTATGCATGTGATTTCACTATATCATAATTTTTATGTAGATTTTCCAACTCAAAACTGCATGAATTTAAATGCTTTATTAGATGAAGCAGATCAGGTGATGTGTCAAAATTAAAAAATTGTGGTTTTTCAGAAGGATACAGCACTCTTGAAATCGCTAAGATATTGAGGCGTGATCACAGAAGCATCAAGGTATTTACAAAGTTTTGTAGCAAATAGTCAACAAGGTCACAAAAACATGTTGACAAAAAAAGATGCACATCAACTCCCAAAGATTTGAGAAGAATCAAACGTAAAGCGACCAGGAACCCATTATCCTCCAGTGCTGTCATATTCCATAACTACAACCTCCCTGGAGTGCCCAGGAGTTCAAGGTGTTCAGTGCTCAGAGACATGGAGAAGGTAAGAGTGGTTGAAACCTGACCACCAGTGAACAAGACACATAAGGTGAAATGTCAAGACTGGGCCAAGATATATTTGAACACAGGTTTTCAAAGGTTTTAGGGGCTGTTGAGATGAGAGTGACTCTTAATGGACCAGAAAGATGGGTCAATGGATGTAACAGGCACAGATCGCCAATTTAACTCAGATGCCTGCAAAGTGGAGGTGGAGTGTCAGGATTTCTGTTGCCTTCTACAGTTTGACCTCTAGTGGCCGCTATTGTTCACTTTAATAATTATCCTGCAGTTTCACTACTTACCATTGGAGGCTGCTGTTCTGCAATTGCCCTTTACCAAGATGGCGGATGCTGAATCTATGGAGTCCATATTGTTTCCTGTTTGGGCCTACTTAAAGCTGCATGGATCTCTCAATCATTGCTTGAGTATTGTGTCTAGCTATTAGCCTAGTTCCAGTTTCCAGTTTCCATTCTTATCCAGACTGTTCTAATTTATCTACAGATTGTTTCCTACAACTCCTTGCTTTCTCCAAGAACATCTACTACCTCTTGCTGTTACTGCTTGTACTCCTTCGGTCACTGGTTTCCAGCAGGACTATGCCAGTACCGTAACAGGATACTCAAACCTCATTATGGATGCCGCCGAGGGAGGAAAATTGGAGGTGCGTGTAACTAAGATGAACTGTTTGCTTACCAACATCTATGCAGATATGCAAACACCAAAAGCAAAATGCACTGCATTTGAAAATCAAACAACTCATAACGTTCACATTTTTGGACAAGCTACACAGGATCTACAGAATATTGTGCACGATCTAAGCACTGCAGTCTGAACAGAGCCTTCAGTTACAAAATCAACATATTGCTCTGGCCCCTCCACCCACCCTTCCACTCCCACCTTTCAGGTTTGATGGAGACCGTGACAAATTTCTTGGATTCATCAACCAGTGCAGATTGTACTTTGGTGTACACCCTGCTCACTTCCATACTGACAGATTAAAAGTATTGTGCATCATTATGCTACTGGCACATAAAGCATTGGCCTGGGCAAGCCCCCTTATTGAAACTCATGATGACTGACTTAATGATCTGGAGGCTTTCCTAGCAGCCATGAGCCAGGTGTTTGATGACCCTAATCATTGTGCAACAGCTTCAGCTATACTGATGGCGCTACGTCAGGGTAAATGCTCTGTTGCAGAGTACAGAATTCAGATGGTGGATGATTTTTTTTTTAAGAACGGACTCTCCAGTTCACTCAAAGATGAACTAGCCCAGGCCGATGCTCCCACAAATTTTGATGACTTTATTCATCATTGTATAGACAACTGATTATCAGAGAGAAGATTGGAAAAGTGGACTTCAAACTGGTCCCGCAACAGTAATCTTATCCACCTGTTTCAACCACCATTCCCAAAGACTTTAAGATAAAAAGTCCTCACATATCTGAAGTTGAATCCATGCAGGTCAACAGCCTTTTAAAATGTGAAAGTGCTCAGAGAAAAGAACGAAGACTTCGGGAAAATCAGTGAAAAAAAGATGAAAAAAGTCCAACGATTTGTGGGCTTTGCCAATTTTTACAGATTTTTCATTAAGAATTTTCAGGTATAATTGCACCAACCACCGAATTAACAAAGAAAGGCATATCATTTGTTTGGTCTCCTCATGCACAAGATGCTTTTTCTTGTCTGAAGACAAAGTTTACCACAGCTCCTATACTAATTCATCCCAATCCTGAACATGCCTTTATTGTAGAAGTGGATGCTTCAGATGGTGCAGTAGGGGCCATTCTATCACAAAGAACATGAACAAAAGATTTGCTACATCCTTGTGCTTATTTCTCCAGAAGTTTGACCGTGTCAGAGAAGAATTATGATGTGGGGAACAAAGAGCTCTTGGCTATCATTGCTTCTTTCAAGGAATGGAAACTTCATCTAGAAGGAGCAGCTCAACAAATTGTTGTTCTAACTGACCATTGTAACCTTGAATTTATCAGGTCTCCAAATGTTTGTCCCCCTGCCAGGCTCGATGGAGCCTCTTTCTTAACCAATTCAACTTTGTTATCTCTTACAGACCTGGCTCCCGTAACTGTAAGGCTGATGCTTTATCAAGGATCTTCTCCAAAGATCATTCTACAGCAGCACCACCAACATCTATTCTGCCTGAGTCCAACTTCCTGGAGTTTTATCCATAACAGATACTTGCTGGAAGATATACGTGAAGCTTACAAGACAGACCCAATTCTTCTGCATCCACAAATGTTATATCTCTTACCTTTCAAAATGGACTAATAATCATTGTATCTATGTTTCATAAACTTTGAGGCATAAAGTATTAAAACTAATCCATGACTCCAAGTTAGCAGGACACAAAGGAATTCAAAAAACACAAGAATTTCTGTCTCGTTTCTTTTGGTTGCCCAATCGTCAAAATTATGTCAGACAATATATATCTTCCTGTAACACCTGTGCCATGTATAAAACTCCCCACGCATCACCAATGGGATTATTGCAGCCTCTGAAAATTCCATCTTGTCCTTGGGGTTCTATGTCTATGGATTTTATTGTGGAACTACCAGTTTCAAAGGGAAAGAGTTTATTCCTAGTAGTGGTGGACTGACTCAGCAAAGCAGCACATTTTGTCCCCTGCACTGGTTTTCCATCTGCTAAAGAGACTGATGATCTTATAATTCAAAATGTGTTTAGTCTTCATGGGGTTCCAGACTAAGTCGTCTCTGATCGTCGAACACAATTTATATCTAAATTCTGGAAGAAGTTTTGTGCAACATTGGACATTGATGTCAGTTTATCTTCTACATTCCATCCCCAATATAATGGTCAGGCTGAACGCACAAACCAAACCTTAGAGTAATATCTCAGATGCTACATTTGTCATTTCCAGGATGAATGGGTTCATTTGCTTCCTATGACAGAATTTTCATACAACAATTCTCAAAATGCTTCGACCAAACAAACACCATTCTTCGCAAATTCTGGGTACCATCCAAGTATCCTTCCTAATTTTCCCAGAGAAATGCCTATCCCTGTTGTCACCGACAGAATACAATCCCTGCAACAGACTCTGGAAATACTAAAAGACACTTTAAGAATTGCCCAGGAGAAATATAAGGAAACAGCAGATAAATCTCGCAGACCTTCTCCAAGCTTCGAAGTGGGTGATGAAGTATGGCTTTCCACCAAAATTTGAAACTACATATACCTTAATCAAAACTGGGTCAAAAATGTATTGGTCCATTTAAAATAATTGGACAAGTTATCTCAGTAGCTTTTCGCCTTCAACTTCCCAGAATGATGAAGATACATCCAATGTTCCATGTCTCCTTACTAAAACCATTTGTTCCAAATCTTTTTCCAGGGCTTCGTCTGCCTCCTCCTTATCCTATTGATGTGGATGGGAAAGAACATTACACAGTTGAAAAGGTCCTGGATTCCAGAATATTCAGAAACAAGTTGCAGTACTTAATAAAGTGGCAAGGGTATGGCCCGGAAGATAACTCCTGGGAACCTGTAGAAAATCTCAGTGCTCCTCGACTGCTTAACCGGTTCAGGACCGCCCACTGTACATAAACGTCGGCGCTGCCTGGGCTCTGTGCAGCACCGACGTTTAAAAACGGTGGGTGGTCCCGCAGCCCTCAGGACCCCCAGGGTCCTGCAAGCTCTGCGGTTCCGGTGCAGAGCGATAGCTCTGACAGGGGACATCATCGGGACCTGGTTGGATCAGGTCCCAATGATGTTAACCCTTTGCTATCTTCTATATGCCGCGATCTATAGTGATCGAGGCATATAGAAGATGAGGAGATGGGGTCGTCAACTTACCTCTCCAACGGCCCCCTGATATATTCCAGGACCTGCCGTTGTTATGGCAGCTGGAGGTCACATGACCGCCTCCAGATCTGCCATATATGGTGTCCTGCTGAGCTCAGCCCTGCAGCTGAGTCCAACAGGAGACACTGACTGTGAAACAGTCAGAAAAGATGTCATGCAATGTAATACATGTCTATTACATTGCATGAATCAGTGATTAGAAAAATAAAAATTAATGTCCCATACAGGGACTAAGTAAAAATGTAAAAAAAAAGTCTAAAAAATGTTGTCAAATAGCGCTCTGTCCCTCCCAGATCTCGCCGTATGGCTAAGCGGTACGATACAGTCACATATGGGGTATTGCCACTTTTAGAAGAAATTGTGTGACATATTTCGGCACCAATATTACCCATTGCCCTGTGTGAAAATGTAAAATCTGAGGTTAAAATATTTTTTTGCGGTAAAAATATAATTATGTTTTTTTCACTGCCCAATGGTATAAATTTAAAAATTAAAAAATACTCACTACTACCCTAGATGAATTCCTTGAGAGGTGTAGTTTACAAAATGGGGTCACTTTTGGGGGTTTCTGGTGTTTCGGCATGTCAGCGACTCTTCAAATGTGACATGGTGTCTGCAACCTATCCCAGCCAACATAGCGCTCCTTTCTCTTCCGAAACCTGCCGTATACCAAAGCAGTGGTTTCCCCCCACATATTGGGTATCGGCGTACTCAGGAGAAATTGCACAACAAATTTCATGGTGCAATTTCTCCTGTTATCCTTATGATAATGCAAAATTAGGGAATGAAAAACATTTTTTGTGGGAAAAATGTGAAAATTTTATTTTTACGGCTCAATATTATAAACTTCTGTGAAGCACCTGGGGGTGCAAAGTGCTCACAACACATTTAGATAAGTTCCCTAAGGGGTCTAGTTTCCAAAATGGTGTCACTTGTGGGGGGTTTCCACTGTTTAGGCACATCAGGGGCTCCTCAAATGCAACATGGCGTCCGCTAATTATTCAAGCAAATTTTACATTCAAAAAGTCAAATGGCGCTCCTTCCCTTCCAAACCCTGCCGTGTGCCCAAACAGTGGTTTGCCTCCACATATAGGGTATCGGCGTGTTCAGGAGAAATTGCACAACAAATTTCATGGTGCAAATTATCCTATTACTCTTATGATAATGCAAAATTAAGGGATGAAAAACGTTTTTGTAGGAAAAATGTGAAATTTTATTTTTACAGCTCAATATTATAAACTTCTGTGAAGCACCTTGGGGTTCAAGGTGCTCACCACACATCTAGATAAGATCCCTAAGGGGTCAAGTTTCCAAAATGGTGTCACTTGTGGGGGGTTTCCACTGTTTAGGCACATCAGGAGCTCTCCAAACGCAACATGGTGTCTGCTAATTATTTAAACAAATTTTACATTCAAAAAGTCTAATGGTGCTCCTTCCCTTCCGAACCCTGCAGTGCGCCCAAACAGTGGTTTTCCCTCACATATGGGGTATCAGCTTGCTCATGAGCAATTGCACTACAAATTGTATATTCCATTTTTTCCTGTTATACTTGTGAAAATAAAAAAATTGGGTCTAAAGTAACATTTTTGTGAAAAAAAAGTTAAATGTTCATTGTTTTCTTCCACATTCTAAAAATTCCCGTGAAACACCTGAAGGGTTAATAAACTTCTTGAATGTGGTTTTGAGCACCTTGAGGGGTGCAGTTTTTAGAATGGTGTCACTTTGGGGTATTTTCTGTCATAAAGGCCCCTCAAAGTCACTTCAAATAAGATGTGGTCCCTAAAAAATGTTTTTGTAAATTTTGTTGGAAAAATGAGAAATCGCTGGTCAACTTTTAACCCTTATAGCTTCCTAACAAAAAAAATTTTGGTTCCAAAATTGTGCTGATGTAAAGTAGACATGTGGGAAATGTTATTTATTAACTATTTTGTGTGACATATCTCTCTGATTTAAGGGCATGACAATTCAAAGTTTGAAAATTGCAAAATTTTCAAAATTTTCGCCAAATTTCTGATTTTTTCACAAATAAATGCAAGTGATATCGAAGAAATGTTACCACTATCATGAAGTACATTATGTCACAAAAAAACAATCTCAGAATCAGGGGAATCAGTTGAAGCGTGACAGTGGTCAGAATTGAAAAATTGGCCCGGTCACGAAGGCAGAAACAGGCTCTGGCGCGAAGTGGTTAAAGAGTTCCACCAAAAATACCCACATAAGCCAAGCAAATCATCATCCGGAGCCCTCTGTTGAAAGGGGGAGTAATGTCAGCATTTCTGTTGCCTTCTACAGTTTGACCACTAGTAGCCGCTATTGTTCACTTTATTAATTGTGCTGCAGTTTTACTCCTTACCACTGGAGGCTGCTGTTGTGTTCTGCAATTGCCATTTACCAAAATGGAGGATTCTGAGTCTATGGAATCCATCCAATCTTTCATTCATTGCTTGAGTATTGTGTCTAGCTATTAGCCTAGTTTCAGTCTCCAGCTCCTGAACATTCTTATCCAAAGTCTGCATTTTTCAAGAAAACCATGATTTTTATGCAAGGCAATACCCCGTTGCATGCATTGAAGTCGCCACTTCTTGGCTAGGTGGTAAAGATGAAAGAATAATGAATCTGTCTCCTTCCTTACCTGACCTAAACCTTATTGAGAACTTGTGGGCTCTTCTTAAATGTCTTAAATGGGAGACTTATGGTGAAGGAAAGCATGACACCTCTCTGAACAATGTCTTGGAGACTGTGGTTGGTGCTACCCAAAAAAGTTGATCATCAACAAATAAAGAAACTCCATAGATGAAAGATTTATGACTGTTATTGGAAACAAGAGTGGCTATAATGTTCACTAAATTTTTTTGAATTGTCAGAAGTGTATTTTTGTACATTTTGAGCCTTTTGGTTATTATTCTCACCCAATTATGTTTTTCACTTTGTTGCATGATAATTCTGCACACTAATAATTGCCCTATAATTATGTACACATAGATATTCTCCTAAGAAAGACAAAACCATGCTTTTACTCTCTTAAATATTCAGGTTTCAGGTTTATTAATCTTTTTGGATTGACCAACAGCACTGTAGTTTTTCAATTATAAAATTAATCATCATACAAATTGCCCAATAATTGTGCACACAATATATGTATTTAAGATAAGGGCACCAATTATATTTCTAGATGTATTAAACATGTAATTTAATTTGACTACTAATTTGGCCATATGCCATCTATTATTGGGTATTTGCCTAGGTGATATCAATCACATAAGACAAAATAATATATTATTGTTTGCAATAATAATCTGAACATCACATTGGGAGAGTGCTTTATATCTTATAGGGAGATGCAAACCACGGGTTAAGCATTGACACAGTATGGGTTATCTATAAGCTGCTAAAAGTGCAGAATCACATTGCCTTTTTATACATTGAAGTTCAGCTGCTTTTCTACTTAGCACATTTCAAAGTGCATAACCCCTTGAAGGTCCTTTGATCTGACTCAAGAGATGTGTCTGTGACGCACCCCCTGGGCCATGTTCAGTGAATACCCGGAGCCGGATCTGACAGGGGTAGTAGTCCTCGTGGCGGTGACCCGGTCCGTGCCCAGGGTGTCAAACTAAGTGGTTGGCAGTCTTGGTAGATGTTGTTTCAGTGTCGACTACGCCACCCGTTGATTTGCGGTCACAAGGCCGCCGCTGCAGAACAGTCCGCTGAGGCCGGTAGTATGTGTGCAGCGATGGTGGTATAACCCCCAACGGGAGGGGTATGGCCTCAGGGCAGCTGGTGCGGATGATGGAGGTAGTGATAGTGCAGAAAGGAGAGTCAGAGACGTGAGATGCAGTTTCAGGGTTTTTACTCACAGGTGTTCCTTCAGTCACTCTGGCCTTGAGTGACCACCCGAGCCGTGCTGCATTCACCAGGTGTGGGACTCGGCTAACCCCCAGGCAGTTCTGGAGCGTGGTCCTGAGCCCCCTTCTCTTTCTCTCTCTGCTGGCCGTCCCCACCAGGGATCCACCTTTGTCTGGTTCCCTTGGGCCTTCTATGGTAAAACCTTCTCTGGCTTTCCTGACCCTACTCTTGGTGTACCTTCCTGGTGGATGTGGTGAGGGTCGTGGCAAAGTTTGACCACGACCTCCGGTTCCTGGCTAAGGGTTACTTTTGCCTCCGCCAGCTTGGGATCCGGTGCTCTCTTCTGCCAACCCTTCACCCTTCTGGCTTAATTCTGGGATCTCAGGGTTCCCTCTGGCTCTGCGTCTCTGGGCCTTTCCTCCTCCTCTCTCTCCACTGCAGGCTTGGCCCTGGAGCTGGGCCCAGCCGGAGCCACAGCTCCCTGTCAGCCCTCCTGGCTGAGCTCCTCTCTGAACTCTCCTGGACTCTCTGACCCTGTTCCTAAGATGGTGCCCACCATATATACTCCCTCTATGTGTGAGCCCAGGTGACTAGCACCCAATGGGCTCCTACTTCTATGCCCAGAGCCCCTCCCCTATCTGCCCCTACACTACTGGGATGTTCCTCCCCCCCTCCCACTCCAGCCAGGGACAGACGCTGTCGTACCTGCACATCTAACTGGTGGGAGTACCGTAGTTCTGTCCCCCGGAAATGGGATGTATGTAGTGCATGCAGCCTACTGAGCTCAGTCCCACACCCCATCCTTACCCGGGAATGGAATACCACACCTCTGGGTCGAGGTGCAATACCCCTGTAGCAGCCGAGTCCTCGGGGTGCTACATCTGCATGTAGCTTTCCAGGTTTGTAAATACATGAGAAAATACAAGGAGGAATAGTTCGGCATCATCACTTTAGTCTACCCCACAGAGACATTATAGCCACCATTATTTATTGTATTAATTGAAACCTTTTTGGGTTTCTTCTCAAATGCTGCCAATATTCTGGTAAGTGTACCTGGTTCTTTTATTTGACCCTCACATGTTATTAGATGACTATAATTAGTATGTACAAATAGAACTCAGATATGGTTTGTATCAGATCTTGCACCTGCAGTATTGTATTTCTATCTAGCCCCCATGTTTTTAAATGTGCTTTAAAAACACATCTGTTTAGACAAGCCTATCACCTCAATTCACCAACCTAACTCTCCCCTGTTTCCTCCTAAATGTTAATCTTAATCTGCTCCTGCCTATTCATCTGTCTCCACATCCTCCATGCACCAAATAGCACACGGTAACTGCCCTTAGACGGATACTGGCTGATGACCCTGTTCTACCTATTGTGTCCCCCTATTTCCATATAGATTGTAAGCTTGAGAGCAGGGCCCTCACTCCTCCAGTAACTGTAAGGCTATGTGCTCACGATGCAGAAATGCTCCGGATTTTTCCTGAGAGTTTCTGCATCTCTCTGGCAGAAAAAAACGCATGCGGATTGTACATGCGGATTGTACATGCGGATTGTACATGTGTTTTTCCTGCCAGGGACATGCAGATGTGAAGCGTTCTTCACATGCATTTCTGCATGCGGGTTGTCAAGCGCTTTCCAAGCGATTTTAGCATCACTTGGAAAGTGCTTGACAACTTGGTCACACTATAAAAATCCATGCAAACGGCATGGATTTATATAGTGTGACCGTAAAGAATGGTAAAAAATAAAAAATAAATATTATACTTACCCTCTGATGGCCCCCGGTGTCTTGTTTCCTTCCGTCCTGGCTTCCGGCAGATCGCGGTACATTGAAGGACCTGCCGACGTCAGCGTCGCGTGACCCGTCACATGACTATGACGTCAGAGCAGGTCCTTCAGTCCATCGTTATCTGCCGGCATGAAAGGACGAGTGCAGCGGGGGCCGCCAGAAGGTAAATCTAATCTTTATTTTTTATTTTATTCTTTTTTTCACAGTTTCTATGGTACCCGGGTCCGGAGGAGAGTCTCCTCTCCTCCAGACCCGCGTACCATCCACACATTGAAACGCTTGGATTCCGCATGTCCTTATCTAGTGAAGCAGAATGCATGCGTTCTAATGCAAGTCAAAGGCGGCGAAAACGCAGCACTTCCGCAAAATAATTGGTAGTGCTGCGTTTTTTTCCGCAATAATAATCCGCAGCGGAAATTTCCTCAGCATGTGCACAGCACATGCAGATTATAATTGGGGAACATGGCAGGCCTTCTACCATGCGTTTTTTAAGCATTTCTGCAGCGTTTTTGCCGCTGCGGAAACGCTTAAAAAGCACATCGTGGGCACACAGCCTTAAAATGTGATACATTGTATTGTCTTTATTGTCTGTACATGTCCCTACATAATTGTAAAGTGCTGCGGAATATGTTGGCGCTATATAAATAAAAATTATTATTATTATGTTTTCTGACGCATCAGTAGACCCTGTGGTGATCTCATCATCTGTCATGATATAATACCGACACCAAGTAACAATAGAGCTAATCAAATACAGAGAAGAGAAGGTTACTTGCTGCAGAGTTTTATGATATTGCTTTTTTGATCATTTGAAAGTTATGTAAAATTCCAAAGCACTGATTGCTCCTGCACTTATTCTTTAGGATGCTTTCACATTGTGTTTAGGCACCTGGTCAGTGGCTCACATCGGGGCTTATGTCCAAACCCCAGCAAAACGGGATTCAGGAATATGCGCTGAGGGAGTCATAGACTATAATGGTGTGACAGAGTAATTTGTATTCTGCATTCTATTCCGGTATATGTCACATGGACGGCACATGAACGACAAATGAATGGTACACACGCATGGCACACGGATAGTAGTACACGTACGGCCAACAGAAAACCACACGGATAGTAAAAATGGACAGTCTCACGCGTATGTCTTACACATACATTTTTTTAAGCGGACATGTGAAGGGGGCCTAACTCAGAATACTATGCCATTCTGTCTATCAATGGTAATCAGGGGGTAGATATTGGGCATGAAGAGGTGTCCTAGTCCCTGAAAGGGTCTTATGACCCCCTTTACCACATAAGTAATCATCAGTATTATAAACAGTGAGGGCCCTGGTAAAGGTTGTACATTGAGGCACTGGAGTTGTGCCTCAGGGGGTAATAAAAACATATATACATGTCAGTATAAACTTTTACCTTGATGTATGATAACTCATTTTAGGTGATTGGAGGAGTACATAAAAGTGCAATTCACAATATGCACTAACATACTTTTCCTTTTATACATGTCAGTTACTCAACTTTATCATATTAAAAAAAATCCTTCAAAACCTAAAATTTTGTTTTTGCATCTTGAAGTACAACCAAGCTACGGGACATGAAAATTCCTTTCTCTATTACCATTGCAAGAGCATGTTCCCTCAGAAGATTCCGTTTATCAATAATATACTTCAGAATCGTATTTGCAAACATTTTCAAGTTTTATTATTCACTTTAGCAAATGCATCAGAATGTGTATGTCTTTAAGAAATGGACCATGCATACAGTATATCAACTTATCTTTTATCTTCTGACAGTTATATGGAATATTGTTTTAGCTACCAACGAAGCTCATAATTCCATAACTTATATAAATAAGGATATCCTGGTAAAATCATTGTCTCGTTTTTCATTTTATAGCTTCATCTGATAGATCTGAAATATTGAAAGCTGATTGAAGTATTTTATTCTTTATAACAGTTTCTGGATTCCCTCTACACTTCAACATATTTAGTCTGAAGCATAAAATAAAAAACTGGATCAGAACAGATGCTCTCCTGACAGTGTCCAAATGGGAAAAGCCGGCGTAGACAGAGGAGGCACAAAAAGACATAGATGAAAGTTAAATCTATAGCTGTCTAAGAAATCTTCAGCCTTCATTTCATTGCTCGCTTTCTTTATAGTAGCGTAGAGATCTTCTGACCTCAGTTAAACAGAGCTTGTTTGATGTTCTAAGGGTATACTAAATATCATGTTGAAAAATGGCTGCTTTGCTTTTTTCCTTCTAAAGAAAAAGACTGAGCTATCCCTGTTTGTGTCCATAGAATTTCTTTCATGTAACAGTCACAGCACTAAGGTAATATCTTTACCAAACTTTTACAAACTGTTCATAATGTTTCCCCCAAGTACCTGTCTTGGTTTTATACTTATTAATCAACTTTAAACCAAATGTCACACAAGTTTGATAAAGAAATACTATAAAGTAAATATTCGTGTCGCAGAATAAGATATCACTTTGAAATATACAGTGTTGTGCAAAGGTTTTAGGCAGGTGTGGAAAAAAAGCAGCAACCTAATAATTCAATTAAAAAATATAAGTATTAATAGTTTATTTTTATCAAGTAACACAATGCAAAGTGAATTAGTAAAATCAAAATCTAAATTTAGATATATATTTAGGGTGACCAACTTTTGCCTTCAAAACAGCATCAATTGTTCTAGCTAACTTACAAAGGATTTTGAAGGTTTAGGCTGTGTGCCCACTATGCGTTTTTTTAAGCATTTCCGCAGCGGAAATTCCGCTGCAGAAACGCTTAAAAAATGCTTGGTAGAAGGCCTGCCATGTTCCCCAATGATAATCCGCATGTGCTGTGCTCATGCTGCGGAAATTTCCGCTGTAGATTATCATTGCGGAAAAATCCGCAGCACTACCATTTATTTTGCGGAATAGCGCCATTTTAGCCGCCATTGGACCTCATGAGATCCGCATCACTGTATCTGCAGATGCGGATATCATGCGGTTCAATGCGCGGATGGTACCCGGGTCTGGAGAAGAGGAGACTCTCCTCCAGACCCGGGTACCATAGTACCTGTAGTTAAAAAAGAATTAAAATAAAAAAAAACCTTATACTCACCTTTCCGGCGTCCCCCGGTCTCCTCTCAGCGGCGCTGCTGTCTCCTTGGCTTCTGGTGGTGGTCTGCAAGGACCTTCCGTGACGTAATTTAGTCATGTGACGGTCACGCGACCGCTGACGTCAGCGGTCAGGTGATGGTCGCGTGACCATCACATGACTAAATGACGTCATGGAAGGTCCTTTGTAGAGCACCAGGAGCCGCCGAAGATACTGGATGCATCGCTAAGGAGATCGGGGGCCATCTGAAGGTGAGTATAATGTTTAGTCATGTGACGGTCACGCGACCGCTGACGTCAGCGGTCAGGTGATGGTCGCGTGACCATCACATGACTAAATGACGTCATGGAAGGTCCTTTGTAGAGCACCAGGAGCCGCCGAAGATACTGGATGCATCGCTAAGGAGATCGGGGGCCATCTGAAGGTGAGTATAATGTTTTTTTTTCTTCATTTTTTTACTATTGATGCTGCACTTGCAGCATTGTAACTTGGTCACACTATATAAATCCATGCCGGTTGCATGGATTTATATACACTGTGTTCCAAATTATTATGCAAATAATATTTTCTCAGATTTTCCCAAATTACCTATATGAATTGCAGTCATTGTAATTTTCCAGTCAAATAACTATTAGAGCATAATTGAAAGGTTTTTGTACAAACTGCCTATGATAACAGTATATTTTTAAAAAAATAAAAAACTCAAACTGCACTCAAAATGCATGTTCCAAATTATTATGCACAGCAGAGTTTTCAACCTTTTCATTTTAATAAAGAACAAAAAAATTGTCATTTTTGAAATTATAAGCATTAGCAGGTTATTACAAACTGAAATCAAACAGTTTTCAACTCAAAACTTTATTCTAGGTGATGTTACATTTGCACATAGGACCGCTTGTTCGAAAGGAGCTTCTGAACTCCCTCGCCCATTGAATTTGTCAGGTTTTGGATGGTTTCTGCTTCAATTGTTTTGCATGAGGACAGAATACCCTCCCAGAGCTGTTGCTTAGATGTGAATTGCCTCCCGCCATCATAGACACTCCTTTTGATGATGCTCCAGAGGTTCTCAATGGGGTTGAGGTCAGGGGAGCATGGGTGCCACACCATAAGTTTGTCCCCTTTTATGCCCATAGCAGCCAGAGATGCAGATGTGTTATGTGCAGCATGAGACGGGGCATTATCATGCATGAAATGATCTCGATGGTCCAGATGGATGGAGTGGAGGATGGCTGGTTGATGGACACCCCATGCAAACACGGCTACGGCGCTAACAAGGATGAGGTGGAGTAATGTTTTGGGCTGGAATCATGGGGAGAGAGATTGTCGGCCCCTTTAGGATCCCTGAAGGGGTAAAGATGAACTCCTTAATGTATGTTGAGTTTCTCAAACAGCACTTCCTTCCATGGTTTAAGAAGAAGAACCGTGCATTCCGCAGCAAGATCATTTTCATGCATGATAATGCCCCGTCTCATGCTGCACATAACACATCTGCATCTCTGGCTGCTATGGGCATAAAAGGGGACAAACTTATGGTGTGGCACCCATGCTCCTCTGACCTCAACCCCATTGAGAACCTCTGGAGCATCATCAAAAGGAGTGTCTATGATGGCGGGAGGCAGTTCACATCTAAGCGACAGCTCTGGAAGGGTATTCTGTCCTCATGCAAAACAATTGAAGCAGAAACCATCCAAAACCTGACAAATTCAATGGACGAGAGAGTTCAGAAGCTCCTTTCGAACAAGCGGTCCTATGTGCAAATGTAACATCACCTAGAATAAAGTTTTGAGTTGAAAACTGTTTGATTTCTTTTTGTAATAACCTGCTAATGCTTATAATTTCAAAAATGACCCTGTTTTGTTCTTTATTAAAATGAAAAGGTTGAAAACTCTGCTGTGCATAATAATTTGGAACATGCATTTTGAGTGCAGTTTGAGTTTTTTATTTTTTTAAAAATATACTGTTATCATAGGCAGTTTGTACAAAAACCTTCCAATTGCACTCTAATAGTTATTTGACTGGAAAATTACAATGACTGCAATTCATATAGGTAATTTGGGAAAATCTGAGAAAATATTATTTGCATAATAATTTGGAACACAGTGTAGTGTGACCAAGTTGACAAGCACTTTCCAAGTGATGCTAAAATCGCTTGGAAAAGCGCTTGACAACCCGCATGTGAAATTGCATGTTAAAAACGCTTCACAAATGCTTCTACCTGGCAGAAAAAATGCATGTACAATCCGCATGCGTTTTTTCTGCCAGGGAGATGCAGAAACGCTCAGGAAAAATCCGGAGCATTTCTGCATCGTGGGCACATAGCCTTATAGTCAGGTGTATGAGTAACGAATTATACCAAACAGTTGATAATAATCGTCATTTCCATATTTAGGTTGAAACACAGTCATTAACTGAAGCAGAAACAGCTGAGTAGGAGGCTTAAAACTGGGTGAGAAACAAACAAACTCTGCTACAAAGGCAAGGCTATAAAAGGCAGCTTTATATCACAGTTACACACCGTAATAAGACTGACCACAGCAACAAGACTTAAGGTAGTTATACTGCATCACCAAGGTCTCTCTTAGAGGCAAAGATTTTAAAGCAGACTGGGGTTTCAAGATGTGCAGTTAAGCTCTTTTGAGGAAGCACCAAGAATTGGGCAATATTGAGGACGATAAATGCATTGGTTCCCAAGGAAACTTAGTGTAGCAGTTGTAAAATACATCATGCTTACTTTCCTTTGAAATTGGAAGATGTCCAGAAGTGACATCAGCTCAGAATTGACAGCAACCAAAACTGGTGGAACGCAGCTATACCCATCTACTATTAACAGAAGTCTGGCCAGAAGTGGTCTTTATGGAAGAATTGCTGCCAAAATGCAATGCCTACAAAATAGAAACAAGGCCAAGCAACTCAACTATGCACAAAATCCTGGAAACTGGGGCACAGAAAATGGCAATGGACTGATGACTCAAAATGTTAAATATTTTTCTGTAAAAATAGATTGTTTGTTTGTGAAATGACTGGAAAGTTAGTGATGTAATAATGAGTGTCTAAACCTGAATAACTGAACTTCAATGTAAATTGGTGTGCATGCAGCATGTCAGTGCATTCTCACACATGGCCATTAAACAGAAAAAAACAAAGACAGAAACACAATACACAAATACCCTGCAATAAATAAATAAACCTCAATAGTGCATAATAATAAAGGGTAATTAGTTAACATCATTTTGATCAAAATAATGCGAAAGCCATCCTGCCTTGTCACAGCGACCCTTATGGGACAGTCCTAACTCTAATATTTAAAACCTTACCATTTGTCAAGTGACATGTATGTGGATAAGGGCTGAGAGACTGAACCCAACTAGTGGACACAGAGACCTGGGGAGCAAGATGAATAAACTTTCCAGCTCAAGGAAGGGGCGGCCACACGCTTATATGCACTTGTGCTCATTAAACTGAAAAAACCTGAAGAACTGAACTGGAATGTAAATTGGTGTGCATGCAGCATGTAAGAGCATGTTCACACATGGACATTAAATGGAAAAAACAAAGACAGAAGCACAATACACAAATACCTTGCAATAAATAAATAAACCGCAATAGTGCATGAAAATCATAAAGGGTACTTAATAGTGAAGAGCGAACGTGCTCGTCACTGCTCGGTACTCACCCGAGCATCACTCTGCTCGACGAGCTCGGCAAGTATTTCCGGGTTGCTCGAGCGGGAACTCGGGGTCCCCTCCCTGCATGTTTGGCGCTCTTTAGAGAGCTAATCAACATGCAGGGATTGCCTGCCATGCACTGTAAAGCCGTAGCCATGTTGGTTGTGGGCATTACAGTGATTTGCTGACCGCACAGCATCATCAGTTGAATATAAGACCGGGTGCCGCCATGCTCGTCACAGTCTACTCCGGAACAGGCAGTGTAGGGAGAGCTGCTGCTGCGTCAGGGAGAGATTTGCTTCTTCATAGTTAGTATAGGTATTCCACAACATATACACTGCTCAAAAAAATAAAGGGAACACTTAAACAACAGAATATAACTCCAAGTAAATCAAACTTCTGTGAAATCCACTTAGGAAGCAACACTGATTAACAATCAATTTCACATGCTGTTGTGCAAATGGAATAGACAATAGATGGAAATTATTAGCACTTATCAAGACCCACTCAATAAAGGAGTGGTTCTGCAGGTGGGGACCACAGACCGACCACATCTCAGTACCAATGCTTTCTGGCTGATGTTTTGGTCACTTTAGGATGCTGGTTGTGCTTTCACACTCGTGGTAGCATGAGATGGACTGTACAACCTACAGAAGTTGCTCAGTTAGTGCAGCTCATCCAGGATGGCACATCAATGCGAGCTTTGGCAAGAATGTTTGCTGTGTCTGTCAGTGTAGTGTCCAGAGGCTGGAGGTGCTACCAGGAGACAGGTCAGTACACCAGGAGACGTGGAGGGGGCTGTAGGAGAGCAACAAACCAGCAGCAGGACCGCTACCTCCACCTTTGTGCAAGGAGGAACAGGAGGAGCACTGCCACAGCCCTTCAAAATGACCTCCAGCAGGCCACAAATGTGCATGTGTCTGAACAAACGGTTAGAAACTGACTCCATGAGGGTGGTATGAGGGCACAGATGGGGGTTGTGCTCACAGCCCAACATCATGCAGGACACTTGGCATTTGCCACAGAACACCAGAATTGGCAAAGTTGCCACTGGCGCCCTGTGCTCTTCACAGATGAAAGCAGGTTCACTCTGAGCACATGTGACAGACGTGACAGAGTCTGGAGATGCTGTGGAGAGCGATCTGCTGCCTGCAACATCCTTCAGCATGACCGGTTTGGCAGTTGGTCAGTAATGGTGTGGGGTGGCATTTCTTTGGAGGGCCACACAGCCCTCCATGTGCTCGCCAGAGGTAGCCTGACTGCCATTAGGTACCGAGATGAGATTCTCAGACCCCTTGTGAGACCATATGCTGGTGCGGTTGGCCCTGGGTTGCTCCTAATGCAGGACAATGCCAGACCTCATGTGGCTGGAGTGTGTCAGCAGTTCCTGCAAGATGAAGGCATTGAAGCTATGAACTGGCCCGCCCGTTCCCCAGACCTGAATCTGATTGAGCACATCTGGGACATCATGTCTCGCTCCATCCACCAACGTCACGTTGCACCACAGACTGTACATGAGTTAGCGGATGCTTTAGTCCAGGTCTGGGAGGAGTTCCCACAGGAGACCATTCGCAACCTCATCAGGAGCATGCCCAGGCATTGTAGGGAGGTCATACAGGCACGTGGAGGCCACACACAATACTGAGCCTCATTTTGACTTGTTTTAAGGACATTACAGCAAAGTTGGATCAGCCTGTAGTGTGTTTTTCCACTTTAATTTTGGGGGTGACTCCAAATCCAGGCCTCCATTGGTTAATAAATTTGATTTCCATTGATGATTTTTATGTGATTTTGTTGTCAGCACATTCAACTTTGTACAGAACAAAGTATTCAATGAGAATATTTCATTCATTCATATCTAGGATGTGTTATTTGAGTGTTCCCTTTATTTTTTTGAGCAGTGTATATATATATATATATATATATATATCCAACTGAACCAACAGTCCTTCTGAGGACTAATCCAGCTGCATATATTCAGTGGTGATAGCAGGAGTTAGGCAGGCAGGCAGTGTATGTGGCAGACTGCAGTGCATGATACAGCACAAGAGGGTCCATTGAACGTCCTGTTAGTATAGGTATTCCACAACATATATGTATCTATCTGAACTAACAGTCCTTCTGAGGACTAATCCAACTGCATATATTCAGTGTTGAAAGCAGGAATTAGGCAGGCAGGCAGTGTGTGTGGCAGACTGCAGTGCATACAGTGCAAGAGGGTCCATTGAACGTTCCTGCTGCTGCTGTTCTTACAGATATTTGTAGACATATCCCCAGATATCAGGGGCCAGGGAACATTTTTTTGTATCTTAATCCTGGTTATTTGCTTAAAAAGCAATCCAGAGTACACCATTTTTCTGCTCCATTAGCTTGTTCTCACAGCAGAATAAAGCCAGATCTGTTGCATATTTCAGCGATAAAAATCCAGAAATTTAAACTGAACGTGGAAAATATTGGCCTTCTTTTCCATTCTGTTGCTGTGTGTCAGTCAAGCTATTCACACTAGGTGTCTGTGAAGGATAGTATTAGCAAATAACAGGCCGGCTATTTAAAACCGTGGTTCTCTGTCAGAGATAACATCTGTAAGAGTGTTCCAAAATCAGACATTTCTTCCATTTTCATTCCTTTGCAGTGTGGCGGTCAAGCTATTCACACTAGGTGTCTGTGAAGGTTAGTATTAGCAAATAACAGGCCTACTATTTAAAACCGTGGTTCTCTGTCAGACATAACACCTATAAGAGTGTTCCAAAATCAGATATTTCTTCCATTTTCATTCCGTTGCAGTGTGTCGGTCAAGCTACTCACACTAGGTGTCTGTAAAAGATAATATTAGCAAATTACAGGCCTGCTATTTAAAACTGTGGCTCTCTGTCAGACATAACACCTATAAGAGTGTTCCAAAATCAGACATTTCTTTCATTTTCATTCCGTTGTAGTGTGTCAGTCAAGCTATTCACACTAGGTGTCTGTGAAAGATAGTATTAGCAAATTACAGGCCTGCTATTTAAAACCGTGGTTCTCTGTCAGACATATCACATATAACTGTGGTTCAAATCCAGCCATTTGTAGTGAACGTGGAAAATATTGTCCTCCTTTTATAGATTGTAGCAGTGTGTCAGTGTACACCATTTTACTGCTCCATTTGCTTGTTCACAGAATACAGCCAGATTTTTTTAGTTTTATTCATATTACTGTATTGTTGAAGCAGAGGAACTTTTTTCAATGATCAGATGCACGTGATCCATATGACTGCCATAATAACACAGAAATTTTGTGGAGCGTCCAAATATTCAACTCCTTTTAAAGTCAGCCACCTGTGTTGTGTTGAACCAATTGACACTTGGTTGTTGACAAATACCATACTATTAAGCAACTGTCTGAAACTGTGGCCATCAGACGTTATCCCATATGACTGCCCTAATAATCCAGAAATTATTGTGAGCGTGTCAAATATTACACTACATTTAAAGTATTGCAGTTGAGGGTTCAAATCTATTCTCAGTTGGCCGCTGACAAATAGCATATCTGTGAACAATGTTGTCAGAGTATTACGCCACTTTTGTAGACTGACAAAAAAAAACATACAAAAAACAAGCTAAAATTTGAAAAAATGTTAAGAAACATTCTTTCCACGGTAATGACTTGTATATAAGACCAAAGAAATAAAAAAAAATAAAGTTATGGACTGTGGAAGACATTTATGCGACCAGTATGAACACTCATGTGTAGATGGTGATGATACCACCTAGCAGCAGCACCTGTTCCTATTGTAAATGTGTGTCACCCCAGGCCTGGATGCCACAAATATTAAAGGCTGTGTCTGAGAGCAGGAGGGAGGTTCCCTGGTTAGGGACAATTAGCATACAGCACCTCCTGTCCCAGGCCAGTAGGGGGAGCTGGCTGCCCCTATAAAAGCTGGAACTGGGGGCAGGGTTAGAGAGAACTGGACGACCTAGCTCAGGACTGAGACTAGTCCCAGAGAAGGAGGGACAGTTCAGCTGTAGCCGAGGAGTCCGTGAGGCAGAGGAGAAACTGCAAGCCAGGGACAGAGGCGACGGGAGCCGGTCCTGCCTGAGAGAACAACACAACCGGACATTGGGATCCGTGGCTGTCAGGGTTATAAGCCCAGCAGCAGAGAACCAATCCGCGAGGGATTTCATGTCCTTTGGCCTAAGAAGCCCGGAGGCTCCGCCACAACAGAAGGGACCAGCAAGGCCAAGAGAGGCCAAAGGTAAAAGGAACCCAAGTTGCAAGCCATACGGGCGAGAAGTACACGGCCAGCTCAGGGACGTGGGCTATTACACCACGAAGAGGGGGATAGTCAGAAAGAGCATAGAGAGAACGGTAGGCCTACACACTCACCCTGACCAGTGGGGCTCGCCCGAATGCTCTCAGACACCCAGGCCCATTCCTAACCGGTACTACTGTTGGGTCATTAATAATTCCTACAATAAAGACCCTGGACTGTTTGAAGCGGACTCTGAACTCTTACTATTGCGGCCTGCACTATCACCCCCAGCATCCACCTACACTGCCCTGAGGCTACACTCTTCCCGTGGGGAGTTATCCTATCCCTGTGCTGCACACCAACACCAGCCTCAGCGGTCTGCCTTGCAGCGGCGGTTATCCCTGACCGCAATCCACGGGTGGCATAGTCGGACATTCAAAACACTGATAAATAGACTGCCACAACTTTGGTCTGACCACCCTGAGCCACGGGATCGGGTTGCCACTACTACCCCCAGCATCGTACAGAAGCCCGGTTCTGGGTACCCCACGGCCCAGGGGGCAAGTCAAATGCATCTGACAGCGTTTTCGATAGGGAATAGAATAGATTTTAAATTTTTTTGGGCAGCACAAGCAGCACGCAGTATAAGGTAATAATACCTGGCTGGATAGGTGTAATACGCTATCCATACTGCGATACCTCACTAATAAAAGAATTTCAGATAAGACAGTTAATATTCTAGAACATATAATCTATTTGAATTGTCCTTCCTATTATTAAAGAGTGTGTCTCCTATACTGTTATTGCATATGCAACAATTTCAAGGGCTGCCAAAAATTAGGACTCACTCCAATACACATTTGAAGAGACATAAAAAAAATAAAAACACAGTAGGATCTCTCTTTAGTATAAAAACCAGACTCGCCAATGTAACCTCAATGTAATCACATTGTTCAGCTCCTGCTCCTCCTCCTCCGGTTCGGCCTCCATCTCCAAAGTGACCACATCAGTCACAAGCTGGAAGCACTGCAGCACTGCCTTGGCCAAGCGGCAACAGGTTGTGCTGAAGATAATATGCTTAATGCTTACCCCACCGCTGCAGATTTGTTGAAAGCTGTAATACAGCAGCCTGATCTGTGGCTCTCACCAATGAACATACAGCCAGGCATGGTCGTGTGTGCCGGAGTAGATACGGTTTCCCTCTATGACAGTCCTTTCACTGAGCTAAAGAATATGGCTATGGTGAAAAACAACTCTCACAGAGAAGCAGTGTCAGGCTATGTGCCCACGATGCAGAAATGAAGCAGAAAATTTCAGCAGCATTTCTGCATCTCCCTGGCAGAAAAAACGCATGCAGATTGTGCATGCGTTTTTCCTGCAGAATACATGCGGATCCACATGCGGATTCACATGCATTTCCGCATGCAGATTGACAAGCGCTTTCCAGGCGATAGCATCACTTGGAAAGTGCTTGACAACTAGGTCACACTGTATAAATCCATGCAAGCAGCATGGATTTATACAGTGTGAACCGTAAAAATGAAAACAAATAAAGCTATACTCACCCCCGAGGCCCCGGTGTGTGCTGCAGCGCTCGTTCCTGTCTGGTTCCCAGCTGCCGGCTTATCGCGAGACAGAGCGGTGAAGGGCCTGCGGTCACATGACTGTGACGTCACCGCAGGTCCTCAAGTGATGCCGTCATTCAGAGAGAAGACGCCGGACAGGTGAATATAACTTTATTTGTTATTTTATTCTTTTTTTACAGCAGCATAAACGCTTGAAAAACGCTACGTGGGCACCCAGCCTCAGTGAAAAACATTGGGCCCACCAGAGGATTTGATTTTGAGGGCCCACTTTTCTCCCCCTCTCAAGAGCCCCATAGGAGCTGCAAAGTTTGTGCTATCATGAACTCTCCTGATGGAGAAGCCAGGGCCCACCCGAGGATTCTCTGGTGGGCACGTAAAACCCTTCTGAGAAGCAGCCTTGGCTAAGAAAAGTGTGTGGGAAGGTTCCTGGACAGTCTGTGGCTGCTTTTTTTTTACTGTGGACTGGCTCCAGCAATCTATAAGATTGCAATCTATGATGCCTTCACTGGCTCCCCAGTGGCCAGAGACTTCAGTTCAAAACCATAACTATGACATGCAAAGCCATCCACAACCTGTCTGCTCCATATATCTGTGACCTAGTCTCCCGGTACATATCAGCACACAACCTCCGATCCTCACAAGATCTCCTTCTCTACTCCCGTCTTTTCTCCTCTTCCCACAATCGCATACAAGAGTTTTCCTGTGCATCCCTTCTACTCTTGAACTGTGTACCCCAACATATCAGACTCTCACCTACTGTTGAAACCTTTAAAAGGAAGCTGAAGACCCACCTCTTCCGACAAGCCTACAACCTGCAGTAACCCTCGCTCCACCATACCGCTGCACGACCAGCTGTGCCCTCACCTACTGTATCCTTACCCATCCCTTATAGACTGTTTGTGCGCCCTCATGGGCAGGGTCCTCTCTGCTCTTGTACCAGTCACTTACTTCTTTTCACATGTAAAGCACAATGGAATAAATGACGCTATAATAATGAATAATAATAATTATACTACTTGTACTCTGAGTCAATTGATAGTACTTTCCTTGTGACTGCCCCTAAATTGATGTGTTTTGGCAGATTTTGGTCTCGCTTGAAAGTGTTGTGTTTACGTTTTGTTTTGGAACCCTTTGAATCCAATGGTGTTTGGCAATGTTCGGTGAATATTCGACAATTACATTGGCGAATATTGCAAAAACGGCGATTGTAATCCGAAACGAATATTGAAATATTTGCTCTTCTCTAATGAGAAACACCCTTAAAAAAATTATGTGGGTGTTGCATCATGGTCTCCCTGGTGATATGGTGGTGGAGGATGAGGAGAAGGAGGAGGTCGACATAAAATAGAACAATTCCTGAAGGGTATACCCATATCTGGGTGTGAAGGGGTGCATGGGAATAGACGTCGCAAAAAATAATCACTGGATTTTAGTTTATGTTTGATGCTATCATCTGGTGGTGTTGAGAAGTCTGGCCCAATTCAGCCCTTGTTCATTTTTATAACCTTGGAATGCAAAGCTATCCACAACCTGTCTCCTCCATACATCTGTGACCTAGTCTCCTGGTACTTACCTGCACGCAACCTCCAATCCTCACAAGATCTCCTTCTCTGCTCCCCTCTTATCTCCTCTTCCTACAATCGCATTCAAGATTTCTCCCATGAATCCCCTCTTCTCTAGAAATCTCTACCCCACTATTTCTCACCTACTGTTGAAACCTTTAAAAGGAAGCTGAAGATCCACCTCTTGTGACATGCGTTCAACCTGCAGTAACCCTCGCTCCATCATACCACTGCAAGAGCAGCTCTATCCTCACCTACTGTATCCTCACCCATGCCTTGTAGACTGAGCCCTCGCGGGCAGAGTCCTCTCCTCTCCTGTAACAGTCACTGTCACATTTTTGTTTAAGATTATTGTAATTGTTTTTGCAATGTATACCCCTTTTTCACATGTAACGTGCCATGGAATAAATGGCGATAAAGTAATAATAATAATGTGATCCAGACTTACATCTACTGAGACTGGACCATGTGGAACAAAGGGTGGGGGTGGTGGCAAAGTGACTGGAAGCATTATCTGCTATCCACCCAACAACCTTTTCACACTGCTCTGGCTTCAATAGTGGTGTTCCGAAGCCCCCTAGAAATTGGGACAGGAAGGTAGTTCGACATGACGTGGGTGTTTGTTGTGCTCCCTCAGCAGGCACAGTTTCATCTTGCCCACGGCCTCTGCGTGCACTATCACCATCACCATAATGTCCACTTCCTCTTCCCTTGACACACACCTTTCCCATTTTAAATGGAGTTTAAGATTTGTCACATTGCCAAAAATGTCTGTATTATTACCGCAGTAATATAGGATCACGTCTGATGAGATTACCACAGTTTTAGGCAGTGCCCTGGGAGTCAGAGATGCTTCCAGCCCCAGGGGTCTTCCCCATGCTGTTCCCATGTCACACACTGCATGGCCTGATAAGGTTGTAAAATGTTAAAATGACATTTCCCAGTGAATGCATTTGTCTTGGTTGAAAGCAATGAAAAAGTGCAAAAACGCATGAAAAACGCTACTTGTGAACATAGCCCAAGGTGTAAAGGAGCATTTTTGTTTTTGGTTATTTAGTTGCCTTATATAGAAGTCATTACCCTGGAAAGGATGTTCTTTAACATATTTCCCAGGAAAATCCATTTTGGTTAAGTTTTTGTATGTTTAATGTGAGTCCGTAAAAGTGGCATAATACCTCTGACAACGTTGTTGAAAGCAGTGACCTTGGAGTCAGAAATGCTTCCAGGGGTCTTCACCATGCTGCTCCCATGTCATTTGAGCACTGTTCCCATCGATTTGGGCAATTTTTAGGCCCTCTGCAGACCGCCGGGGGGAGCCGCCGGAAAAATTCTTGAGTTTCCCATACACTTACATTGGGCTCGTTACTCCGTCCGAGAATTCGAGCATTCCAATTTGCTCGACTCGAACAACGAGTACCTGAGCATTTTAGTGCTCGTTCATCACTAGTACTTAGTTAACATAATTTAACTATGCACAAAATCACGGAAACTGGGGCACAGAAAATGGCAGTAGGTTCTCTGGACTGATGACTCAAAATGTTAAATATTTTGCTGTAAAAATAGGTTGTTTGTTTGTGAAATGGCTGGAAAGTTAGTGATGCCATAATGAGTGTCTGTAGGCAACAGTGAAGAATGTTAGAGATTCCTTGCAAGTTTGGGGCTGAATTTCAGCATATGGAGTTGGGGATTTGGTGGGGAGTAATGTTGTTCTCAATGCAGAGAAATACAGACAGATATTTATCCATCATACAATACCATTAGAGAGGCTTCTGATTGTTTCCAAATTTATTCTACAGCAAGACAACGACCGACGTTAAACATACAACCAATGTCATTAAGAACTATCATAAATGTAAAGAAGAACAAGGACTCCTGGAAGTGATGATATTGCCCCCCACAGAGCCCTGATCCATCAATTCTGTCTGGGATTTCATGAAAAGACAAAAGGATTTGCGCTAGCCTGCATCCACTGTAGATCTGTAGTTAGTTCTCCAAGGAGTTTGTTTGGAAAAACCTCCCTGCCGAGTTCCTTCAAAAACTGTGTGCAAGTGTACCTAGGAGAAGTGATGCTGCTTGAAGGCAAAGGATGGTCACATCAAATATTAATTTGGTTTCTCTGTTATTCATTTACTTTGTATTTTGTTAATAGACAATAATAATCTATGAAACACTTGTAATTTTTAACACTTCTAACATCTAACATTTAAAGCATTCTTATTTTTCAGCATTTTTTCCACACATGGCAAAGACTTTTATATAGTACTGTATATCCAAGATAAACTCTGTTGTGCGGCAGGTGGATGGCGATCCATCTCAAAACCTAAATTTGTGCTTTGGATTCTGCCCACTACCCTATATCCGCTTCATTCATTAGACTCATTAGACTGCAAGACCTCATGTACCTGGCTATATTGTATGGATTGCTAACGTGGCACTAATATAGATTTAGGGCAAATAAGCTGGCTCTCCTGGAGTTACTCTTGCCAAATTTCCCTAAAAATTCAAACTACCACCAACTTCTTGCCCCTCCAGAAAAAGAACAAATCTAAAAAAAACAAGAAATCGTGACCTCTTAAAAAGTTAGGTCAAGATCTTATTGTAGTCTAGGAGCAATAAGTCAAATGGCTAATGTTTTTTTTTATAGGTAAAGTGAGAAGCTAGAACTACTGCATATGGATTGTAAATCTTGCTTCTCCTACATGTAAGAATTAAATTTTAATGCATAATATTAAAGCATAGACCTGTGATCCCCATGCCTTCCTTTACAGATTTACAATATATTCATACATAAAAAGACCATGCTTTAATTGAAAAAGCAGAACTCTGCATGACACTCAGCCATGGCATGAGCTCCACAAGTAAAAAACATAGGTTCTGTATTAATGGTCTTTTCATTCATGTGTGAATGAAAAATACATTTAAGCTGCAGATATATGAGTAACTGTTAAATCTCATGGTAGTCTTTTGTTTTTTTTTGTACTAAAAAATATATATGTATATATCTATATAGTGTATAAGTCTGAATCATCAAAGCGGCTGAAATATCGCACTGCTTTATGAGTCAGCTCTGCGGAATAACATTTCTTTTATTAGTTTTCTCAGGGGGCAATCAGTTCACATCCTAATGATACTGCCCCATTGTGTCAAATTTTTCATTCAGATTCATACTGCGTGTAATATGGAATATGTCACCCCAACACAGCATACTTATGATGCCTGAAAATAATAACTTTTGCTTCCTTTTCACTATATGGAAAGTACACAGCAAGTACTGTATGCCAAGTAGTAGAGTTCCTGCTCCCTTCATCATGAGTCACTTTAAGCATACAAATATAATTATCATAGTATTGTATCTGGTAGCAAGAAGCTAGAGTGAGATCACAAGCTTGTAATATAGAATGAAAAGAAAATATTTTACAGTATTATTGCCTTGTTTCTTGCTTTTCAGTGGTTTGAGTTCGCTCCCTTTCGTCTTCTCTTAGATGCTATATCTATAAATATAAGGAAAGGTAGGACAGAGGGTCAGGGAGCTTCCACGCTGGATCCAAACTGAGGTTGAAATCATTCACTGAAGGGTGCCGGTCCGGCTGGTGAGCACAGTACATAGTGAAACAAGAGAAGGAGGGATTGGAGTCAGCACTCCGACAGGAAAAACATCAAAACTTTATTGTGTCATATTAAAACAAAAGAGAGGGTTAAAAACAGTTTAACATGTTTCTGGTTGCGCCCTTAGTCACAACATATTAACCCCTTAAGCCCCGGAGCATTTTTCGTTTTTGCATTTTCGTTTTTGCTCCCCTTGTTACCAGAGCCATAGCGTTTTTATTTTTTGGTCAATATGGCCATGTGAGGGCTTATTTTTTGCGGGACGAGTTGTACTTTTCAACGCCATTACTAGTTTTACCATATCCTGTACGGGAAAACGGGAAAAAAATTCCAAGTGCGGTAAAATTGCAAAAAAAGTGCAATACCACAGTTGTTTTTTATTTATTTTTTTTACCACGTTCACTGAATGCTAAAACTGACCTGCCCTTCTCATTCTACAGGTCATTACGAGTTCATAGACACCAAACATGTATAGGTTCTTTTATATTTAAGTGGTGAAAAAAAATTCCAAAATTTGGTAAAAAAAATAAATAAAAAAAAGCGCCATTTTCTAAGACCCGTAGCGTCTCCATTTTTCGTGATCTGGGGCTGGTTGATGGCTTATTTTTTGCGTGCCGGGCTGACGTTTTTATTGATAACATTTGGGGTAGATCCGATGTTTTGATCGCCCGTTATTGCATTTTATTGCAATTTTGTGGCGACCAAAAAACGTAATTCTGGCGTTTAGAATTTTTTTCTCGTTACGCCATTTACCGATCGGATTAATTCTTTTTTTATATTGATAGATTGGGCGATTCTGAACGCGGCGATACCAAATATGTGTATGTGGTTTTTTTTTTTATATATTTTATTTTGAATGGGGCGAAAGGGGGGTGATTTAAACTTTTATATTTTTTTATTTTTTTTTATATTTTTAAAAACTTTTTTTTTTTACTTTTTGCATGCTTCTATAGTCTCCATAGGAGACTAGAAGCAGTAACTATCCGATCGCCTCTGCTACATACAGGGGACGAGCAGGTCCCCTGCATGCAGCAGAAATGGTCCTGTGCTATGAGCGCCGACCACTAGGTGGCGCTCATAGCGACAAGATCATGACAACCACAGGCGTCTGCTGCAGACCCTGGGTTGTCATGCATGCCCATCGGCGACCCGCGATCACGTGACGGGGTCGCCGGTGGGTGGGGCTTATGACGCGCTACCCGGAAGCACACGTTAAATGCTGCTGTCGGAGATTGACAGCGGCATTTAACATGTTAACAGCCGCGGGTGGATCGCGATTCAACCCGCGGCTGTTGCGGGCACATGTCAGCTGTAAGAATCAGCTGATATGTGCTCCGTTCAGTGAGGGCTCAGCGCAGCAGCCCTCACTGAACGGGCAGTACGCAAATATGCGTACTAATACGTCCCGGGTAAGTAAGGGGTTAAAACAGGGAATGAAGGAGGTATATATAGGGGAAGTGATGCAATCACATGTGACAGGGGTAAATCTCAATAGGTAGGAAGGCAGGTGTGCAAACAAAACCTGCAAACACATAGAATACAGATACAAATACTTTAATATATATATAGAATAAATTATTTCTAAAATTCATACCCATTGGATACTTAGCATTTAAATGCAATATCCAGTATGGCACTTTTGCCAGTTTCCACTATGTGCAGGATAGCGGACTTTTTCAAAGCCCAAAAAAGAAAAGGATGTTAAATCACCTTTGTGCACACATACAAAATGCTTGGATGCTCCAGAATAGGTACTGTGTTCACTATAATATTAGATATTTGTTCCACTATCCTCCTCTTTAATTTTCGGATTGTGCATCCAATATAACGAATTTGACATTATTTGCACACTATAAACCCCGAAATGTTGTATTGGAAAGCAGGGGAAATAGAAATAGATTGTGTTCTATCAGAAGCATAACTATATACATTGCATCTGGAACTGTCACATTTGTGAAATCCCTTTACAGAAAGCCAATTGTTGGTACCAGGAAATTGTCTCAAAAGGCTAGGCGAGAGAAAATTGCCCAATGTTAAACCTCTCTTAGGAACACAATCTGCAACCACCAGCAATAATTTGACGTAGGATATGATCCTGATTTACTACTGGCAGATATTTTAAAACAATATCCTTAATGTTCCTAAATTGCAGACTGAACGCTGTGGTGAAAGTTAAAGGGGAATTATTATCACTAATTGTGGTGGCACCTGTTGTCATTTTTTTTATATAGTGTCAAAGGCACATTTAACCTGGGAAGTGTTGTAACCTCTATCAATAAGTCTCTGGCTAATAATATTGCTTTCTTGAAATGAACCGTGGGAAGAACAAATGCGCCGCGTACGATTGAACTCTCCAAAAGGTATCACCTGGATCATATGGCAGGGTGAGAGCTGGAAGACAGGAGCAAAGTATTGCCAGAAATAGGTTTCCTATATATGGATGTTTCCACTCTATGTGATACAGAATTACCAATCAAAGAGATGTCTAAAAAGGGAATAGAAATTGAAGGATCACTTACAGTAAATTTTAAATTCAATTCATTAGCGTTTCGATACATGGTAAATTTAGCCACATCATTGGGATCCCCCTGCCAAACAAACAGGGGGATCCCAATGATGTGACTAAATTCATAGCCAATCTTTAAGTTAAAAGATTTGTCTCACGTTCCTAACTTTAAGAGCACATAATTCCTCTGCCTCCTGGCTTCCTGCTTGCAGAGGGTTGGTCTTTTCCTGAAGATTGACAGTTCAGTCTAGTGGCAGTTACGGACTATACCCATCTGAAAAAGATGTTGTGTGCACATACCCTTAGACATCAGTGGGTGTTCCAACTATGAGAATCTATAATGCGTTTTCCTATAATTTGATGTTCTATAAAATAGAATCCTATTAATCCTAGAAAACCATCCCCCTTCTTCGAATTTTGGGATCAATGGATGTCCCAGCAGTCAGATTCCCATTACTTATATCTATACCATTGATATACTTAAAATGGGATAGGAAACCCCTCCGTAAGACATTTCTGATTAATTTGCCATAAAGGGTTTCTTGTATATAGATCTTTGTGTCTCATTTCCTATTGTTCTTTGGAATTTGTGGCCGAGTTATCTATGTCTAACAGACTGTGTCTCCCAGGTGAAGTTGCCTAAATCATTCCCTGCATTACTTAGCGTCTGTTAGACATTTTCTGTCTTACAGACACTTAGTAATCTCTCCCTCACCAGGCATGCTACATGTAAGCTCAGCTCTTTCTATTTCATGTTCCTTTATTAATGAACCCTTCCATGTCCTCGCTACAATCTACTGGGATCCCACATCCACTCCATGCTTATATGTAAGAGGTATAGAAGAGTATTGTTTCTGCAGTTCCTTTGTTAATTCTTGTCAGTTAAATTGCTTACCCCGTGAAAACTGGAACAGACTGCATTATTACTTTTCGTAACAAGAGTAGAAGACATGTATAAATTATAGCAGAGACAACACTATATTTTCATTTATTTCTGTGTTAAAAACATGGTGTAAACGGTTTGGGTTAACTCTCTACTTACAAATGCAGATTTAATGTTTTTCTTACAACTTTGGTTTTGTCACCAGTCTGAATATTCAACTTGTGGTCTTAAACTTTTTAAAACATAAACCAGCAAACTATGTTTTTTATTTGATATATATATATGCATGTATATATGTATATTTGTATATTAGTACCGTGCAATAGTTTTGTGAAAATTTGAGATCAGGGATCTGTGGGGGCCGTATAATAACTTTCACAACTTATAGTTTTTCTTTATGTGGAAGATAGTTTTTAAAGGGGTTGTCCCCTTTCGATAAAGTTTTGCCCCTGAATGCAGTTTGGTATAAAATAAACAATCACACTGTACTCACATTCCCTGCATTCACATTTGTCAAAATGTATCAGGCATGGATCTGTGCTGGCTTTCATTCAACCATGGTTGATGCAAATGATTTGCCATTGCATCTGCTTTCCTGATGGTCCATTGTTTTGTCTTTTATACCATTCTGCTGCTGCCAAAGCTGATTGCCCATGCTCAGCTGCCCATCATGTCACCTATACTGTGGTACTGTTGCTGCCAGGGATAACTTTACACTGCAAGACATATCCTTGCTTGTCCCATCATATTTTCATATTTTTTGACTTTGCGGCATCTGTAGCTGTCACTGCCACTGCTCAGCCATGCCAGTCACACATCTCCTGGCTGCCCATTGTGTTTAATAGAGCTAAACAGTACTCTCTACACAAACACGAAACAGTTCCCAAAAATGACTTGATTTATTGTTAACAAGCCATTGCTTCTTTTCTTTGAAAACAGTTATCCTGTTCCTGCTCCCTGCTTGATAGAAAGCCTTTGTAATTGCTTAAAGGGAACCTGTCACCAGTTTTATCGCTTATAAACTATTCCCATCACCTTTAAGATCACAAGATGAGATGTGAGACTTTGGGCACTATGTGAATGATGGAGATATGTCATCCACTTACATGCAGTTAGAAGAGGCAGCATTTGAAGGCACTGGGGCGGCGTTTGAATGAAACCACCCAATGGACTGGATCGCGCAATTTACATGCAGCGAGGTATAAAGTATAAAACACTTTTGCTGAGGTATGCAGGGGCACGTCTGAGGATATAAAGGGATTGCAGGAACCCCATTCTTATGATCTTAAAAGTGATGGGCATCGTTTATAAGCAACAAAACGGGTGACAGGTACCCTTTAATCATTTTGAGAATAACAAACCTGTTGAGGATCCTTAAAAAAGGGATAGTTTTCTCAGTCCTATTAGAGAAACCATCACTTCTTCACATTCAAAACAACACACCTGTTATTGCTCCCTCAATAAAGGGATACTTGTTGAACAGCTTGTGTAAAAGCTGTTGGTTCTTCAATCAGCAAAAAACAAAGTTCTTGATTCTGCCCAACCAGGGATTTTTGTACCACTCCATGTATATGAACACCAGCAAAGCAAAAATCTGCCCCAAAAGAGAAAATGTTTGGACAATTTTTACAATTTAAGAAGCCTAAAAAGTCTAACACTGCATATTTAGCCAGATAGGATGAAGTAATTTAATAAGGCTTCGTTTGCATTCCTAGGAGACCTCAGTGTGTTATACATGTATTTTTATGCAGTTAAAGACTTTGTTGTACATGCGCTTCACTGTGAATCAATTTTTTTTTCAAATTTGGTGAGGCTGGCGAGTTTAAATTTACTCTAGTAATTAGGTAACAACTATTCAAATGATACAAAACAGAGGTTAATTATTATAAGAGTTGTATGGTACAGTAAAAAATTCACTATTATATGTAAATGAATGAACTGGTGTATAAGTTGATATACCTGATGAAGGGACCCGATCGGCTCCGAAACGTATAGTGTAATAAAGTTTTTATACTTTCACTTGGATCCTCATCTTCCTAGCACCGCTCACCAAGTTTCTGATTTCTTGCTCTACATTATCAGTCTTCAGTCCCAGTACTTGCGGGCCCGGGATTCAGCGGATGCAGCTGCAGCTGACGGATAGAGATCACTCATGTGAACATCAGTGTTGTGCCTGCCTTGCACAATGCGAGCAGCTGAGTGTTACAACTCACAATTCATTATTCAGTCCATGGATGATCTGCACTAGGAGTGCTTTATCTTTCCCTCTTTATCTTACAGCTCAAAGAAAGGGCGGCCATGCCCTTGTGTGCACTGAGAGCAAAAACATAAAGCAAAACCGAAAGAAATGAACTGGAGTACAAGTTAGTATACATTCGACGTGTAAGAGAATGTTCACACTGGGCATTAAACAGACAAAACCTAAGATAAAAATAAAATTAACATATACCCTGTTGTAAGTAAAAAGCAATAGTGCATATAAATAACATAGGGTACTTCGTAAACACTGTTTTTGATAAAAAAGAGTAAAAGCCATCCCACCAGCGCCAAAGTGTACCCAATCGGGACCGTCCTAACCTCTACTTTTAAAACCTTACCATGTGTCAAAAATTACCTCAATGTCAGTAATTGTTGAGCAGGACCGGGGCCCAACTATGGACACCCAGCAATGAAAAGCTACATAGATGTAATGTCCAGCTCAAAGAAAGGGAGACCACACCATTGCGTGCACTAAGTGCAAAACCCCAAAGCAAAACCGAAAGAAATTAACTGGAGTATAACTTGGTATACATGCAACATGTAGGAGCATGTTCACACTGGCCACTAAACAATTCACTATTATCGAATAGTCCCCATTTCAGGAAATATTTTAATAACTGCGCAAAGGCTCCTACATAAAATTTTCCCATGCTTTGGAACACCCGGCACATCTATTACATTTGATTACATGCATTACATCTATTACATGCATCTATTACATCTATTACATGCATTTTATTACATTTCAACTGCCTGATGCTTTATTTGTATTATCGCTTCTATGAAATTCCAAGTGTGATGACATTACAAAAAAAACTCACAATTCCACAATTGTTTTTTGGGTTCTGCATTAATTGTTTGGTAAAAATGAATACATGATTCTCCAGGTCAGTAAAATTACAGTGATACCAAATTTTTATTTTTCGAAGTGGTGAAAAAAAAAATCGGAAATTCTGTAAAAAAAATATATTTTTTCCTTGCGTCACCATTTCCTGAGACCTTTCCCCTTTTTATTTTTTGGCCAATAGAGCTGTCTGAGGGCTTGTTTTTTTAAATATTAGTGTATAGTGCATTGTGAAAGTATTTGGCCCCCTTGAACTTTTCTACCTTTTGCCACATTTCTGGCTTCAAACATAAAGATATAAAATTCAAATTTTTTTGGGAAGAATCAACAAGTGGGACACAATCGTGAAGTCGAACGAAATTTATTGGATATTTTAAACTTTTTTAACAAATTAAAAACTGAAAAGTGGGGCGTGCAATATTATTCGGCCCCCTTGAGTTAATACTTTGTAGCGCTACCTTTTGTTGCGATTACAGCTGCCAGTCGCTTGGGGTATGTCTCTATCAGTTTTGCACATCGGGAGGCTGCCCAATCTTCCTTGCAAAATAGCTCAAGCTCATTGAGGTTGGATGGAGGGCGTTTGTGAACAGCCGTTTTCAGCTCTTTCCACAGATTCTCGATTGGATTCAGGTCTGGACTTTGACTTGGCCATTCTAACACCTGTATACGTTTATTTTTTAACCATTCCATTGTAGATTTTGCTTTATGTTTGGGATCATTGTCTTGTTGGAAGATAAATCTCCATCCCAGTCTCAGGTGTTTTGCAGACTCCAACAGGTTTTCTTCCAGAATGGTCCTGTATTTGGCTCCATCCATCTTCCCATCAATTTTAACAATCTTCCCTGTCCCTGCTGAAGAAAAGCAGGCCCAAACCATGATGCTGCCACCACCATGTTTGACAGTGGAGATGGTGTTTTGAGGGTGATGAGCTGTGTTGCTTTTATGCCAAACATGTCGTTTTGCATTGTGGCCAAAAAGTTTGATTTTGGTTTCATCTGACCAGAGCACCTTATTCCACATGTTTGGTGTGTCTCCCAGGTGGCTTGTGGCAAACTTCTAACGAGACTTTTTATGGATATCTTTGAGAAATCTCTTTCTTCTTGCCACTCTTCCATAAAGGCCAGATTTGTGCAGTGTACGACTGATTGTTGTCCTATGGACAGACTCTCCCACCTCAGCTGTAGATCTCTGCAGTTCATCCAGAGTGATCATGGGCCTTTTGGCTGCATCTCTGATCAGTCTTCTCCTTGTTCGAGATTAAAGTTTAGAGGGACGGCCGGGTCTTGGTAGATTTCCAGTGGTCTGATACTCCTTCCATTTCAATATGATCGCTTGCACAGTGCTCCTTGAGATGTTTAAAACTTGGGAAATCTTTTTGTACAAATCCGGCTTTAAACTTTGCCACAACAGTATACCGGACCTGCCTGGTGTGTTCCTTGGTCTTCATGAACCTCTCTGCACTTGAAACAGAACCCTGAGACTATCACAGAGCAGGTGCATTTATACGGAGACTTGATTACACACAGGTGGATTCTATTTATCATTACCAGTCATTTAGGACAACATTGGATCATTCAGAGATCCTCACTGAACTTCTGGAGTGAGTTTGTTGCACTGAAAGTAAAGGGGCCGAATAATATTGCACGCCCCACTTTTCAGTTTTTAATTTGTTAAAAAAGTTTAAAGTATCCAATAAATTTCGTTCCACTTCACGATTGTGTTCCACTTGTTGTTGATTCTTCTCCAAAAAAATAGAATTTTATATCTTTATGTTTGAAGCCAGAAATGTGGCAAAAGGTAGAAAAGTTCAAGGGGGCCAAATACTTTCACAATGCACTGTAGATATGATTTATTTATTGCATTTTTTCATAAAGTTGCAGTGACCAAAAAACACAATTCTATCTGTCTCATTTCAGAATTTACAAGTTATTTTACATATTGAAAAATCAGACTTTTTTGTTTAATCAGATCATTTTTATTAAGAAAATTGCACAATAGCGTTTTTACAGAGAAAGATCAGTAGAACAAAGAGATATTCAATGTTACTTGTTATCATTATATATTATTGTTATACATAAAATACAGTAAAGTTGTCATCTTCCAAGAATTCAATTATTTCCATTCAAACAAACTAATACAACTCTCCCCAACACCCTCTCCAATAGCACGCCAATAAATCGGACTTTTACCAACACAGTAATACCACAATTGTGCACTTTTTTCTTTCTTTCTTTCTTTTTTTTTTATATTTTCAAAAACTTTTTTTTACTTTTTCTTTTTACTATTTTTTAATCCATTTAGGACGGGAGTGGGCAATTAATTTTCCCGAGGGGCCACATGATAGGCGCAACTTAATTCTACTCAATATTAATATGAACATATTAATTAGAATTATTTATATTAATATGAATTGTATCACTTAATATTGAGAAGAATTAAGTTTGCTGACATCCCCCTATATGCAGTATGAGCCCACACACAGCCCCCTACATACTGTAAGAGTCCCAACATAACCCACTATATATAGTATGAGCCCCCACATAACCTCTCTAAATACTGTATGAGCCCTCACATAGCCTGCTATACACAGTATGAGCTCCCACATAGCCTCCTATATACAGTATAATCCCCCACATAACCTCCTATATACAATATAAGCCCCCACATAGCCTCTTAAATACAGTATAAGCCAACACATAGCCTCATGTATACAGTATGAACCCTCACATAGCCTCATGTATACAGTATGAGCCCCACATAGCCTCCAATATACAGCAAAAGCCCCACATAGCCTCCAAAATACAGCATGCACACCACATAGCCTTCGATATACACCATGCTCCCCACATAGCCTCTCATATACAGCATGTGCCCCAAATAGCCTCCGATATACAGCATGTGCCCCACATAGCCTCTGCTATACAGCATGTGCCCCACATAGCCTTTGATATTCAGCATGTGCCTCACATAGACTCTGATATACAGCGTGAGCCCCCACATAGCCTACTATATACAGTGCGAGCCCCCACATAGCCTCCATATATACAGTATGAGCCCCGTAGATAGCTTCCATATATACACTGTGAACCCCACATAGCCTCCCTACATACAGTGTAAGCACAGGTCTGATTTAGGGGATTTGAACCTGCGATTGTTCAATCGCTTGTACTTTAAGCTACAATATTACAATATTGCTGCATATAATAACAATCACGGTCTTCTATGAGTGCCAGCTACAGACTGGTTTTTGTAAAAGCACCTTAATGACATGTCATGGCAACCCATCGGTGCCCTGCAAACAGCTTAGGGAACAGTGCTTCCCCCCAATTTGCCTGCTTTAAATGCACTGTATAAACTTGACAGCTGCAACTATTTGACGGCATTGAAGCAAGCTCAGTTTCTGAGCTTGCAATGACCATCAATTAACATCAGGATTGCTAGACAGCTTATCAAAAAATCATGGACAGTCAATATTTTTTACGGCATATTGTAAAACCATGATAAATCAATGAGATTATAAGTGATACATGTCTACAGTCCATAATTTTGATATGACATTAGCTACATTCATTGTGAAATGTAAAATTCTGATAATTACAGTTCTAACAATCTGTAGAAGTTTCTCAAGCTTCAAAAAAATCATGAATGTATCAAATTTTTTGCAGATAGAGGATAAAACTGCCCTATTTCTGCTGACTATCCAGGAATTTCTGGACAGTTCGCAACCCTGACTGACATATGATATAATAGTGCATCATATGTAGTAAAGGGAATTTATAACTATATTTCGTGGTCCAGAGAATTCTTTTAATATAATAGAGTGGTCATTCAATTTACAATTGTCACAAGTTACAATATTTTCAGCATACAATGGTCTCGGGCCCTTATACTGGTAAACACCTCTCCAGCGCTTTTTTTTATTCCAGCGCTAAAGTGGTGCTTTTAATGTAAGTTCCCTGCACTTAGTCTTATATTCACCAGTCGCCGTCTTCATCTTTTATCTGCCCGGCTCTGGTCAGTCTCCAGCAGTTTGTGATCTGCCAGATCGCTCGAGTGTTTACTGGAGCAATCCGGAGGTCACTTTTCATTGCAACTCTATGAGAGCCTTGTTTTGGTTTCCATATACTTGCATTGAGAGCTTGTGACCATTACCTCTGAATTTTGGTAAGTCAGGAGTTGCGGTTACAAGATGGCAGCACAAGACAGGAGCGGCACCGGGAAGAGGTGAAGACGTGCAGGGATCTTACGTTAGTAGTACAACTCCAGTACTAAATAAAAAAATGCTGGAGCTATTTTTACTGCTTACAACGTTTTGCAATGGCTTTAACACAGTATGTGAGGACTTTGCCTTATCTGTATTCGTTTTGTGCCGATTATGTCTTTAACTTAATTTTTGGGGTTCACATCGTAGAGGCCTCTGAGCAAATTACTATTTTTCTGTGGAAATATAGTGGTATAGGGCCTGATTTATTAATGCATTTGTACCATTTGTGTCTGTTTTTTTTTGCTTTGAACCTATTTTTAATTTGTGTGAAATTCCTTTTCTATTTTTAAATCTAATTTATATGTGTGTACTTTTTGTATGTGGGCATGTTTTTTGCTTCAGGATGTTTTTGGATAATTCATCAGTTGCGAGATTTCAACAAGTTACAATTTTTTTGCACAAATGTATTCCAGTCCACCCTGGAGTGATTTTATACATCTGAATTTTTTGTGCAAATTTTGAGATCTTGTAGCAAAACATCTGACTTTAAAAAAAATAAATAAATAAAAGAAGTAAAAAAACAAAAATAAAGAGCATTTTTTTCACAAATTCATGAACCATGTGCACAATTTTGAAGAATTTGGTGCTAAAAATGTCAACAAATGCCACACGGCAAAAAAGTGACATAAATCCACCTACAAATGATAAATCAAGTCTCAGTGTGCACCCCAGAAGGACTACTGCATTTAAAAATTTTGGAATATTGCGGTTAGTGTAAGTTACAGTAGTGTCATGGGTATTGTGTTTATCACCTCTTCAAAAAATGTTAGCAGAATTGTGCAATGAGTGACACTTATATGGAAGTTGACGAACATTTTAAAAATCCAAGATGAGATAAAAACAGTCAGGAAAGGTATAGTGCTTTTAACCATTCACCAATCTGAAAGACCTGATAGTTCTATTTGGCCTATAATTGCTCTGTTCTAGATCTTATAAAATGTTGAATTCATAAAATGACAAACTGCTCTGGTAATTGGGGTATTTAGAATCAAACAAGTAGGTTATGTAGTGGGTTTTAAGAAGTATAGTAACATTTATATTATCCAAACTGTTAGGCTCATCTGGTGAGGTGGATTCATGAAGCCACAGGTCAGGCTGGTCACACAGTCACAGGGCATTGACACAGAAAGTTGGAAGAAACAGGGAATAGTAAGAACCCGGACAATAGACTATGCAGGACAACAGACAAACAAGTAAGGAAGGACACACCAGAAACCACAAAGGAAGAAGGGCAGATGAAGAGGAAACTGGCAGGTCTGCAGCAACACTAATGTGTATTAAGAAGAAACCACAACAGATTGTAGCATAATGTAAGCAGCCTTTAATAAAAGTTCATGATGCAGATTGCAATTGTCTGTGAACAGACTCATAACAATTTGTGAGGCTTACAGCAAGCAATGGGTTAACCAGCAGATCACAGAAGCACCAGATGCAAATAGAGTCTGGCAACAGAAGAAACTGGATGGTACCAATCTCCAAACCAACGGCAACTAAACATATTACCTTCCCAATATTTAGATACAGTGGTGTGTCCGGTTGGGCCTTAAAAGACCTTGGGAGATGATGTCACTGAGGAATTTTGAGCTACTTGCAAGACCCAACGTGGAGTGCAATCCAGGGCAGTGGCCGTAGAGCAAAAGAATGGAGTTTGGCCGTGAAAACAAGACTGGTGTATAGCGCAAACATAAATCCAACTCTGGGTTCTCTCATATATTTGATTTACTCAGTCTGTCTTTGATATCGCAAAGCGGAAAAGATTTGTTGTTTTTGTAGCAGTCATGAAAGTTGAACCATATAAAAGCATTTAACCTCCACAAATCCTGCATGATTCAAAGAAAAAGGGCTGGCATTACTAACTATACACTAGAGCTTCAGATGCTGCAAACCAAAAGAAGCATACAGAATGAAAGTGCAGAATAAAAAGACATAGTGTGATACAAACTATTAGGCTCACAATATAGATACCTTAGAATACATTTAATTTAAAACTTACAGATGCAAGAAAGCAATGAAAATGTACCAAAGAGGTATGTAAATGTACTTTGAGATACCAAACATTCTATGTTTATGTACCCCATTCAACCATCCCGAGCAAAAAGGTAGAAGCTAAGCCACCACCCCAAAAAAATACATAAGATGATATTAACCACTTCGCACCAGAGCCTGTTTTTGCCTTCGTGACCGCGCCAATTTTTTCAATTCTGACCACTGTCACTTTATGAAGTAATTACTCTGGAACGCTTCAACGGATCCCCCTGATTCTGAGATTGTTTTTTCGTGACATATTGTACTTCATGATAGTGGTAAAATTTATTCGATATCACTTGCGTTTATTTGTGAAAAAATCGGAAATTTGGTGAAAATTTTGAAAATTTTGCAATTTTCAAAATTTGAATTTTCATGCCCTTAAATCAGAGAGATATGTCACACAAAATAGTTAATAAATAACATTTCCCACATGTCTACTTTACATAAGCACAATTTTGGAACCAAATTTTTTTTTAGTTAGGGACTTAGGGTTAAAAGTTGACCAGCGATTTCTCATTTTTCCAACAAAATTTACAAAACCAGTTTTTTAGGGACCACATCACATTTAAAGTGACTTTGAGGGGACATTATGACAGAAAATACCCAAAAGTGACACCATTCTAAAAACTGCACCCCTCAAGGTGGTCAAAACCACATTCAAGAAGTTTATTAACCCTTCAGGTGCTTAACAGGAATTTTTGCAATGTGGAAGAAAAAAATGAACATTTAACTTTTTTCACAAAAATGTTATTTTAGAACCCCAATTTTTTTATTTTTGCAAGGGTATCAGGAAAAAATGAACCCCAAAATTTGTTATGAAATTCCTCCTGAGCACGCTGATACCCCATATATGGGGGAAAGCCACTGCTTGGCTACATGGCAGGGTTTGGAAGGGAAGGAGCGCTATTTAACTTTTTGAATTTAAAATTTGCTTCAATAATTAGCGGACGACATGTTGCGTTTGGGGAGCCCATGATGTGCCTAAACAATGGAAATCCCCCACAAGTGACCCCATTTTGGAAACTAGACCCCTCAGGGAACTTATCTAGATGTGTGGTGAGCACCCTGAACCCCCAGGTGCTTCACAGAAGTTTATAACATTGAGCTGTATAAATACAATTTTCACATTTTTCCAACAAAAATGTTTTTCAGCCTCCAATTTTGCATTTTCATAAGGGTAACAGGAGAAATTTCACCATGCAATTTGTTGTGCAATTTCTCCTGAGTAAGCTGATACCCCATATGTGGGGGAAAACCATTGTTTGGATGCATGACAGGGTTCAGAAGGGAAGGAGCGCCATTTGACTTTTTGAATGTAAAATTTGCTTGAATTATTAGCGGACACCATTTTGCGTTTGGGGAGCCCCTGATGTGCCTAAACAGTGGAAACCCCCCCCCACAAGTGACCCCGTTTTGGAAACTAGACCCTTCAGGGAACATATCTAGGTGTGTGGTGAGCACCTTGAACCCCCAGGTGCTTCACAGAAGTTTATAACATTGAGCCGAATAAATACAATTTTCAAATTTTTCCAACAAAAATGTTTTTCAGCCTCCAATTTTGCATTTTCATAAGAGTATCAGGAGAAATTGCACCATGCAATTTGTTGTGCAATTTCTCCTGAGTAAGAAGATACCCGATATGTGGGGGAAAACCATTGTTTGGGTGCATGACAGGGTTCGGAAGGGAAGGAGCGCCATTTGACTTTTTGAATGTAAAATTTACTTGAATAATTAGCGGACACCATTTTGCGTTTGGGGAGCCCCTGATGTGCCTAAACAGTGGAAATACCCCACAAGTGACTCTATTTTGGAAACTACACCCTCAAGGATTTTATCAAGGGGTATAGTGAACATTTTGAACCTAGAGGTACGACACAGAATTTGATAACATTAGGTCATCATATTGAATAAGTTGTCATTAGTCTTGAGTGCAAGTGCTCACTACTTGAGTTTGCATCGGGTACTCGGGTATGCACCAAATATCGCGGGTGCTCAAGTGACATGCTCAAGTCCCCGCCCGCATGTTTCACAGTTGTTAGACACCCAATAAAGACATGCAGAGATTGCTCATGCATGGCAGGCAATCTCCGCAAGTTTTTTTTGGCTGTATAACAGCTGCAAAACATATGGAGTGAAGACTCGAGCATGTCACTCGAGCATCCGCGATACTCAGTGCATACCTGAGCACCCGATGCAAACTCAAGTAGCGAACACTTGCACTCAAAACTAATCACCATATCGTCATCATTTTTTTTCTTTACTTCTGAAAAAATCCCAACCCCAACACAACCCTAACCCTAGCCCTAACCCTAGCCCAACCCTAACCCTAGCCCAACCCTAACTCTAGCCGAACCCTAACCCTAGCCCAACCCTAACCCTAGCAGAACCCTAACTCTAACACAACCCTAACCCTAGCACAATCCTAACCCTAGCCTAACCCTAGCCCAACCCTAACGCTAGCCCAAACGTAACCCTAGCACAACCCTAACCCTAACCATAGCACAACCCTAACCCTAGAGTTTATTTTTTACGCCGTTCCTCATGCGGCATAATTGATTAGATGACTTTATTATGATATCAGGGTTTTATGATTGACAGCTGTCACACACTAAAAAAAAAAAACTTAATTTTTGCAAAGACTAGTTTTTGTATCGTCATATTTTGAGAGCTATAAATTTTCCATATATCGGCCGACAGAGTCATGTGACAGCTTGTTTTTTTGCGGGACAATTTGACGTTTTTATTGGTACCATTTTCAGGCACATGACATTTTTTGATTGCTTTCTATTCCAATTTTTGGGAGGCAGAATAAACAAAAAAAAACAATTCAGGAATTGTTTTTTTGTTTTTTTTTATGCCGTTCCGCGTGTGGTAAAATTTATAAGGCAGCTTTATTCTTCGGGTCAGTACGTTTACAACGGTACCACATTTATGTTGTTTTTTTATGTTTTGGCACTTTTACACAGTAAAAACTATTTTATAGAAAAAAAAATGGTTTTGCATGGCTTTATTCTGAGCGCTATAACTTTTTTATTTTTGGGCCGTTGGAGCTGTATGACAGCTTGTTTTTTGCGGGACAAGATGATGCTTTCAGCAGTACCATTTTTATTTCCATTCGTCTTTTTGATCACATTTTATTCCATTTTTTGTTTGGCAGTGTGATGATAAAGCATCGCTTTTTGCTTCTTTTTCTTTTTTTTTTTTACCATGTTCACTAAAGGGGTTAACCAGTGGGACAGTTTTATAGGTCAGATCATTCCGGATGCGGTGATACCAAATATGTGTACTTTTATTGGTTTATTTTTTTTTCATAAGAATATTTATTTATGGGCACAGTATATTTTTATTTTTTTGGGATTATTTTTTTTTTTTTTTTTTTTTAATATTTTTTTATTTTTTTTTCACTTTCAGACACTTTTGGAACTTTTATACTTTGTCCCACTATGGGATTTTCACTTTTTACATTCTAATCGGCTGTATAGCATAGTAATGCAGCAGCATCCCTGTGCTATAGAACCTGTCAGCCCTACCTGTCACTGCGCATGACCAAAGTAACTTCTTGCCTCCTGGTGACCCGGATGTTGTCATAACGACATCGGGTCACCATGACAACATCCAGGACCCGGCACAGACACTGCGGGACACCAGAAAAGAGGTAAGTATTGGCGCTTACCTCCCCACTTTATCCCGCAAAGTCGATCGCAGCATTTCGGGGGTTAATGTGCAGGGAGCGGTGCGGCACCATTCCTTGCACAAAGTATCGGGTGTTGGCTGTGACAATCAACTGATAACAGGTGGTGATCGCGCCCGCACAGCTTGTGTGAGGGCGAAATCGCCAGGGCGTACTAATATGTATCTGGCCCATAAGGCCCAGGGCGCAGATACGTATCATTAATACGCCTTGGTCCAGAAAGTGGTTAAGTGAAGGTCTTTATTATTAAAGAAAAGTAAATCCAAACCTACAGGGCCCTGTGTGAAAAAGTAATTGCCCCTAAACCTAATAACTGGTTGGGCCACCCTTAGCAGCAACAACTGCTATCAAGTGTTTGCAATAACTGGCAAAATTGTTGTAATTCAGCTACATTGGAGGGTTTCCGAGCATGAACCGCCTTTTTAAGGTTATGCCAGAGCATCTCAATCGGATGAAGGTCAGGACTTTGACTAGGCCACTCCAAAGTCTTAATTTTGTTTTTCTTAAGCCATTCAGAGGTGGACTTGCTGGTGTATTTTGGATCATTATCCTGCTGCATAAACCAAGTGCGTTTCTGTTAGGGGAAGGGGAAAGCTGTCCCTACAGTAAGACTAAGCTGAATCCCTACGAAGTAGCGGGCTGCCTGTTCCTAGCGAACAGACCTGCCTTAGTCCTCGGCTAGTCTGAACGAAGACCTAAAGCATAAGGGGAGGGGTCCCTAAAAGAACTAAGGACTGGGACAAAAATGAGACACCTCCTAAACAGAGAAGTTGTTGCAGAACTCATAAGGACAAACTGACAAAAACGTACTAGAGGTCCCAGAAGGACCAAGCGAACTGACAGAAAAAGGCACCGAAGCACCTGGCTAGAGAAACAATCAAAAACTGAAGTCCAGCACAGCCAAAATGGCAGAGCTGGAATATAAAGGCAGATGGTCACGTGACCGCAAAACACAAGATTGAAAAAAAACAAACAGGAGGGTTCTAACAGTACCCCCTCTTTTATGAGGGTCCTCCGGATCCTCCAGGCCCAGGCCTATCCGGAAACCTCTTGTGGAAAGCTTTAACAAGCCTAGGAGCAGAGACATCATCCGTCCTTACCCAGGAGTTGTCTTCGGGACCGAAACCCTTCCAGGAGACAAGATACTGTAATCTCCCTCTATGCAATCTAGAATTCAAGATACGAGAAATTTCATATTCGCCGTCTTCCACCACAGGAGGAACTGTGACAGTGGCATTCCTATCTGACACATCAACCTTTTTCAACAAGGAAACATATAACACAGGATTAATGTTCCAGGAAGTAGGGACATCCAACCTAACAGCAGACGGGTTAACAACCTGAAGCACCTTAAATGGACCCACAAACTTAGGACCCAGTTTTTAGAGGGAATCCTCAACCGCAGGTTCTTTGAGGACAACCAAACCATGTCACCCACAGCAAACAAAACCTCCTTACGTTTCCTGTCAAAATACTTCTTGGACTTCTTGTTAGCCTCTTGAAGGTTGCAACGTACATTAGTCCAAACTCTCTCCAAATCACCGGAAAAATCTCCTCCTCCTGCACCGCCCACCCCAATTTGGAGAACAAACCAAAAGACGGATGTCTCGCAGTACAACAAAAAAAGGAGAGCACCCAGCTGAGGAGGATGTATGATTGTTAAGAGCAAATTCCGCGAGAGGCAGAAACTCAGACCACACCTCTTGATTGTCCGCCACAAAACAACGCAAAAACTGTTCTACATCCTGGTTCTTTCTTTCAGTCTGTCCATTAGACTCAGGATGATACCCAGACGAAAATGACAAATTGACTCCCAACCTGTCACAAAAAGCACGCCAAAAGCGAGCCGCAAACTGAGGTCCTCTATCAGAAACAATATCCGTGGGAACACCATGAAGCTTGACAATCTCCTTAACAAACGCCTTAACGAGGGTCTTGGCGCAGGGCAACTTAATGAATGAAACCAAATGACACATCTTACTAAAACAGTCCACGACCTCCCAGATGACAATAAAACCTTCGGACACAGGAAGATCAGTAATAAAATCCATTGTGAGATGCCTCCAAGGTGCACTAGGAACCTCCAGAGGGCAAAGCAACCCCGCAGCAGGAGTATGTGAAGCCTTTGACCTAGCACTCACAGTACATTGACGCACCCACTTGATGACTTCTTTCTGCCATCCAGGCCACCAAAAACTGCGACTGATAAGTCTCTTCATCTCAGAAATTCCTGGATGACCTGCCAACCGAGACTCATGACACTCCACAAATAAGTCTCTCCTAAAGGTTCTAGGCACAAACAACCTCCCATGGGGAGTGTTAGATGGAGCATCATCTTGAGCTTTCAGAATCCCATCCTCCAAAATGGAGTCCAATGCCGCTACAACAACTCCTTTCTGTAAAATGCTCTCCTCCTCGGCACTGACCGTAGGAGAGAAGCTGCGAGATAAAGCATCGGCTTTAACATTCTTAGTACCAGGAATATAGGTAACAGAAAAATGAAACCGAGAAAAAAAAAGTGTCCACCTAGCTTGACGGGCATTCAAGCGCTTGGCAGCATCCAGATAGATCAAATTCTTATGATCTGTGAAAACCTGAATAGGAAATCTAGCGCCTTCCAAAAAATGACGCGAATGTTGAAACGCGAGTTTAATAGCCAGCAACTCCCGATTTCCAACATCATAATTCAGTTCGGTTTCCAAATTTTTTTTTAGAAAAGATGGCACAAGGATATACTCCATCCCTGTTCTCCTGAGACAAAACTTCTCCGACCCCCACCGATGAAGCATCGACCTCGACCAAAAAAGGCTTAGTCTCATCAGGCTGCATAAGGATAGGGGCAGAACTGAACCTCTCTTTGAGATACTTAAACTCTTCAATGGCCTCAGTAGTCCACTGGACCGTATTCGCACCTTTCCTTGTGAGATCGGTTAGAGGTTTAACAATTACAGAAAAATTCTTAAGGAATTTCCTGTAATAATTGGCAAAACCCAAAAATCTCTGTATAGATTTCAAACCAATAGGCCTAGGCCATTGCTCCACAGCCTGAACCTTCACAGGGTCCATCTCAAAGCCCTCGCTAGAGACAATGTAGCCCAAAAAAATAATTTTCTGCACAGCGAACTCACATTTCACCAGCTTAGCAAAGAGTGAATTATCACTCAATAACTGCAAAACTTCACGTACACTCTGCCAATGGGACTCTAGATCTGGTGAATAAACCAAAATGTCATCCAAATACACAACCACATTCTTACCAATCAAAGGTCTCAGGATGTCATTAATAAGATTCTGAAAAAAAATGCAGGTGTATTGGTAAGACCAAAAGGCATCACCAGATTCTCAAAATGACCTACCGGAGTGTTAAAAGCAGTTTTCCATTCATCACCCTCCTTCACTCGTAACAAACTGTATGCCCCCCGGAAATCAATTTTAGAGAACCACTTGGCCCCCACTAAGTGGTTAAACAAGTCAGGAATTAAAGGTAATGGGTAGGAATTGCGTACGGTAATCTTATTAATTTTCACGAAAATCCAGACATGGACGTAAACCCCTGTCCTTTTTTTTAACCCTCCGTCACATACAATAGGCCTGACAGGCACATCTCTTTTACTTTCATTTCTCCTTCCTCTCCAGATTGTGAGGAAATCCCCTCCCTCCAAGTAGTCTCCTGTCTCTAGCAGCTCTGTGAAACCTCATACCACAGTTGGATTGCAGAGCTTCAGGAGGACAGATATAACTGCGCTAATCTCTCAGGCTCATTGTCTGTGAACACGTCACACTCAATAAGGTTGGTATTTTATGTTTTTATTCATCACAATTGTTTATTTAGCTTGTTTTATGAATGTATAGCACAAAGTGTGAGGATATTTCATAGAAATAAGGCAGATTAGTTCCCTAACACATATTCCTTCTCTTGCTTCAGATTATCTGCTGAAATGGAGAGGAAAATGTAAAATTTATCAAAAAACCTTGATGTTGAGGAAGTAACAAACATGCTGTTAGATGATGCAGACCCCACACTGAATGAGGATTTAGGAGAGGAAAGTGAGATTGATTCTCATGATGAGGTGGAAGTATGTGAAGTGGATTCTGAAACAGAGCCAGATGGTGACAGTGATGAGGATGAAGATGTAGAATCATATTATATGGGAAAAGATAAAAAAACCCAATGGAACAAGAAGCCACTCCAGAAAAAACGTAGGGAACCTCAAAACATTATTACTCACCTTCCTGCAGTTATAGGAACTACAAGTAATGCAAAAACTGCAGTTGAATGCTGGAATAGTTTATTCACAGATGACATTCTGGACTCTATTGTCACATATACCAACCAATATATAGACATTATAAAGGACAAGTTCATCTGCAACAGAACCATCAAGGCCACAGATGAAATAGAACTGCGTGCTTTTTTTGGATTATTATACCTTGCAGGAGCTTATAAGGCAAATAGACAAAGTTGGAAGAACTTTGGAGCAAAGATGGGGATGGAGTTGAAAAATTTGGCCTTGTTATGTCCATAAACAGATTCAAGCTTCTAATTCGTTGCCTTCGGTTTGACGACAGAACTACCCGAACCGAACGTAAAACACATGACCGACTTGCTCCAATTCGTGATATAATCCAAAAATTTGTTGAAAACTGTAAAAAAAGCTATTGCCCTGGGGAGAATCTCACTATTGACGAAATGCTCCCTGGTTTTCGTGGTAAATGTGCCTTTCGTCAATATATTCCATCAAAGCCTAACAAATATGGAATAAAAATGTATGCCCTTGTTGATGCCAGTAAGACCTACACTTACAACCTGGAAGTTTATGCAGGAAAACAACCAGAAGGTCCTTACTGTGTCAGCAACAAACCCAGTGATGTTGTAAAAAGACTGGCTGAGCCCTTATTTGGATCGGGTCTGTAAGAAAAAATAAAAAAGAATTGCCTACACAGTTTGTAAGTGTGAAAGGGAGACAACAGTACAGCAGTATGTTTGCATTCCATAATGGAAAGATTTTGGTTTCCTATGTACCACAAGCAAAAAAAATTGTACTTCTTCTATCAACACTTCATGATGATGATGCCATCGATCCTGGGACTGAGGCACAAAAAAAGCCGGAGATAATTACATTTTATAATGCAACCAAAGGGGGTGTTGATACAGCTGATCAGATGTGCTCAACTTTCAACGTCAGCAGAAACACCAAACGCTGGCCAATGGTCATATTTTTTGCTATGTTGAATTTGGGTGGTATAAATTCACAAGTCATTTACCTTGAAAACAAGCTTGAACCACTCCGTAGACGATTCTATCTGAAAAAATTGGCCCATGAACTAGTGCTTGGAGAGCTACGCAGGAGAAGTATGAAAACAATCGGTATCCCCTCTCGCCTTCAAGTTCAGCTCAAAAGATTCCGCCCAGAAGATGATAGTGAAAATTCACCACCTGCACCACCTCCCAAAAGAAGGAGATGCACCACCTGCACCACGGAAAGCGGAATCAGAAGGCTTTCTAATTATGAATGTCACAAATGTCATAATGCAATCTGCCTGACACATGCAAAAATGATTTGTAATTCTTGCTCTTTGCTCTGCAAGTGTAATTTTTCTGGGGAAACTTCAGGATCTAATTCTGATTGAATATGTGTTTAATAGTACTTAAGGTACCTTAAAATTAAGTTTGTTTCCATAAATTTTCTTTGTAGAGTTTTTTGACAGAGTCGAACTGGGGACTATTTGGCGGGAGTTTTGAAATGTTTGTATTTCAGAGTTATTAGTTTTATGTTAAGTAAATGTTTTCTTTTTGCACCTGATTATGTGTAGTCTCTTTTATTACATCCCTATGAAGGTCACTGATCACTTTTAGAGCACTGAAATTGCAAACATTAGATATTATAGGTATTTTTCTAGCCTGCGCCTGACAGTCACATTGTATGTGAACTCGTTAGAACCGATATTGTATGTGACGGAGGGTCAACAAAGAAAAATCCAACTGCCACAGGTGACTTAGAAGGTCTAATGTGACCTGCAGCCAGGCTAGTCTGTATGTATTCCTCCAAGGCCTTTCTTTCAGAGATTGTCAAATTAAACAAGTGACTCTTGGGAAGAGTAGCTCCCGGAACAAACTCAATGGCGCAATCATAATCCCTATGAGGAGGTAAAACTTGCGACTTCTGCTCCGAAAAAACCCTCCAACAATCTTGAATAGGTACCGGTAATTCCCCTTTTTCCACAGCCGCAATGCGACCATTACAACATTTATCATAGCACTTCGGACTCCAAGACTTAATCACATTAGTAGACCAGTCCAGTAAAGGATTGTGCAGTTTTAACCAAGGCAATCCTAGAACAACCGGAGAGGGTAAATTATCTAATACAACCAAGTCCAAAATTTCTTGGTGAACTCCATTGATAGTGAGGGGAAATGCAGCAACTGTTATGAACTGCTACAAATACTAAGGAAAGATAGGAAAACTGTCCCTACAATAGGACTAAGCTGATACCCTACGATGCAGCGGGGGACCTGTTCCTTGTGAACAGACCCGCCTAAGTCCTCGGCTAGTCTGAACGCAGACCTATAGATATAAGGGAGGGGTCCCTACAAGAACTAAGGACTGGGATATTGTTGGACACCTCCTAGCAGAAATTGTAGCAGAGCAAAGACAAACAAACAAACAGAAGCACTAGTGGTCAAAAGACCAAACAAACTACAGAGTAAGGTACAAAGCACCTGGCTAGCTTAAGAGTAAAAGTAACACTGAAGTCCAGCAAGGCCAGGAGGGCGGAGCTGGATTAAATAGGCAAAAAGTCATGTGACCAGCAAAATAGAAAAAAGTAACAGGAGGGTTCTAACAGTACCCCCTCTTCTATGAGGATCCTCCGGATCCTCCAGGCCCAGGTTTATCAGGAAACCTCCTGTGAAACGCTCCGACAAGTCTAGGAGCAGAGACATCATCCTCCCTTACCCAGGAGTTATCCTCGGGACCGAAACCTTTCCAAGCGACGAGATACTGCAATCTCCCTCTATGTCTTCTAGAATTCAGGATGCGAGAAATTTCATATTCACCGTCTTCTTACACCGGAGGAACAGAGACAGTGGCGTCCCTATCAGAAACATCAGCTTTTTTCAATAAGGAAACATGAAACACCAGATTAATCTTCCAGGAGGTAGGAACCTCCAACCTAACAGCAGATTGGTTAACTACCTGAAGCACCTTAAACGGACCAACAAACTTCGGGCCCAATTTCTTAGAAGGAATCCTCAACCGCAGATTCCTAGAGGACAACCAAACCATGTCACCAACAGTAAACAAAACCTCTTGACGTTTCCTGTCAAAGTACCTCTTGGATTTTTTGTTAGCCTCTTGAAGGTTACGACGTACATCAGTCCAAACTGTCTCTAAATCACCGGAAAAATTCTCCTCCTCCGGCACAGCCGATACCAATTTGGAGAATGACCCAAACGACGGATGTCTCCCAGTACAGCAAAAAAAAGGAGAACACCCAGCAGAAGAGGATGTATGGTTGTTAAGAGCAAATTCAGCCAGTGGCAGAAACTTAGATCACACCTCTTGATTGTCAGCCACAAAACAACGCAAAAACTGTTCAACATCCTGGTTCTTTCTTTCTGTCTGTCCATTAGACTCAGGATGATAACCAGACGAAAATGACAAATGGACTCCCAACCTGTCACAAAAGGCACGCCAAAAACGAGCCACGAACTGAGGTCCCCTATCGGAAACAATGTCGGTAGGAACGCCATGGAGCCTGACAATTTCTTTAACAAAAGCCTTAGTGAGTGTCTTGGCACAGGGCAGTTTGATGAAGGGAACCAAATGACACATCTTGCTAAAACGGTCCACGACCACCCAGATAACAGTGAAACCCTCAGAGGCAGGAAGGTCAGTAATAAAATCCATAGCAAGATGCGTCCAAGGAGCACTAGGAACCTCCAGAGGGCAAAGCAACCCCGCAGCAGGAGCATGTGAAGACTTAGATCTAGCACACACAGTACATTGACGCACCCACTTAATGACTTCCTTCTGCCACCCAGGCCACCAAAAACTGCGACCTACAAGTCTCTTAGTCTCCGAAATTCCTGGATGACCTGCCAACCGAGACTCATGACACTCCACAAACAAATCTCTCCTAAAGTTCCTAGGCACAAACAACCTCCCATGGGGAGTGTTAGATGGGGCATCCTCCTGGGCTTTCAGAATCCCATCTTCCAAAACGGAGTCCAATGTTGCTATCACAACACCTTCCTGTAAAATGCTCTCCTCCTCCTCGGTACCAACCATGGGAGGAAAACTGCGAGATAAAGCATCAGCTTTTACATTCTTGGTACCCGGGATGTAAGTAACAGAAAAATTAAACCGCAAAAAAAAAAGTGCCCACCTAGCTTGACGGGCAATCAAGCGCTTGGCAGCATCAAGATAGATCAGATTCTTATGATCAGTAAAAACCTGAATGGGAAATTTAGCACCTTCCAAGAGATGATGCCAATGTTCAAATGCGAGTTTAATTGCCAGAAATTCCCGATTACCGACATCGTAATTAAGTTCGGTCTCAGAAAATTTTTTTGAAAAAAAAGCACAGGGATGTACTCCATCCTTGTTTTCCTGAGACAAAACAGCACCGACCCCCACCGAAGAAGTATCAACCTCGACCAAAAAAGGCTTGGTCTCATCAGGCTGCATAAGGATGGGGGCAGAACTGAACCTCTCCTTGAGATACACAAAAGCTTCAATGGCCTCAGTAGTCCACTGAACCGTATTCGCACCTTTCCTGGTGAGATTGGTCAGCGGCTTAACAATTACAGAAAAATTCTTAATGAATTTTCTGTAATAATTGGCGAAACCCAAAAATCTCTGTATTGGTTTCAAACCAATAGGCCTAGGCCATTCCTGCACCGCCTGAACCTTCACCGGGTCCATCTCAAAGCCCTCGCTGGAGATAATGTAGCCCAAAAAACAAATTCTCTGCACAGCGAACTCACATTTCTCCAGCTTAGCAAAAAGTGAATTGTCGCTTAACAACTGCAATACCTCACGTACGCTCTGCCAATGAGACTCCAGATCCGACGCAAAAATCAAAATGTCATCCAAATACACCACCACATTCTTACCGATCAACGGTCTTAGGATGTCATTAATAAGGTTCTGAAAAAACGCTCGTGCGTTCGTAAGACCAAAGGGCATCACCAGATTCTCAAAATGACCCACTGGAGTGTTAAAAGCAGTGACGTGCATGAGGTGAGCCGAGTTCATTGGACATTAAATCGGCTCATCTTTATGCCATCACAGAGAGACACTGTGGAGCGCAAGCAAGCCTGCGCTTCTCAGTGTCTGCAGGATGACAGGCTGGATGGCAGCGTTCTGCTGCGGTCCAGCCTGTCATCTCGATGTAGCAGAGCTGAAGCTGTCATGGGAACAATGGAAAGGTAAGGATGATGTTGCTTTATTATTTTTCTTTTATTTCAGGAGATCGTTGGCTTCAGCTGGAATGGGCATGATGGTAAGTATGGTTTAATTTAGAACAATAAAGAATTGAGTGTTTATTTCAATTAAAGGACTTTTTTCTGGGTGTTGTGTTTTTTTTAAATACTTTACTAGAAATTCATGGCGGTCATGTCTAATATTGGCGTGACCCCATGAATTTCGGGCTTAGGGCCAGCTGATAATGCCAAGCTGGCCCTAACCCCTTTATTACCCAGTGAGCCACCGCATCAGGGCCCTGGATGAGTTGGGTACAGCGCCAGAAGATGGCGCTTCTATGAACGCGCCATTTTCCGGGGTGGCTGCGGACTGCAATTTGCAGTGTGGCCCAGAAAGCTTGGGCCTCCCTGCGCTGCGGATTCCAGCCCCCAGCTGCCTAGTTGTACCTGGCTGGACACAAAAACAGGGCGAAGCCCCACGTCAATTTTCTTTAAATTATTTCATGAAATAATTAAGAAAAAAAGGGCTTCCCTATATTGTTGTGTCCGGCCAGGTACAAATAGGCAGCTGGTGGTTGGGGGCAGCCCGTTCCTGCCTGCTGCACCTTACTGGACACAAATATAGTGCGAAGCCCCACGTCAATTTTTTTTAAATTATTTCATGAATTTCCTGAAATAATTTAAAAAAATTGAAGTGGGGCTTCGCACTATATTTGTGTCCAGCCAGGTACAGCAGGCAGGAACGGGCTGCCCCCAACCACCAGCTGCCTATTTGTACCTGGCCGGACACAACAATATAGGGAAGGCCTTTTTTTCTTAATTATTTCATGAATTTCATGAAATAATTTAAAAAAATTGAAGTGGGGCTTCGCACTATATTTGTGTCCAGCCAGGTACAGCAGGCAGGAACGGGCTGCCCCCAACCACCAGCTGACTATTTGTACCTGGCCGGACACAACAATATAGGGAAGGCCTTTTTTTCTTAATTATTTCATGAATTTCATGAAATAATAAAAAAAAAAATACGTGGGGCTTCGCCCTATTTTTGTGTCCAGCCAGGTACAACTAGGCAGCTGGGGGCTGGAATCTGCAGCGCAGGGAGGCCCAAGCTTTCTGCCCCCCCCCCCCGCTGCAAATTGCAGTCCGCAGCCACCCCGGAAAATGGCGCGTTCATAGAAGCGCCATCTTCTGGCGCTGTACCCAACTCATCCAGGGCCCTGGTGCGGTGGCTCACTGGGTAATAAAGGGGTTAGGGCCAGCTTGGTATTATCAGCTGGCCCTAAGCCCAAAATTCATGGGGTCACGCCAGTATTAGACATGACCGCCATGAATTTCTAGTAAAGTATTAAAAAAAACACAACACCCAGAATAAAGTCCTTTAATTGAAATAAACACACAATTCTTTATTGTTCTAAATTAAACCATACTTACCATCACGCCCATTCCAGCTGAAGCCAACGATCTCCTGCAATAAAAGAAAAATAATAAACCAACATCATCCTTACCCTTCCATGGTTCCCATGACAGCTTCAGCTCTGCTACATCGAGATGACTGGCTGGACCTGCAGAACGCTGCCATCCAGCCTGTCATCCCGCAGACACTGAGAAGAGCAGGCATGCTTGCGCTCCTCAGTGTCTCGCTGTGACGGCATCCAGATGAGCCGAGGTCATGTCCAATGAACTCGGCTCACCTCATGCACGTCACTGACAGCGTGGGAAAATTCTCACGCTGAAGCGCTGCGTGCAGGATAATTTTCCCACGCTGTCAGTGACGTGCATGAGGTGAGCTGAGTTCATTGGACATGAGCTCACCTCATGCACGTCACTGACAGCGTGGGAGAATTCTCCTGCACTCAGCGCCTCAGCGTGAGAATTTTCCCACGCTGTCAGTGACATGCATGAGGTGAGTTCATGTCCAATGATCTCAGCTCACCTCATGCACGTCACTGACAGCGTGGGAAAATTCTCCTGCACTCAGCGCTTCAGAATTCTCCCACGCTGAAGCGCTGAGTGCAGGAGAATTTTCCCACGCTGTCAGTGACGTGCATGAGGTGCGCCAAGTTCATTGGACATGACCTCGGCTCATCTGGATGCCGTCACAGCCAGACACTGAGGAGCGCAAGCATGCCTGCGCTTCTCAGTGTCTGCGGGATGACAGGCTGGATGGCAGCATTCTGCTGCGGTCCAGCCTGTCATCTCGATGTAGCAGAGCTGAAGCTGTCCTGGGAACCATGGAAAGGTAAGGATGATGTTGGTTTATTATTTTTCTTTTATTGCAGGAGATCGTTGGCTTCAGCTGGAATGGGCGTGATGGTAAGTATGGTTTAATTTAGAACAATAAAGAATTGTGTGTTTATTTCAATTAAAGGACTTTATTCTGGGTGTTTGTGTTTTTTTTAACTTTCACTATGGGGTTAGTAATGGGGATGTCTTATAGACGCCTCTCCATTACTAACCTGGGCTTGACGTCAGCTGGCATTATAAGCTGACATCAACCCCAGCCCTATTACCCCACTGCCACCGCTACAGGGCAGTGGGAAGAGCGAGGCTAAGTGCCAGAATTGGCGCATCCTATGGATGCGCCATTTCTGGGGCGGCTGACGGCTGGTGTTTCTAGCCTGGGAGGGGGCCAATATTCATGGCACCCTTCCTGGGCTATTAATATCAGCCCCCAGCTGTCTGCCTAGCCTTTGCTAGCTATTAAATAGGGGGTACCCCACGTCATTTTTTTGGGGGGTCCCCCATTTTAATAGCTAGTAAAGGCTAGGTATTCAGCTGGGGGCTGATATTAGTAGTCTGGGAAGCTCCATGGGTATTACCCCATTCCCAGGCTTCAAACATCTGCCCCAGCCGTCTGCTTAACCTCCGCTAGAGACTAAAATTAGGGGAAACCCCACGCCAATTTTTTTTTTAATAAATCCTTTATTTTAACACTAAATGACAAGTACAGTAACCAACACTGTCACTGTACTTATTATAAATGTGACTGACATGTTTCTATCTATCTAATCTATGTGTGATGCTCTATCTTTCTGTTCTAAATTGTCGGGTACAGATGCTGAATTGCCGGCCGGCTTTTTTAAAGAGACGGTGCATGAAAACACTATTATTTTTTTAAATAAATCCTTTACACTAAATGACAAGTACAGTAATCAACACTGTCACTGTACTTATTATATATGTGACTGACATGTTTCTATCTATCTAATCTATGTGTGAAGCTCTATTCTTTCTGTTCTAAATTGTCGGGTACCGCTGCTGAATTGCCGGCCGGCTTTTTTAAAGAGACGGTGCATGAAAACACTAATATTTTTTTTAATAAATCCTTTACACTAAATGACAAGTGCAGTAACCAACACTGTCACTATACTTCATATATATGTGACTGACATGTTTCTATCTATCTAATCTATGTGTGATGCTCTATTCCTTCTTGTCTAAATTGTCGGGTACCGGTGTATGCCGCTGCTGAATTTGCCGGCCGGCTTTTTTAAAGAGTGTCTTCTGAGCAGTTTGTCAGCTTTTGGACACCTTTGAAGGTGTTTTCTATGTGTTTCTATGTGTTTTTGTTTGCCTGCCATTGGTTTTAACGGTGTTCGACGGTGTTCTAAGGTGTTCGACGAACAGTTCGACGAACAGTTCCTCGAACATCCCGGTGTTCGACGAACCGAACCGAACCCGAACACTACGGGGGTGGCTCAACACTAATCATAACACTTAGGGCTCCAAGACTTAATTTCATTGGTAGACCAGTCCAGGGATTGTGCAATTTTAACCAAGGTAACCCCAAAACCATTGGAGCAGGCAAATTATTTAATACTGCCAAATCCAAATTCTCTTGGTGAATACCATTAATGGTGAGGGAAAATTCAAAAACCTTGTGAGTAATACCTTTCAAGGGAGAGCCATCAACAGCAACCACAGAAATAGGAGATGACAAAAGTTTGGATTCTAATATAAATTTTTCCAAAAAACCCTCATCAATCACATTGAGTGTAGAACCACAATCCACAAATACCCGAAATTCAATCAACTCCTCCTGGAATGAGGTGCTTCCAGAAAGAAATACTCCTTTTGAGTTTAAACACGCTATGCGGGCGTAACTGACCTCTTTTTTTTTTTCTTTATTCAAACGAAGCACACAGTTCTTAATAAAGTGGTCAGATTTACCGCAATAAAAACACAATCCTTTAGCAAACCTGCGGTCCTTTTCCTGAGAGTGGGGTGACATCGCCCCAATCTCCATCGGTTCTCCACCCTCCGAACAGACCCTCTGAAAACTTGGAGCTGCCATAGCAGTCGATTTCTCTTCATTACTCCTAGCACGCAGTCTCCTGTCCACACGTATGGCTAATTGCATTGCCTCCTGCAAGGTTCCAGGTTTTGGGAAGGCAATCAGCAGATCCTTAACCCTTTCACCTAGACCATCAAGAAACAAACATTTCAATGCTGAGTCATTCCATTCCACTTCAGCCGACCATCTTCTGAAGTATGTACAATAATTTTCCACATCACCTGATCCCTGCTTCAAACATCTTAATTCAGTTTCAGCAGATGAGACTCGATCAGGATCATCTTACAACAATCCCATAGCATAAAAAAAATCTTCCACAGATCTAAAACACGGATCATTAGGTTGTAGAGAAAAGGCCCATCCCTGTGGTTCTTTGCGCAAAAGTGACATTATAAACCCAATGCGCTGTGATTCATTTCCCGAGGATCTGGGTCTTAAACGAAAATATAATAAACAAGCGTTTTAAAGGAAAAAAAATCTTGCCGTTTACCATAAAAAATCTGGAAGTCCTACCTTCGGTTCGACAAAATGCGCTCCTGGACAGCTACTCACGTGTTGCTGGAGCTCCTACAAAGACAGTCCCTGCAGGCGTTGAGCCAACTCCTGAACCGACACCATGCTGAAATCAGGATTTCTTTCCTTAGAGTGTTTTATTTTTGGGCTGGACTTACTGTTATGAACTGCTACAAACACTAAGGAAAGATAGGAAAACTGTCCCTACAATAGGACTAAGCTGATACCCTATGATGCAGCGGGGGACCTGTTCCTTGTGAACAGACCCGCCTAAGTCCTCGGCTAGTCTGAACGCAGACCTATAGATATAAGGGAGGGGTCCCTACAAGAACTAAGGACTTGGATATAGTTGGACACCTCCTAGCAGAAATTGTAGCAGAGCAAAGACAAACAAACAAACAGAAGTACTAGTGGTCAAAAGACCAAACAAACTACAGAGTAAGGTACAAAGCACCTGGCTAGCGTAAGAGTAAAAGTAACACAGAAGTCCAGCAAGGCCAGGAGGGCGGAGCTGGATTAGATAGGCAAAAAGTCATGTGACCAGCAAAATAGAAAAAACTAACAGGAGGGTTCTAACAGCAACCTTGTGAGTAATCCATTTCAAGGGAGTGTTATCAATTGCAAGCACAGAAATAGGTGATGACAAAGGTTTGGATTTCAAGTTAAGTTTTTCCAAAAAACCCTTTATCAGTCACATTAAGTGTAGAACCACAATCCACAAATACCTGAAATTCAATCAAATCTCCCTGCAAAGTAGTACTCCCAGAAAGAAATACTCCTGCAGAGCGTAAACAAGCAATACGGGCGTACCTGACCTTTTTTTTTCTTTACTTAAACGAAGCTCACAATACTTAATCAAATGGTTAGCTTTACCACAATAAAGACACAATCCCTCAGCGAACCTCCGGTCTCTTTCCTGAGAGCGGAGTGACATCGCCCCAACCTCCATCGGTTCTCCGCCGTCTGAGCAGATATTTTGGGGACTAGGACCTCACATTACAGGGAGTCTTTACCTCATTCAACCTTAACCTCAGCCTCCTGTCCACACGAACAGCTAATTGCATGGCATCCTGCAGAGTCTCAGGTGCAGGGAATGCAATTAGCAGATCCTTAACCTTTCACTCAGACCAGCAATAAATAAACATTTCAGAGCAGGATCATTCCATAAGAGTTCTGAAGCCCATCTTCTGAAGTGTGTGCAATAATTTTCAGCATCACCTGACCCCTGATTCAAATGCCTTAGAGTTCTGCCTCAGCAGATGAGATTCTATCAGAATCTTCATATAATAGACCCTTAGCAGAATTTTTTTTTCTACAGACCTTAAGCATGGATCATTAAGTTGGAGAGAAAAGGCCCACCCCTGTGGTTTATTGCGCAAAAGTGACATAATAAAACCAATGCGCTGTGATTCATTCCCAGAGGACCTTGGTCTCAAATGAAAATATAACAAACAAGCATTTTTAAAGGAAAAAAAATCTTGCTGTTTACCATAAAAAACATCAGGCAGTCCTGCCTTGGGTTCCACAAAATGCGCTCCAGAACATCTACTCACGTGTTGCTGTAGCTCGGCCACCTCCAGAGACAATCCCTGCAAGCGTTGAGCCAAATCCTGGACGGAAACAATACTGATCCCCGAATTTCTTTCCTTTTAGATTTTTGGGCTGGACTTACTGTTATGATCTGCAACAAGTTCTAAGGAAAGATAGGGGAAAGCTGTCCCTACAGTAAGACTAAGCTGAATCCCTGCGAAGTAGCGGGCTGCCTGTTCCTAGCGAACTGACCTGCCTTAGTCCTCGGCTAGTCTGAACGAAGACCTAAAGCATAAGGGGAGGGGTCCCTAAAAGAACTAAGGACTGGGACAAAAATAGGACACCTCCTAAACAGAGAAGTTGTTGCAGAACATAAAAGGACAAACTGACAAAAAGGTACTAGAGGTCCTAGAAGGACCAAGCGAACTGACAGAGAAAGGCACCAAAGCACCTGGCTATAGAAACAGTCAAAAATTGAAGTCCAGCACAGCCAAATGGGCGGAGCTGGAATATAAAGGCAGAGGGTCACGTGACCGCAAAACACAAGATGGAAAAAAAACAAACAGGAGGGCTCTAACAGTTTCAGCTTTAGGTCACAAACAGATGGCTGGACAGTCTCCTTCAGGATCTTTTGGTGGACAGCAGAATTCATAGTTCCATTTTCCACAGCAAGTCTTCCAGGTCCTGAAGCAGCCAATCAGACACAGACCATCACACTACTACCACCATATTTTACTCTTGGTTTGATGTTCCTTTTCTGAAATGCTGTGTTACTTCTATGCCAGATGTAATGGGACATACACCTTCCAAAAAGTTCAACTTTTATCTCTTCAGTCCACAAAGTATTCTCCCACAAGTCTTGGCGATCATCAAGATGTTTTCTGGCAAAACTGAGAGAAACATTTATATTATTTTTGCTCAGCAGTGGTTTTCATCTTGGAACTCTGCCATGCATGCCATTTTTGCCCAGTCTCTTACTTATGGTGGAGTCATGAACACTGATCTTAACTGAGGCAAGTGAGGCCTGCAGTTCCTTAAATGTTGTTGTGGGGTCTTTTGTGACCTCTTGGATGAGTTGTCGCAGTGCTCTTGGGGTAATTTTGGTCAGCCGGCCACTCCTGGGAAGGTTCACCACTGTTCCATGTTTTCGCCATTTGTGGATAATGGATCTCACTGTGGTTTGCTAATGTCCCTGAGCTTTAGAAATGGCTTTCTAACCTTTTCCAGACTGATAGATCTCAATTACTTTGTTTGTCATTTGTTCCTGAATTTCTTTGGATCGCAGCATGAAGTCTAGCTTTTGAGGATATTATGGTTTGCTTCACTTTGTTACATAGTTACATAGTTTATAAGGCCGAAAAAAGACAAGCGTCCATCCAGTTCAACCTATTTCTTGTGCACTGCAGCTAATCCGCAGCGTTGATCCAGGGGAAGGCAAAAAAAAACCCATGCGGTATAGGCAAATTTACATCACTGAGGAATAATTCACTTCCCGACTCCAATCTGGCAGTCAGATTAAATCCCTGGATTAATTAACTATCACTAAGCATAATATGTAATTTTATTGTTCTCAAGAAAGGCGTCCAGGCCTCTCTTGAACTCATTAAGTGAGTTGGACATCACCACTTCCTCTCCCAGAGAGTTCCAGAGTCTCACGGCTCTGACCGTAAAGAATCCCCTTCTATGCTGGTGCAGGAACCTCCTTTCCTCCAGACGCATAGTGTGCCCCCTCGTCTTTGTCACCATCCTTGGTATAAACAGGTCATGGGAGAGATCTCTGTACTGCCCCCTGATGTATTTATAAATGTTTATGAGGTCTCCCCTAAGCCTTCTCTTTTCTAATGTAAATAGGCCTAATTTTGACAACCTCTCTGGCTATTCTAGTCCCTCCTTTCCCTTTATTACCTTAGTCGCCCTCCTTTGTACCCTCTCTAGCTCCAATATGTCTTTCCTGAGCACCGGAGCCCAGAACTGTGCACAATATTCTAAGTGCAGCCTTACCAGCGCTTTATACAGAGGAAGAACAATGTTCTCATCATATGCCCCTATTCCTCTTCTGATGCATGCCATGACTCTATTTGCCTTCGCAGCTGCTGCCTGACACTGGGCACTCCAATTTAATTTGCTGTTAACTAAGACGCCCAGGTCCTTCTCCATGTCAGATTTCCCCAACGGTTTCCCATTTAATATGTATGGGTGACTGCTGTTTTCTTTCCCATGTGCATGACCTTACATTTATCGGCATTGAACCCCATTTGCCATTTTTTGGCCCAACTCCCCAATTTATCTAAATCCTCCTGTAGCTGTGCCCTATCCTCATCTGTATTAACTACTTTACAAAGTTTAGTATCATCTGCAAATATTGCTATTTTACTATGCAACCCTTCCACTAGATCATTAATAAATATATTAAATAATATAGGGCCCAAGACAGACCCTTAAGGCACCCCACTAGTAACCCTGACACACCCTGAGCTTACTCCATTGATAACCACCCTCTGCTTTCTATCACTCAGCCAGCTATTTACCCACTCGCACACATTATCCCCCAGACCAAGCATGAATTTGTCTATTTAAGTGATTTCTTGATTGAGAACAGATGTTGCAGTAATCAGGCCTCTGTGTGGATAGGGAAATTGAACTCAGCTTCCCAAAGATGTGATAAATCACAGTTAATTTATGTTTAAATTGGGGGTGCAATCACTTTTTGCTCATAACTGCACTAAAATTCCTCTGAAACAAATAGGACTGAGCTGTGTTGTTCAAGCTCTGATCAGTTTACATCCGTCTGCCACAGGAGTTGAAAACAGCGGATTTGGGTGGGGGGATTTAGTGGCTGTTGCATCTGATAATGATATCCTATCCTACAGAAAAGTCATCAATGTCATAGCTTTGATAACCCCTGTAACTCTGTAACTGTCTCATTCATTCATAGCTGTTTATTAGTGGCAGTCCAGTGCTTTATTTCATACTTGGATCATCAATCTGAAGCATTAACACTCAGGGGCGGACCTACCGCCCGTGCAGCCGGTTCATTGAACGGGGGCCCCCGAGGGAGAGGGAGCCCCTCCAGCCTCCAGCAGGGCCGCCATCAGGGCATGACTGCCCTGACTCCAGCATGGGGCCCGGCCAGTTGGGGCCCCCTCAGAGCCCCATTGGGGCCCCCCTCTTGTGCGTCTCCTCATGGGGCCCCCCCGCAGGACCCACCGCCGTCACATGACCGGAGATGTCACTGCGCTCAGCATGGGCCCCCGGCCCCATGCTGAGCGCAGGGACATCTCCGGTCATGTGACGGCGCCGGCACAATACTTACCCCTCCCCGTGCCTCCGCAGCGTCTTCCGCATCCTCTAACTGTGACGTCTCAGGTCAGAGGGCGCGGTGATATGTTTACACCGCGCGCGATCCCTCCGGAGCTGTCACAGCGGGAAGACGCGGGCGATGCTGTGGAGTCCGGATCAGCATCAGGTGAGAAGCGAGGTGAGTATTTGATTTTTTTTTTTTTAAGCATGGAGGCATGGGGCATTATATGGTGGGGGGGAGAGTGGGTGTGACATCCTGCATGGGGCATTATATGGTGGGGGGAGAGTGGGTGTGACATCCTGCATGGGGCATTATATGGGGGGGGGAGTGGGTGTGACATCCTGCATGGGGCATTATATGGTAGGGGGAGAGTGGGTGTGACATCCTGCATGGGGCATTATATGGTGGGGGGGTGGGTGTGACATCCTGCATGGGGCATTATATGGGGGGGTGTGACATCCTGCATGGGGCATTATATGAGGGGGAGGCACCAGCATGGGGCATTATATGGGGGGTGATATCCTGCATGGGGCATTATATGGTGGGGGGAGAGTGGGTGTGACATCCTGCATGGGGCATTTTATGGGGGAGGGGTGGTGTGACATCCTGCATGGGGCATTATATGGGGGGGTGACATTCTGCATGGGGCATTATATGGGGGGAGAGGTGACATCCTGCATAGGGCATTATACGGGGGGGTGACGTCCTGCATGGGGCATTATATGGGGAGAGGTGACATCCTGCATGGGGCATTATAAGGGAGGGGGGTGTGACATCCTGCATGGGGCATTATATGGGGGGGTGACATACTGCATGGGGCATTATATGGGGGTGTGTGACATACTGCATGGGGCATTATAAGAGGGGAAGGGGGGAAGTGAAGTCCTGCATGGGGCATTATAAGGGAGGGGGTGTGACATCCTGCATGGGGCATTATAAGAGGGGGAGGGGGGAATTGACATCCTGCATGGGGCATTATATGGGGGAGGGAGGAATTGACATCCTGCATGGGGGCATTATATGGGGGTGGGGGTGTGTGACATCCTGCATGGGGCATTATAAGAGGGGAAGGGGGGAAGTGACATCCTGCATGGGGCATTATATGGGGGAGGGGGGAATTGACATCCTGCATGGGGGGCATTATATGGGGGTGGGGGTGTGTGACAACCTGCATGGGGCATTATAAGAGGGGAAGGGGGGAAGTGACATCCTGCATGGGGCATTATAAGAGGGGAAGGGGGGAAGTGACATCCTGCATGGGGTATTATAAGGGAGGGGGGGTGTGTGACATCCTTCATGGGGCATTATAAGAGGGGAAGGGGGGAAGTGACATCCTGCATGGGGCATTATAAGAGGGGAAGGGGAGAAGTGACATCCTGCATGGGGCATTATAAGGGAGGGGGGCGTGACATCCTGCATGGGGCATTATAAGGGGGAAACAGCCTGCATGGAGCGTGACATGGGGGCCAATATTCTGTATGGAGTGTTATATGGGGGTCAGTATTCTGTATGGAGCGTTATAAGGGGGTCAGTATCCTGTATGGAGCATTATATGGTGCCCATAATACTGTATGGAGGACTATACTGTCTGGTCTGCACTGTGCGCTGTGAGGATTCGCCGGTTTCTGAGCTATTGTAGAATTTACAATAGATATCGCTCGTGTAATGGGGCATTATAAGGGGGGGACAGCCTGCATGGAGCGTTATATGGGAGCCAATATTCTGTATGGAGCGTTATGTGGGGGTCAGTATTCTGTATGGAGCGTTATATGGGGGACAGTATTCTGTATGCAGTGTTATATGGGGACCAGTATCCTGTATGGAGCGTTATATGGGGACCAGTATTCTGTATGGAGCATTATATGGGGACCAGTATCCTGTATGGAGCATTATAAGGGGGTCAGTATCCTGTATGGAGCATTATATGGTGCCCATAATACTGTATGGAGGACTATACTGTCCGGTCTGCACTGTGCGCTGTGAGGATTCGTCGGTTTCTGAGCTGTTGTAGAATTTACAATAGATATCGCTCATGTAATGTAGTAAGTGAAATCCTTGGCCTTGTACTATATATATATATATTTCTCTGTGGTATCTGTGTATCATGAATCATGGTACAGTTATATGAAAAAGTTTGGGCACCCCTATTAATCTTAAGCTTAATGTTTTATAAAAATTGGTGTTATTATATGAAATAACTGTTGGACACAGTAATGTTTCTGCCTTGAAATGTGGTTTATTGTACTAACAGAAAATGTGCAATCTGCATTCAAACAAAATTTGACAGGTACATAAGTATGGGCACCTCACCAGAAAAGTGACATTAATATTTAGTAGATCCTCCTTTTGCAAAAATAACAGCCTCTAGTCGCTTCCTGTAGCTTTTAATGATTTCCTGGATCCTGGATGAAGGTATTTTTGACCATTCCTCTTTACAAAACAATTCCAGTTCAGTTAAGTTTGATGGTCGCCGAGCATGGACAGCCCTTTTCAAATGATCCCACAGATGTTCAATGATATTCCGGTCTGGGGACTGGGATGGCCATTCCAGAACATTGTAATTGTTCCTCTGCATGAATGCCTGAGTAGATTTGGAGCGGTGTTTTGGATCATTGTCTTGCTGAAAGATCCATCCCCTGCGTAACTTCAACTTTATCACTGATTCTTGAACATTATTGTCAAGAATCTGCTGATACTGAGTGGAATCCATGCGTCCCTCAACTTTAACAAGATTCCCGGTGCCGGCATTGGCCACACAGCCCAAAGCATGATGGAACCTCCACCAAATTTTACTGTGGGTAGCAAGTGTTTTTCTTGGAAAAAAATGCTGTGTTTTTTTGCCGCCATGCATAACGCCTTTTTGTATGACCAAACAACTCAATCCTGGTTTCATCAGTCCACAGGACCTTCTTCCAAAAAGAAATTGGCTTCTCCAAATGTGCTTTTGCATACCTCAGCCGACTCCGTTTGTGGCGTGCTTGCAGAAATGGCTTCTTTCGCATCACTCTCCCATACAGCTTCTCCTTGTGCAAAGTGCGTTGTATAGTTGACCGATGCACAGTGACACCATCTGCAGCAAGTTGATGCTGCAGCTCTCTGGAGGTGGTCTGAGGATTGTCCTTGACTGATCTCACCATTCTTCTTCTCTGCCTTTCTGATGTTTTTCTTGGCCTGCCACTTCTGGCCTTAACAAGAACTGTCCCTGTGTTCTTCCATTTCCTTACTATGTTCCTCACAGTGGAAACTGACAGGTTAAATCGCTGAGACAGCTTTTTGTATCCTTCCCCTGAACAACTATGTTGAATAATCTTTGTTTTCAGATCATTTGACAGTTGTTTTGAGGAGCCCATGACGCCACTCTTCAGAGGAGATTCTAACAGGAGAACAACTTGCAAGTGGCCACTTTAAGTAGCTTTTCTCATGATTGCATACACCTGGCTATGAAGTTCAAAGCTCAATGAGGTTACAAAACCAAAAAAAGTGCTTTAGTAAGTCAGTAAAAAGTAGGTAGGAGTATTTAAAACAAGAAAATGATAAGGGTGCCCATACTTATGCACCTGTCAAATTTTGTTTGAATGCAGATTGCACATTTTCTGTTAGTACAATAAACCTCATTTCAAGGCAGAAACATTACTGTGTCCAACAGTTATTACATATATCAAACTGAAATAGCTGTTGCAAAAACACCAATTTTTATAAAACATTAAGCTTAAGATTAATAGGGGTGCCCAAACTTTTTCATATAACTGTATGTGTTAAAGGGGCCACTGAAACTCTGTCGCCCAGGGCCCACAAAAACCTGGAGCCGGCCCTGGGGGTAAGTACAGTATAACAAGTTTTATTTTTTTTAAATACAATTAATTAACCAGGAGTGGGGGGAATCAGAGATGCACGGGGGGGGGGGGGGGGCTTCATGCCCCCTATGAAGCGCAGGGGGGGGGGGCCCAAAAAAATTCTTGCACAGGGGCCCACTACAGTCTGTGTCCGCCCCTGTTAACACTTTTACCTTAAAAACTGTGAAATTGTGGGGAAGTGGACCTTTTGCATACAGAGGATGTGCATGGATTCTTGGGACCAGAATCCCGTCTTTCTTCTATAAAGTTCTTTTCTATGTACCATATATACAGTATCTCTATTTCACATATGTGGATATAGCTAGATAGATAGATTCACTCCTCAACATTTGCAACAGCAAGAAGCAAAAGTGGAATTATAGAAATGATAGGATCAATATACATATTAATTAGAGATGATCAAATTGATATTTGAAGAATTGACTTTGGGTCAGATTTCCTAAAATTTGCAGGTTCTCGAGAATTTAAACAGTTTTTGCAGATCAGCCAATAATACGAAAATGAAAACCTATAAACCGACCATGCAATATATGGTCCGTAATCCCTACAAAGACAGCACAACCAAAAAGAAGTATTGGAGAGAAAAGTTATAAATCCAAGAGATAAACTCTACATATTTGATTGTAAATTCCTTAATATGCATGTAAAATGTCTCCAAAACAACCAGAAAGGGATTTAGCCATATAAATATACTTTATTGAGAAAATATTATTCACCAAAGATACTCAAATATAAATAATGAAGGTGAGATTAGGGGGAAGAACAGCTAACAGAAGAAAGGGCAGGGTATGGTTGGTAAACCCTGCAAAGAGACTTGCATCCCCTGTATGCAGGGGTGGATTAAGAGTAGCAAGGGCCCCGGGCAGTTTAGAAGGCGCGGGCCCCCCCCCCACCTGATTTATCACGTGACATGTCACATGATCCTCTGTGATAGATCATGTGATAGTTCACGGGAAATTAATTTGGCACAATATTAATTGTGCTGCCCCATCTGAGAGCAGCACAATATAGGGACAGATACCCTGATTCCAGCGATATGTCACTTTTTCAGCTGCTTGTTGTCATTTTGAGAAAATCACCGTTTTATCTGCTGCAGATCTAGCAGCTCTCTGAATGCTGCGCTCTGTATAGCACCGCCCACACCACTGATTGGCAGCTTTCTGGCCATGCTCAGTGTACACAGAAATCTACTGATCAGTGATGGGGGTGGGGTCCTACAGAACTTACTAGTCAATTACCTTCTGACAAATCAATGATTTTATCAAAACAACACTAAGCAGCCCAGTAAGTGACACATTACTGGAATCAGTGCCTCTAACCCTACATTATGCTGCTCTCAGATTAGGTGGCAAAACCTGATGACAGATTCCCTTTAAAGGAGCTGTAAAGACAAAAAAGTTTGTATTAAAAAAAATACAAGCCATTTGTGAAATTAACTTTTTTTCATTGTTAATTCACATTAGACTGTATCTTCAACACTTTTGTCAGCAGGTCTTATTACAGACTCTGAATAGGGCAGCTCTCTCCCTCTCCCTCAGCAGAAAGTCACAGCATGGTTAAAAAACAGGATCTTTTATGATTTTCTCATAATAAATAAAAAAGGACATGCAAGTCCTCCAATCTATTTTCCGTTTCTGTATAGGGGAGGTCCTAAATCTTTCTTGTTCTTTAGTTGATCACATGTCAAAAAGGCAAAGCATTTACTATGAACTCGCCTAAAAAAATATACACTTGGAGAGTAATATCATCATCTGCATGTAAATATTCCTTGACTCTAAGGGCTCGCTCACACTGTCGTATAACACGGCTGAATGCTATGTGATGTTTTATCGGATAGGACTCGGCCCTATGTTATACTATGGGACAGTGCAGATCTGCGATTATTGGCATGAGAAAATAATCTCATTCGATATTCGGACCATATGCACCCATACAAGTCTACGGGTGCACGTAAAACGTTGGACTGCACTCGGATGTCATCCAAGTGCAGTCCGATGAACACTCACAGAGAATATGGAGAAGATGGAGAAATTAAGTTCTCCATCTTCTCCATATCTGTGCTGCGAGAGAATCGGATCACACTCAGTTGAAGCTCTGACAGAGTTTGAGCCGAGTGTCATTAGCATAATTGGCCCTATTCTCTTGCATGAGAGAATATATGGCTTAGTGAGTGGACCCTAAAACTGAATAGTAGTGACGGACAGGCACCTCACAAGCGGGATCCATGTAGCTCTCAGATGTCATGTAGGTAGGGCTTCATTCCATGGGGTAGGGCTTAATTTCAAGGTATATAAAAAAATGGACTTCAAATAAAAATTAAATGAACACAAAAAGCACTAATTGAATTATTTTTTTTCGTATTTATGTTTGCAGCCCCTTTAAAAACCCTTTGAGGACCAAGGCACATATATGTCCCATAGTTTTAAACTGGAAAAAAATTTGATTGAATAAAATTTAAGGTCCTCCAAGGTTTAAGTAGGTCATAAATTCATATGAATACTTGCTCATACAATTGCACATGCCAAAAGATGAAGAAGAACAGAATCACAAATATGACATTAAGTGGAGCACTTACAGGTATTCAAGGTGAAAGAGACCAGCAAAGGCATCGTCTCGAATGACAGTAAATGAGTTAGAATCCAGCAAGCTGAAAATGAAGACAGCAGGTTAGAAGCGAACCAGACTTTATGGTGCTCAGAATTAGTCAAGCAGAATTTATTGACTGCTGTTGCAAGGCACTGAGACTCCCGCAGTGT